>NC_068358.1:106029263-106369263 GCF_020536995.1 Dreissena polymorpha
ACAAATAATTAAGTATAATTGTTTCAATGGATTTCAATTCTCCTCATTGCTATCTACAAGTCCATGAGGTTTCATGTTTAAATCTTTTAGCATATCTATAAAAAATAGAATATAATTCTTGTTAAAAAGTGAATGGTAATGGTTCTTGTGCAAGGTGATACTCTCTATTGATATATATACAATCATTAAATTTCATGTTGAAATCTTGTATCATATCTGAGATATAGCCCTGAAAAGTTATCATGCAAAACAAACAAAGGGCAATACAACTTAATTGAGAAAGTGAAGGGCTATGGTTCTTCTGCTTGACACTTAATACATTTACTTCCCATTGATTTATAAACACACCCTTGAAATTTCATGTTGAAATATTGAATCATATATATATATATAGCACTGGAAAGTTACATTATACAAAAAGACGGGCAATTACTCTTACATAAGAAGTTGAAGGGTAATGGTTCTTAAGCACCTATAATCATTGACATTAATACACCCCTGAAGTTTCATGTTGATATCTTGTAGCGTATCTGAGATATAGAGGCTTATAGCCCTAAAAAAAGTTACTACATAGAAAAACAATAAAGGGCAATAACTCTTGTTTAAGAAAGTTTACGGTTACAGTTCTTGTGCAAGGCCATTCTCCTAATTAAGATCAATACGCCAATGAAGTTTCATGTTGAAGCCTTGCATGGTATCTAAGATATAGCTCTCACAAGTTACATCAAGCAAAATAAACCAAATTGCCAACCTCTTATATGAGAAAGTGCAGTGTTTAATGGTTCTTGGGCATGGCACTTCTCATTGATTTATTTACACCTATGAAGTTTAATTTTGATATCTTATATAGTTTCTGAGAAATGGCCTTGAAAAGTTTGTGGCAGACGGATGGTTGGACCGACTGATGGACAGACAGACTGACTGATGGACTGACGACACCAATTCTATATCCCTCCGCCTTTGGCGGGGGATAAAAAGACATCATTGTGATCCGTAATATAAAGAAGTGAAACTCCAGCTGCTGGAGCAGTATTGAATTTTCATTAAAAACAATTAGTTGGTCCTTTATTTAAGGCAAGTGACCGATTGCCCAAACAGTACAAAACAGCACAATACAGCACAATACAAACCAACATAAACACAAAATATGAATTAAGCTGGGGTCACCGCCTTGGAACGGTCAATGCAAAGTAATCATTGATTCATTGGGAAGAGTTCTGATGCATAATTAAACCATGATAGTTATAGCCCAATTGTTTTAGTCATACACATGTAACTTACAAACGTTTGACTGTTACTACATAATCAATGCTTATCCATCAATTATTTTGATACAGACATATACAACTTTATATGGTTTATCTATATGTTTAAAGGTTTTCTACAAGTATTGAAAATGTAAACTTGACAATATTGCTCCAAAGTACATTGGCATATCTTTATGTACATTAATATATTATATTATGTTAATGAATTAATGTTATCATCATTCATATACTTAAAGGAACTTTAAATGCTTTTGGATAAGAAGAATAATCACAACAATTAAAAGTCCAATTTAAGAACATATAAACAAAACGTTATCATAATTGAGTAATTAATACTAAATAGTACTAATGTGGTTTTATTGTGCTACATGATGCAAACACATTTGTTTGGAGCATAATTTTGCAATCACATGTACATTTTACGGATACATTTCTTAGAACGACAGTAATAATTTGAATAAATCAGGCTCTCCCCGTTTTTATTTCAAAGAATTATCCAAGGTCTAAATCCCTCTTAAATTAGCTGTGCACATAATTTGGTCACCATTCATATGCTTTGTAGGAACTATTCTAAAATATAAGCTACCATACATTGCATTTTAGATGTAACAAACCAAAAACATGCTAACGAAAAGAAACCAGAGGTGTTCGATGTTTAATAATTTATTTAATTTAAATAACTACACACACAATTTCAGCGCAATACCTTATTCAAAACTCAAGTTATTTAGCCAAACTATAATAACAAGAAACCGTCGGAGACGGGTGATGCTCCCCAAAGGTTTTTTTTGTCACAATATTGCACTATATATTCAGATAAAAGGAAACGTCTTGAGGGGCATAACTTTGGACAAAATAATATGATGGATAATATGCACATCTCCTCTTGGTAGTGAAGTTTCCCATAAAGTTTAATTGAATTCCGGTCATTAATTGCTGAGAAATAGCCCGGACAAAAATTGTGCACGGACGGACGGAAACATGGACAGACAAAGCGGCGACTATATGTTCACCCCAAAAATTTTGGGGGAGCATACAAATTAATGTTAAAGAGTTAGTGAACTTGACCCTGATCAAACTGGTCTCAAATGCAATCTCAGGCTAGGTCTACATGTTAGCTAAGAAAAAACACAATTTCAGAACAATTACATCCCTATAAAACACTTTCTACTAAACTGGATGTTGGTTAAGAAAAGACTTCATTTAAACAAAAAAATCCAAAAAAGCTGAAAATGTCATCTGTGATTAGACTGTGAAGACTTCACAGACCAATCTGGAACAACATTTTACCCACATGCATAAGGCTCACTTAAATGTTTTCAAGCCTCAACATACACATTTTTATTTCCTTACAAGTCTCAAGCATAACTCTTACTCAATGAGAGGCATTTTGTACACATTGGCACAACATTTTCATACAGGTTGATGATGATTGAAGCTGTACATTAATGGAATAGAAAGTGTTTAATAGTGCCTCATTCTGTGGGACTGCACAGGCGTATCTGGGACGAAGCGTTACACACATGCATTTAGCCCAAGTTTATCAGAGATGAAACTTTTTACTTTAATTGAATTTCGAAAATTCATTGTTGGAAAAAAGTCTTGTCCCTGATTAGACTACGTAGACTGCACAGGATTATCTGTGATGACACTTTGTGCACAAGCATTAACCTGGTTATCTCAGAACAGAGCTCAATTACAATTTACCTGAACCAAACAGCATAAGGTCGAAGTTGAAATAGTCTTCATGAGCATAGTAATGTCTGGTTTCTGTACGCCGACTTTTGCCAGACCCCGTTGTGTGCTGCTCTGTCCAGTGAACATTGGCCTTTCCCTCAAAACGCAGACTCACACCTGGTTGTAATAATTGTTTTAACCATTTACCACTCAGAAACGCACTTTGACGCATTTGAAGTCCTTTAAAAAATCACATTAAATTTAAGTTCTTTCTTAATATATTCAAGTTTAAAAGGCTTCATTACCAATTAAGATACTGATAAGTAACAAACAGCATAAACCTGAACAGACTGCGAGTAACTGGCAGGCTGTTCTGGTTTTATGCTGTTTGCACATAGCCATTTTCAATTTTGCTTCTGAGTGGGAAAACGTTAAGTTAATTATAATACTCCACAACTTTAAATATTCTTTACATCAACAGTAATTAAAAGTTTTTGAGTAAAATATAACAATTCTGCTGGTTACCAAAACGTAAACCCTGTTTGTTAAAATAGATCGAGGTACTGGTTTGTTGCATACTAACAACCTACCAAAGAATATTATACAATCATTAAAAGTGTTAATCTGTGTTTAAGACTTTTTAATCTTGTATAACTTTGCAAATTTAAAATCATAATGTAATGACCTCCATCACAAAAAGAAAAAATATAAGGTAATAAAAATATTAACAAGAGTTCCGCAGTCGGAGACATATTTTCCCAAAAAGGGCTTTGAACTAGTGACCCCAATTTCAATAGGGGTCATCTACTGTCCAAGGCCAATGCACATGTAAAGTATCAAGCCAATGGTTCAATTTGTTGATGTGTTATTGATCAGAAACAATTTTCACACTTATTGCGACAGTGACAGTATACTTGACCTTTGACCTAGTGACCCCAATTTCAAAAGGGGTCATCTACTGTCCAAGGCCAATGCACATGGGATGTATCAAGCCAATCAGTGGATTCATTGACGAGTTATTGATCAGAGGGGATTTTCCAACTTAATGTGACAGTGACCATGACCTTTGACCTAGTGACCACAATTTCTATAGGGGTCATCTACTGTTTAAGTCCAATGCACATGTAAAGTATCAAGCCAATCAGTCAATTTGTTGACGTGTTATTGATCAGAAATTATTTTCACAATTATTGTGACAGTGCAGGGCTTTTCATCAGGAAATTGGGAAGAGGCCCTAGCCTTTCAAATTAAGAATTTAATGTGCGATATCATAACTGCTCATTTTGGGAAGACGTTGTTTTTAAAAGTTTTTGAAACAGGGTCTTTTTCATTGTGCAGAAGTATTAAAAGACACATTGTGGTGCATTCTTAATCATATCAGAGCTAATTGTTTTCAATTTGGGAGATGCCCAATATGTCTAAATTAAAAATAAAAAAATAAAAAAATTTACAACTTGGGAAATTCCTCTATCAATTTTGGGAAAAAATGACATTATTTTCAAGTGGGAAGCGGCCGAAATTAAGGGGCCCAATTTCGGCCCCTGTTATATAAGGGTGAAAAGCCCTGCAGTGACATTGACCTTTGACTTAGTGACCCCAATTTCAATAGGGCTCATCTACTGTCCAAGGCCACTGCACATGTGAAGTATCAAGCCAATCTTTCTATTGTTGATGTGTTATTGATCAGAAAAAAATTCACACTTTGTGTGACAGTGACCTTGACCTTTGACCAAGTGACCCCAATTTCATTAGGGGTTATCTACTGTCCAAGGCCAATGCACATGTGAAGTTTCAAGCCAATCGGTCAATTCGTTGACAATTTATTAATCGGAAACAATTTTCACACTTACTATGATAGTGACCTTGACCTTTGACCTAGTGACGCCAAATTTAATAGGGGTCATATACTGTCCAAGGCCAATGCAAATGTGAAGTATCAAGCCAATCGGTCAATTTGTTGACGAGTAATAGATCGGAAAGAACTGGTCTACCGACAGACAGACTGGTCTACCAAGAGACAGACCGACCAACATCCGGCAAAACAATATACGCCTTCTTCTTCGAAGAGGGGCATACTAATGTATATTAACTATTTATCTATATTTATCTAACTGTTAGCGAACATAAACAATTATTTGTATAATTACTAAGTCACAAACAACTTTTGTTTTCTCTAGAAATCTAGGTGGCATTCACAAATCAAGGAGATCAAAACTAGTTTCTAATCACCTTTTAGTCTGGGAGGGTTCAGTTATGTAAACAAATTAACATTTATAAGTCATAACATTGTTGTGTTTTCCTGTGATCAGTAAAACTGCAACTGTGGAGAAGTTAATTGTCTTGTTAGCAGATATATCAATCACCTACAGCTTCGTACTTCAAAGAATGCATTTTGGCATTCTGTTATTTTTTTTATCACTGTGTTACAGTATGCGTTATGTTGTTCTCTTCCAACGTGCTGAGTGATCCTTAAATCTAATGACAATAACAGCATCTTGGTGTGTGATATGCACGCATACTTAACAGATTGACGTCAAGATGATGATGTTATGGAATTACAAAACCAGATCAGATAATCTATGAAAGCTTGAGCAGTAACAATTAACTAGACATTTTCATAATATTAACAAGATTTGTTTCTTTCTTTGTTTATAACCCATTAATTGTGTGTAGAATAGGCTTTGATGTTCCCTTTCGGAACACCCATACATTTATCTTATTTCTAATTCTTTTAAGTAATCAACCTTTTGTTAAGACTTTATTTTAGTTGAACCTTAATCCAATCTAGGATATATAAGTCACATGGAAACACTACGTCATTCTCTTTACATTGTTGCTGCATCAACATTTGTCACAGCTAATGTAACTTTGGTAGTTTTCATAATTATTCCATATTCGAAACTTTACAAAACATGAGCATTTCAATTCGAAACCCTGATGTACCTTGACAAACGTTCAAAATCATTTGAAATCTTGTTGTGTATGAGGCACATGAAACAAACATTTGTGCTTGGTCTTCAATCAGCATTTGGATGACTGTAACCGTATTAAATCATAACACCGATGTGGAGATGGTCTAACTATTAATTATGTTTGATTGTCTAGGATTTTGATAATCTGGTAAAATATAACTTTAATGAATTGTAAAAAAGGATTTTTTTGGTTTAAAGGGGCCTTTTCGCAGATTTTTGGCATGTTTTGAAGTTTGTCATTAAATTCTTTATATTGATAAATGTAAACATTAAATTTTAAAATCTCCAATAAAAAATCAAAAATAAAATTTAAAAAAGGAAAAAAAGTAGCCCGCAGCAGGGCTCGAACCAGTGACCCCGGAATCCTGAAGTAAAAACGCATTAGCCAACTGAGCTATCCTGCCAAGCATACATCAGATGCGTATTTTATACCTTATATAAGCAATCTTCGTAGTTTCACAAATTTAAACGACAACAACAGAACTCTCCAAATTATTCAAACGTTTCGCGTTGCAACGCTTTATAATTTTTAAGGTTTTTAAATCGTCAAAAGATGCATATAATGGCTATATTAGACCATGGCAAATGTTCAGTAATACTGTTTCCTCACAAGTATCATAACTAAACCGAAAATTTACGAATCTGAAACAACTTTTTTCAATTTTGTCAATTTACCAAACCGTGAAAAGATCCCTTTAAGGTTTTTGTAATAATTCACCTTCTCTAGTTAGCATATTCGAATAGAAAATAAACAAAGAATAAATACAATAAAAAAGGGTCATACCTCAATAAACTTGTATTGTTGCAATAGACTGTAATTATAATAGCCACCAATTATCATTATCAAATATCCGGATAAATGTGTCCGGAATTTTTTCAACGAGTTTGCAAAATACTTACATCTCAATTTCATCGCCTCGTTTAAATCTACTACCACTGTTCCATCTATCTGTTGTCCTGAATAATATACCTGTTGCGGATTATTCAGGAAAATAGAAAATTCATTTAATTTCCCCATTTTTTTTTCAATCTGTTATTTTCTTCAAAAACTGCAGACGATCAAGGGCGTCTAAAAAGATTTCACGTTGTAATAAACAAAGGTGGAGAGGTCGCACTTAAGCATATTTATCAACTCGTGCTCTGTGAATAAAATTGTTGATAACATTTCTTATTAATCCACTTATAACTACGAACTATTTCACAGCCTACTATAATTTCAGATTCCAATATTGCGATGAAAACCGCTGACAACCCAAGTGACTAGGCTATGAATTGCCTAGTACATGGTGGTGCGCTTTTCAAAACTGTTAACTGTTCGCTTAACCGAGACATTACGGGACTACTGTTTCACGGTGTTGAAGTAGTCCATATAAACGGACTCCCATAGCCTTTGATAATTTTTGCTATTGCGGCTCAGGCAGTCCATATGCACCCCTTCATAAACATGGGTGCAGTTCAGCGCAGCGAATCCGTGCGCTTCACTAAACAGACGTCGTTCGAGACAAATTGAGGAAAATAATATATAAACTTCATAATATTTTTAATTTACCTGAATGGCAACCTACAGATGTCATCCTTTGCATGCACCGTATAAAAACACGACGATGTTTCAACACACTTTTCTCGCTGACATGTTTATGTTTAAATTTGGAACAGTGTATTCTGTATCGAATACCACATCGTTATAGACTTTATAGGCTGGAGCACATAACCCGACGTAAAAAATATTGGTGTACTGCGACCTAACCAATATTGGGTCAATTTTCCAATATGGCGGATACAGCGTACAAAACAAAACCTAAGTCAATAAAATCAATTATTTTTTGCTTTAATGGTACCATTTGGATGAGTTTGTGGTTTAGATAGGTAAACTTTTATAAGTTCTTGCAGTTTCAGTGTTCCTTAACCCTTGCATTGTTGATAACATTTTGCACCCATGGCCAAGAGAGAGCGCATTGCAACTATCAGCAACCCATTGGGTTATAAAGCTGATAGTTGAGTTATTGCAACTAGGTGTGTTTTGTACTGTTTGGGCAATCGGTCACTTGCCTTAAATAAAGGACCAACTAATTGTTTTTAATGAAAATTCAATACTGCTCCAGCAGCTGGAGTTTCACTTCTTTATATTGAAGCGGAACAATATCATCAGATCATCTCCTTTAATTCATCCTATCCACAGCATATGAGTTAATATCCTTTATTTCAGGAAGTTTCGATAAACAGAAGCTACATACAAGCAATTAACAGGTACATATGGAACGGTATTTTGGTAAAAATTACATCCTTCTTTATGACTGTGTCATGATTCTTGATGGTACTTTGAATTTGTTTGTAGAACCTTTTCATGCTTGTTGACACTTACATCATGCTTACATCATGCCTGATGACGAATTTGTTTTTACATCCGGCTTAATGGTATCATTCATGCATAAATATGCAAACATTCTTGACCCTAAATTGCATGCTGGGTATGTGCATGGTTGTTTAACGCGATGGCAAGATGTAAGTTTCATCCCAGCACAAATCATTATACAATAATGCATGATACAATTGTGTCATTTGACAGTCGTTCCTAAATGCTACGGACGACTATGGAAATTCAGTGCGTATCACGGACATTTTATGTTATGGCAGAAGTTTCGCCCCTTTAGACATAATTAGTGGATATTGTTTGGGCGTTGTCTATCCGTCCGCCGTTCGTCCCTCTTTCCGTGTAATTGTTTCTATGTATCTTGCATGGGATTGAATGAAACTTAAAAATGAAAGTGTAAACTCGCTCTTTCGAGTTACCCGTAATGCGACTGTGTGTTCGCACGTAGGCCTCGGCCGATCGACTCACCCACCCATTGGGAAGCTGCGCTATTCGAGAGGCGAACGATTACGTACGTTAGACTGCTAGCTGATAGGACACGTCAAGGCTTTTCGTATCTAAGGCAGGGGCGCCGTGTCAGACTGAGCGTCTCGGGACAGACAAGTTCTAGTCCCGTTCGCACCGCAGAAGGCATGTCTGTGGTTTCTTACGGCTGACCGGTTGATTATACGGGTGCATATGCGGCTGGGACCGAGGTTTTTGCCTTTGCCAAGTGGTTCCTCAGGCTGGTCGCCCCTGCTTGGAGGGCCCTTGCCTGAATCGGGCTGTACAAGCGCCCGATGTCTCTGCTCTCGATCACTGGGCGCGACGATCAGCTACTGCCCGGGATATATATAGAAAAGCTTTCGACTCAATCGGTACGTCTCAAACGGGGATCATCGGGACTGTCGCCCTTGCTGATACACGGAATTCGCAGCCACCGATAGATTATCGGCCGATAGCAGGCATTCGGAAGCAACCGCTAGGAAAAGACCCTCCGGTCTGGCTCGGCCCGCCGTATTTGGCTGGACGTTCGCGGTCACAGACCGAGCCACACGGTCTCATGGGTCCCAAGCGAGACAGCACGGAGATCATGCCTCGCGAGCTCAGTAGCCCGAATAGGTACTCGAGACCGACCCTACCATAAGCGAGTCCCGGCTTGAGCCGCCGTTCTCCGCGAGAATCTGCCGAGCGTTCAGGCCTCACGAGCTCGGGTGAACGGCACGCGCGATAAGGCCCGCGAGACCACCCCTGCAGGAACTGTTTATTTTACATTTTTATTGTATGTATTTTTCAAAATTGATTGGATATTATGTTATATGATATTTTAATAGTAGAACACTTTTGTTTTTTATCAACGACGGTTACAATAGTTGTAATAGACACGAGTACTTGCAACTTTCAGGTTTCACTAACCACAGAGATTATATAGACATTAAATGATTAATATGTGTTTATATACAATGAAATTATAGCCTGGTAAACAGACTAAAAAAATCTGAAAGTTACACGCACAGGTCCGTGGCAATCGGGGTTGGGGTACTTTATAAATATAAAATCGATATTCAATGAACATCGGTAGACTACGCCTAATATAATTATTTGGACTAAGGATGGCCACACTTCCAACACATGAGCTCCGTTATGTCCCGAATAAAATACACTATACTTTCTGGAGTACCAACCGCAACTCACCAATATATAAAAAAACATTAACGACAGCCAATTTCTTGTGTACTCAGTTGGCCTATTGGTCTTAATGGTAAAAAATACACGTATTGAGTTCAATATATAATTATTATAGATTATAAACAAAGGGAACTAATTCAGTTTGTTCAGTATAGTAGTCACAATGGTTCAGATATTTTCTGTTTGTTTGTTTTTCTCCAAAAAGTAATTTATTCAACGTTTGGAAAATAAACGTGCGTCACCTGCTGTCGTAATTTGGTAACTTGCATTTGGCTAAGTTGCATTCTGCTTACTGCCTGTTGCTAACTGCAATTGTTAATGGCGCATACTTGTAAAACCGATTATGACTAGTTTAATTATGACTGGTGCATTTTCATCACGTTTATTAGAATTTAAAATAAGACATTTATGACAGTAAAGGCATGTGTTATACGATCATCATTCAGGAATACTGAACACACAAACATTGGATAGTCACCAAGCATGTTGAACCAATCAAGTATACACGAATAGACAACAACAATGTTGGCATTGTAATGAAGTATAATAGAATAAACATCATTCATAATGTAAATATTCAACTCATAATGTTAATATTCAACTTGAATGATGCAATTTTTACCTAAATATCATTCCATAGGTACAGTCGAGTCGCTAATAGAGAACATTCTCCGATAGCGGAACAAAATAACGGATAATATTCTTACCACACCTTTTTTTACATACTTGAGTATTGCGTTGTCTTTGTGCGCTTTTGTGATCTCCAGTTGTCCGTTGTTCTTCGTGCGTCTTCCGTCGTCAACATTTACCGTGTTAACACTTTAGAGGAATACTTAATTGTCCGATCTTAATGCAATTTAAAGTCAAAAGATATGTCCCATTTATAACTTAGCCGATTTCGAAACTAGGTCACGTCTTGTCAACATCTAGAATAGAAATCACATTTAAAGTTCAATCTTTATGAAACCTGGTTAGAACATTTGATCTTATGATATCTCGGCCGAGTTTGAAAATAGTTCAGTTCTTTGTCACAACAACTAGGGGCGGGACAGTTTTTCACATAGGACTGTAGTCCTTTTTAACATTCCAGAATTCACATTTAAGTTAAGTAATAATTATCAGTTCTAATGATATCATGGCCAAGAACAAAAAATGCTTCATTCTTGAAAATCATGGCCACCAGGGGTCCGGGCAGTTGTCCTTATGGCTATATTGATACATAGTTAACTCTCTTGTAGTCACATTTCTTGCCAAATGTAACTGCTCAGAACATTTTTTTTCCTAAGATTTTTCATTTGAATTTGAAAATGGCTTCCGTTTTGTTGAACAATAGTGTGGCAACGAGATGTATCAGTTGAGTTTGTAAGTTTGCATTACAGTGCAATCTTTTTACACAGGTTGCTTTTTTCTGAGAATGATTACAATCATTAATTATACTATGATAGACTGTTATTGAAGTTGATTTTGTTGATGATGGTTCGTGATAATTATGTTGATAATGATGGTTATGGCGACAATGATAATGCTTATAGTGGCGAGGTTTTCAGAAACATTAAAGCCCCATTAACACTCAAAATCAACGAATATGTCGTAAAGTATTTCGTAAAAAAGTTAACCCATAAAAAATCCGCGTTCCTTAGAGCGATAGAAAAATATAACGCTAGATGTGGTATTGTATCATAGATTTAACGAGATGCGAAATGCTCGTTTTCATTGTGTGTGTGAAAATATATTCTGTGTGAATTTCGATCGACGATATCCGAACATTTACGAGCGAACGCGAGATTTGCTTCGGGCAGCTCATGAGAACTACGTCGTGTTTCCGACGCGGAACGAAATATTCGTTGAATTTTGGTGTTTATGGGGCTTTAATTAATTATTGCCATTTTCTTCAGATTATTGTAAAACAATTTTCAAGAAAATCGCATAAAGTGATACACCCAGTAAAACATAAAGGGAACTGTTTCATATAAATCTTATTTGACCTTTCAAATAATCTACATGGCATATCAGTAGCTGCATGGTATTTGAATTTCTTCATTTAACCTTTAAATAATTCCCAAGTGACGTATTGAATCTTGTATAGACAGCCTTTTTGCAGGACATACACCAAGCTACACGGTAACTGGGTAATTCCCCATTAATTATTCGACGGTTTTAATATAAACATAGATATTCTGTATTGGACATATTTTCATTTATCAAAAGTTTGCCATAATAATGTGTCTACAAATGAAATATGTATTATTCATATATATACACTACTGTTATTCTTCGGAAGTCAACCTTCGCATAATCATTTAGTTCCTTCGGGTTTCCAGATTCGCACCTTTTGTTGCTCTTGTTATTTTAAATATGATTATGCCATTTTGGCAACCTGTTATCCGAGCTTTATAAAGTGGGTCATTAAAAAATTCTCCAACAATGCTTTGTATTCGTGTAACGCTTGAATGCCAAATTCAAGCATTCAATAGTAAACCTTAATTGATAAAATTGTTACTAGAGTTTAAGACGGCAATGTGTTAGTTATACAACAGCAGAAATCTTTATTCTAATTCTTACGGAATTATACGCAGTCAAGATTCTGTGAAGATTTAATAAACTTCTTTTGTTTTTCAACAGTGTTTTTATTAAAATAAGTCGCTTTGGCATCAAATGCAGGGTCCGTCTTCAATAGAGGTTCAACTCAGTTTGTGAAATTTTACTCACCATTGTAGTGAACCGTCAAAATAGGCGTTTCGTTGACCCGCATGTTGACACAACAAACAGTAATATTCTACATAAGAATTAGTCTTTATTTGATAGAAGAGAATTGATAATAAAACTTGGTCATTGCTATTTCATTCAATAATATTTGACGTTCAACGTCTTAAAAATGGTACAGTGTTTATCACTAGATCTAATTATACAGTCTACAATTGACTTGGTTGTGGAAAGTTTCCTATTTTTGTAATATAATCGTAAAATGCTTGTCTTAAAACTAAATTCGAAAGAACAATGATTCTGATATGGAACAAGAAACTTAATGAAATGGGCGTTGTATTGAGAGTCCATGTGCATACAAGGTCCATTATTCTGAGATTATAAATGACAACAAATGCATTACACAATTCATTGGAAACAATATTCAAGAAAGTGTTGAAACTAGTATTTCTGTTGGGCCTTACTCTGTTTTTTTGTAAATTATAACTGTAAATTGTTTGTTCATACATTTATAATGATATTTATTGCGTGAGTTTTGCTCATTATTAAAATTTTAGTTCTATCATGCTATGTGAATTGTAAATAGTTTTTGAAAAAATAATACATGTATGTTGATTTCAACAATTTACTTTATTTTCGCCAATATACACCATGCAAACTGTTTGTAACGAGCCTAACCATAGTGTACATCACGAAGGAACGTGTTTGTTTATTTGGAGAAAATGTTTCGGTATTTGGAAAGCTTATTCTTAAAATAAGGAAGAAAAGTGAAAACAACTCGACTCTATCATACTCGAATTAAACTGAAAGACGCATTTGAAATAAAAAAAATCGGACGAAAATTATTTAGTATTTTGTAATTGGAAATCTGACTTAATGCAGTAGGTTGTACGAAAAACTGTACCGTAAACGGAACACTAGCATCATTAATTTTACACATGCTTGTTTCGTATACAAATGCAATAATAACCGCAAATGAAAGAAAAAAAAGATTGGTCATTTTCACATTTAAAATTAGTGTTTTCATGCGTAAAAGTATCATGACATTTCAGTTCATTGCATTCTCTGGGTGATCCTCTGTAAATACATGTAGATGTGTCAAAATGTGTACAACACTTCTAAATTCACAATTTCACAGATACCCGAATCCTCTCCGTTGCCACACATTTTGCGATACGCGTCTCCTTTCCGGGACACGTGTTGTTGTTGTTTACCCCACACTGTAACGTCAACAAAACTGAAGTGCGATATCACGTGAACGCTCTTTGAATTTAACCGGACTTTGTGGTGTTCAACACTGAAGTGCGATATCACGGGAACGCTCTTTGGTTTCATCTTGTTTTCTTCTTCATTATTTTTTATCGAGTGCACCGGGATTGTCTCCCATATGGCCTTCGCCCCCAGAAAGACGTGTTAGTTGGTTACGGGGGATAGTGCAAGATACAGGAGACACCCCGTTCCAGAGGTGACCCTGGGTCTTTTTAGTGCCCGGTGTATAGCACCTAGTACACTGCACCTCGGTTTAACGTCTCATGCGAAAGACGAGTAAGTAGGTTAGGTGCAGCGGGGGATCGAACCAGCGATCTCTGGATTGTGAAGCCAGTGTGTTACCACTAGACCACGGATCCGCTACAAGTTTCATCTTGACTTTGGTATTGAATATTAATACTGTCAGTGTATGGTGTTAGCGATAATAAAACTACATGGATTGCAGTGAAACATTATCTTTATCGCCCTATCTATTCCTCATTATCATCATCCCCACCGCTACTTACAACATTATTATAACGGTCATCATTATGTTATCACGCCACCAACAATATCGGTTTTTATATCATATTATGTTTCTTATGCGAGTACATATCCATGTCTCAAAGTAATTTAACAATAAAAAATTGTGATTGTATCTGATATTTACAAGAATCAAAGTGAATTCCTGTTCAATGATGATTGCTATATTGATAGTCTTTTATCTTATTCTATTGTTGCCAATTACGAGGATGCTGATTCTGTCGAAATGATGATGGGAAAGCAGTCGAAATGAGAATCTGCTTGGTGTTACCAACGTGTGTTCGGTTTCACCACTTACCTGTACTAAATCAACGCAGAAAGTGCGGTTCTACAATGCTCATATAACTACTAACATAATATGGCAATTAAAGGCAGCAATATTAATTATTTGCACAAAATAGCGTACGAAGTTATTTCGTTTAATATAGACACAAACACACAGCTAGTCATTTCCACGCGTTACATAAAATATATTGTTAAAATGTTAAATCTTAATGAAATTGTTTTGTCCGTTTGAGTTCTAGAGCTTGTGTAACATATTCTACGGCATTTGGTACAATTATTGAACCTTATTATATATTCTCCTTCGAAAAATTATACCCCATTGTCAATATCAATGTTGTATGGTGTTTTATAAGACAGGTCCCGTATAAAAACACTCACCATATATAATCACAGCGCTGTAGGCGCTGAAGGCCTGTGGCAAGATTTAGTGTGAGGTAAAATGCATTTAGGATATATTGTCCGAATTTCTCCCTTTGTCCGAATTTATACGGATTGACACTAGCGGTTGAGTGCAGTAGCTCAGAGACTGTACGAAAAGACAATATTTGTGCATATACTACAGTGTACATAGACGGTGGAGGACGTACCCAGTGGGCATCAAACGTTTTACGAACGTTGCTGGGGGCCGTTTCATCAATAATTATGTATTTTTATACGATCGTAAATTATGTATCGAGATTAATGTAGTCGTTCACGATTTTACATAAACTCCGTTTCATCTACGAAATCGTAAATGCAACATACATAAAATACGACTACTTAAATATACGTATTTTGTAACCGAAAAAAATAGTGACACAGTCTGAAAAATTGCATGACGTAATTTTTGCGCGTTCTGTCAGCTAAGGAAAACATCGCACAAAAACATACTCCTATAAATATGAGGTCGATTTACGTCTAATTGTTTTGACTAACAAAAACAATGCTAGTTGTGAATCGAATCAAAAACAAACATTGGAAAACGACGTGTAGACCGGTGTGGAAGGCTACCGATTGCTGTTTAGCCGACACTCTCCTTCCGTTACTAAACGCAAAAAGAAGTTATTTTGGATGGAGACGGTTGAAATGTGAGTTGAGAACTTGTTGGTCATGAATGAAGACAGCTGAAATAATTTAAATCTGAACGCGAATTATTTCAGCCAAGTGTCTGCCAAAGCAAAAATCATCAAAAGACTAAGGCGGCAATTGATATTGACAAGAATGAAGATTATTTTTTGCTTATTTTCTTTATCCATGAATAAAAATATATTGGTAAGATTAATTGTTTTGTTCTTTCTATGCAGAAATGGGACTGTGGTGTAGATCAATTAACAGTTTAATAATATAATTTAATATAGACCAATCGGAATTCATGCTGACAATAACAAGACATCATGGATTGAAAGTTTGTCATGTCAGCATTTTTGTGTTCAATTATCAAATATTTTATTTCAATAAGGTATTAGATTCACATGACACAACATGTTTAGTAATTACAAATGTCATATCATTGAGAATGCTATTTGTTTGTCTATTATATAGAGGATATTTGTTGGATTTGGTGGATTATCGTTTTTAATTCACAAGTGATCATCGACAATGATATTCACAAGTGGCGCAGCCACCAGTGAAAAAATATATTTTCTATGATCACGAGTGAATTAAAATCGATATTCCACCGAATGCAACAAATTTTCTTTTTATTTTATGCTTTTTTCGCAGTTTATATACATTGTTAAAGAGTTTTACTTAAGAATGTCGTTGGGATTATGTTGTCATTTTGTCAAATAAATGACGTCATTTCACAGTAAACAGTGAAAATTATCGATAATTCTCACTGATAATTTTCATTGATTGAAACAGTGAAATTATCAGTTTTAATCCACCGACATTTCTCTATAAACCACCGGAAAGCATTAAATAAATATCATTGTCCACAATAATTTATTATAGTTTCGATTCACAAGATGTAAATAATCAACATTGATTTATATTGCTTTTTCTGCAAAACTGTGTTACATGTAAAAATCACAAATGCAGTTTGCGTTTCTTTGTTTTTCCAGAAAACAAAATGTTATTACTGGCTGAAGGACCAAAATTGAATGGACAGAGAACACGGTTGTCAAAACTCAAACAGAAGTTGTGTCACTCAGGTACGTTAAAACATAAAACTGAAGGCAGAAGCAACAAATAGTAATTATTAGTTTTTTTCTATAGATTATAGTACAGCTGACTGCTAGTTATTTCCTACAATTAAAATGTAACAATTTATGTTTTCAGTTTTAAGCTGGGCTGTTTTCGGAGAAAACCCAAGGTATTGTCATATCCAGCGCGTCGTGTCGTCCGCGTCATGCTCAAACCTTAACATTTTGTCAATGTATTGAACTTTGGCCATAAAATCAAAGTGCTTCAACCTATAACTTTGAAACTTTATATGCAGCTCCACCTTGATGAGTTCTACACGCCTCACCCATATTTGGGTCACTAGGTCAAAGGTGAAGGTCACTGTGACCATAAAATAATTCTGACAAGCTTTTATTCGTTAAAAAATGCACCCGCAGCCGAGCGTTCACACCTGTTATGCCGTGCTCTTGTTTTTCATTGTACTCTGTTGTATGGGGATAAAGTATTGCTGCATGTTTTCATTTAACTTTATTGCCGGTTACCTATTTACCAGGGTATGATCTTTTGTGTCAAGGTATTTTTTATTAAATTCTTTCGACATCAATGTACTTAAAAAAGAAATGTAGAGAATTAGTGTCACACACAAATGTTGAGTTTAAATTCAGAAAGCTAGGTTAATTTTGCAATACAAAAACCAACTTTCAGAAACAAAACCAGGTAATAAAGGCATGCTAACTTATTATGACCATAGTGTCATATGTTGTGTATTTAATATTAAGTTCTGTTAAATGTATAAACTAGTAAATTTATTTGCTTGCAGCAACATGTAAAGAATGAAGCAACAGCGTAACTAAAACTCGGGAGGAGATGTTGATGGCGTCAAGGGAAAGATATGCCATTCAGAGGGACATAAGCAATAATCATGAGGAACTGGTTTCTCTTTATAAAAAAATGAAATTTTAAATTGCTCAATTGTTTCTGGAACTTTTAATTGATTTTACATGTGATGGTATTCAGTGAGTCTATGAAACTTATTATTACACATAATATCATGTAAGATGTAAATTGTCATATGAATTATAATACCATGCCCAGTAAATATATTGTACTTCCTGATTAATAATAAATATTTGTGAATGTTCTTTGTGTTTTATTCATTGAAAACTAGTGTCATAGCAACTGTTATCAAATACCATAAACATTGATCTTTTCTGGAGCTCAGATAACTGTTCAATATTCAAGGGACCTTTTCCAGTTTTGGTAAATTGACTTACTTAAACAAGATGTGTTTGTGAAACACAATGTCCCCCTATATGACGTTTGACCTTGAAGGATGACCTTGACCTTGTGAAGGATGACCTTGACCTTTCACCACTCAAAATGTGCTGCTCCATGAGATACACATGCATGCCAAATATCAAATTGCTATCTTCAATATTGCAAAAGTATTCATCAAATAAGCGATTTGGGCCACATATATTTGACCTCTGACCTTGAAGGATGACCTTGACCTTACACCACTCAAAATGTGCAGCTCCATGAGATACACATGCATGCCAAATATGAAGTTGCTATCTTCAATATTGCAAAAGTATTTATAAAATAAGCGATTTGGGCCACATATATTTGACCTCTGACCTTGAAGGATGACCTTGACCTTTCACCACTCAAAATGTGCAGCTCCATGAGATACACATGCATGCCAAATATCAAGTTGCTATCTTCAATATTGCAAAAGTATTCATAAAATGAGCAATTTTGGCCACATATATTTGACCTCTGACCTTGAAGGATGACTTTGACCTTTCACCACTCAAAATGTGCAGCTTCATGAGATACATATGCATGCCAAATATGAAGTTGCTATCTTTAATATAGCAAAAGTTATTGCAAAATGTTAAAGTTGGCGCAAAATAAGTTTAAGATTCGCAAAAAAGTAAAATACATCACTCTTTGTATCAACATGGACGGACAAGTGGTCTTAGTGTGAGGCTTTTACTTCAGGTGTCAGTGGTTTGAGCCATGTAGGAGTTACTTTTTATCTTTCTTTAATTGTATTCTTTTTTTACTGGAGCTTTTTAGATCCAGTATTTACATGTATCAATATAAAAGCGTTTAATGAAAAACTTAAATATCTGCCAAAATTTAGGAAAAATTCCCTTTAAAATAAATATTAAATCAAGCACTTGGTAATATCTAACACATAACTTTTTTATTGGTCATCAGAACATTGGCATTTTTTTCTTTCACAAACCTATAACCTTGAAGTAAATATTAGACAAATTATGCATACACAATTATAGAACATGCAAACATCAGCTGTTGTAACTATTGTGTCTAGACGACCAGGAATACCAATCCTTCCAAATCAGCTATGACACAACTTTACGCCATTTGGCTGAGTAGTGTAGCTCTGCCTATTCAGAGAAGACTCAAGCCATCTATCACTTTATAACATTTATAACTATAATTTTTTATGAAACAGTTTGATCAGCTGCTGCCTCTTATCACATGCTGCTCGATGTACTGGTGTGTTGTTCATAACTTCCGGTTCCATCACGTTTCCAACCAATTCCTCTATCAGTGGAACGTTTGAATCCAGACACAAGTTATGCAGAGGCATGTACACAGTTGATATTTCACAGCACTTATTGGACTTGAAAGGCCAACATCTACCAGTGGCATGCAGATATCTAAACAAATATCAAAAGTATTTCTTTAACATAGACATTTGTCTAAGTAACTAAATTGTCCTGATACCATTGACATTAATTTAATTTCAATATTAATTATATATAATATATAGCCTACAAAACACTTTATTTGTGCCTGTATTCACTATTAATGCACAATATCATTTAAATGCACTAGAAAACAATATTTCATACATAGAGTCTGAGGATAAGCAAAATGAATTTTTAAGATTTAAAATAAAATGAATAAAACATCAGTTTATTTAAACGGACATTTTTTTATGAAACATCATATTCACACATGCAAACAAACCTCAGTTATAATAAAAGTTAATTTACATATAAATTCTAAAATTTGATAATTAAAGTTGTACGTTATCAAGCTTTAGAAGTTACGTTTGATTTAAGACACTGCGAGGCACCAGAAATAGATTGGCACTAATACTTCATTTAAATACTGTGTGGTAAGTTGATCTCGCACTAATAAGACTTATATTTCACAACCTATATAATATGTTACCATTCTCGTGATTTCAACACTCCAAATGCCTTTTCTACTATCCACCCTCTACATAGATGGTCATTGTAGGCCTGTTCCGCAGCATGGGAGAGATGAGGTTAAGGGTACATCAGGTTAGTCCTTAATGGATACCCACTATCTCCCAACAGATGACCCTCATCATTGGTGCTCAGATATTGCTGTAAATTGAAATATTTGATTGGGCAGTTGCTTTGTCTTTGATAAAACAGCAGTCCACAGTTAATATTGTTAGATTAAGGTAGGAAAGCATCTCAATAAGTTTCACAAAACTAGCTTAAGTATTATCAAATCACTATATTTTAGTTACCTAGATGAAATAATGTAACTTAAGACAATATTTAAAGATAATACTGATAGCTGCATTGGCTAACACATAAAAGAACAAAAGCTTGATCACACAGTGCTAAGGCTGCTTATTGTGGTAGTTAATGATTTTTGCGCATGTACGTAACTAATTATTATTAGATGTCAAAGATGATAAGCATTACGCTTATTTCAACCTTTTATGGTATTTATCTGCTTTTATACCAAATTTAATGATAAGGTAATGAATCATAATACTGTATTTACATTTACCTCATGCTGGCATCAGCAACAGCCTGCACATTAAAGGCATGGAATCCTCAGTAAACATCTCCCTTGGCAATATGCAATATGCCAAAATCTATAAAAAATAAAAAAAAGTTATTCATTTACATGAAAGTGCTCATCATTTCATGTTCACATTACCAACACAAAAGGGAGGAATGCAGAAAAGCAGTAAATACATAAAAAAGCCCCATCAATATGCACAAAATAATTTTTTTTGGAGGGGGTGCATATTTATAGCACTGCAGAATTGAATTTGACAAAAAAATAAATTGTAATCAAATGAAAACAATATAGAAATAATTAAGGTAATTGTTCTGCAATTATTAAAGACATAAGGTACAATCTACTTTACTCACGCTCGATTGGTTATTCACAGCTTGGGTTCTACTTACATGTACCCCTGGTACCATTAAGCATACTTGCATGTACCTCGGGTAAGGTTAATATACTTAAACGTACCAGGTCCTTATTAGACGGTACCCGTGTTGTATTCCTGCCCAAAATCCGATGTGGTACAGTGCACTACAGATAAATGTAAAGCGATATTGTTTATCTAAATAAAACTTACCTTTTGAAAAAACTGCATCAACATGCTTTTTGAGTATAAATTTTGATGATATAAAGACTATTTGAGAAAAAAAATATTGACATTAATGTGAACATAATTATAAAAAATAAGCCTACAACAACCCATTTAGCATTAAATTTCCGGCTATGTTAAAGTATATTAACTGTAACAGGGTTAGCTCTACATGTAAGTATACTTAAAGAGTACCCGGGGTACAGGTAAGTAGTATTTGAGCTGACAATGACCAATCGAACAACATTGTAATTAAATGAGAACAATATAGAAAGAATTATGGTGATTTTTCTACAATTATTAAATACATAAGGACTTAAGGTTCATGGGGGGGGGGATAAAATTCATTAAAACTTCGCTTAGGTTTTTCTTCATTGAATGTGGTACAATATGGTCAAACTATATATCATTTTAAAGCTAAAGACGGATAGAATAACATAAACACATTTTTGACATTCAATATTTGTGTGCTTTATGCATATTTTGGTTTAAAACCAATACTTTTTTACACTAATTTAAAAAATCTTAATCTAAAGTTAGGAAGGATATGCACTACCTTAAGTTGAATAAATACAAAGCTATATGCATATACAAGGTCAAGTTAGCAACATTTCACAGAAAATTATTGTCATAAAACAACAAATGAGTTTTTATTCAACTGCCTTTTTTGGATAAATATCCTAAACATAGTTCTAAAAATAACTAAAACGTAACTACTTTTTAAAAATCCAGGTATGGTGGATAATAAGAGTCACAATTCTATTTCAAAGGCTTAACAATTTTGTTATTTACCTCTTAACCAAATTGCAAATTTTAAACCATCTCAAATTGAAATAGATTGCAGACGACATATAAAATTGTAAAGGAATATAAAGAAATTGGCAAAACGATTGATTTTATATTTCGATTACTTTTACCCATTTGAAAGCGTGGCCATCGCTGTGATCCGTAGAAAAACGTGCAAAACAAATCGGTCGAAACCACGTGCAGTGGTGAGAAAACCGGGTATGTGTATACACATACCTGAGATAACACATACTTATTTTGACAGTTGGGTGGCAACTAGTAAAACAACTATTAACATTAATCAGCAAGAGATCGCACTAAATAACAGAAATGACCACGTAGAGATATCATCACTTACCCTATTTCAAATATTTTCCAGCTGAAAATTGTCCCCCACACGTCTTTTTTAGTTAATTTGTATTGTTTTTCTGGAGCCGAAGTGCATCTCACAGAATATCCATCCAACTTTCGTTGTTTTCACTTTCGTTATTAAAAACTCCGTTTAAAAGAATTATTTCTACTTTTAGATTGTTAAAGCGATGTATTATTATATATTATCAATAGAATAGTATACCGTGATGAATTGAATTGTAACGTATCGATCTTTCTGTCAGTCTGTAAGCGTTCTATTTTATGCGCAATAATAAAGTACATGTGATTCGACAACGATTGTAAACATTGGTCAAATGCTTCTTACATAGTTATTCTTTTGAGTGTTTATGAGGTCTGATCGTGCAGTTTGCAAATATCAACGGAAAGATTACAATCCAATGCATTTGTCATCGTCAACCGTTTGGAATGTTAATTAGGCGATGAGTGAGTTTTTAGCATGTTTCTTTCTATTTTATTAATTTAAAAATGGCTGCCCCCATGGTGATGAAATGACATGTGTTCGAGTTTTGATATTTCTAGATATGCAAACTTTTTTTACTATTTAAGCGTAACTTGCCCTCGTCAATGTCGATATTATTCACTAGTTATATAATTTTCCGCCGAAATACGTGGAATAAACAGGATTCAGATTTTTGAAAATAATGTATATTTTAGTGTTAAAATCGCTGTGTATTTTGATTGATTTTGTGGATGTTATGATACGTTGATGTACAAAATTGGTAGCAGTTTGAAGTAAAAACATCCATTAAAGCATATATGTATACATTATCAATGTGGCACACTTCCTTTAGTCAAATTTGAGTTCAATGCTAGGGGTCCCACATTTTTCAAAATGAAGCCTCTACATGAACCTTAAGGTACCATCAGCATCTACTTAACTCACCAATACAATAAACTTGTTTAAAAATAGCAAACACAAACAGTATCATGATGTCATATTCATTTTCATGATCATGATGTTATAATCAACAATTTCGAGGTAAAGTATTGTTCAGTCACAACATTTAGAAGTAGAACAACTACAAGTTCAACATTAGCGGGTGGGGTAAATCAGTCTGCACTTAATGTCATCGATAAGTAGACGTCGACACAAAATAGAATGAGTTTAACATAAAGTCATTTTTAAAGAAACACAACAATAAATGATTAAACTAATACCGGTAATCATCGAATGCTTTTATTAAGAAAAGATACAACAATGACTTATTTTTCAACCATTTTGCAAAATCAGAGTTGTCAAATGCGGGTGGCATTGTATTCAATATAGATATGACACAAATAACGGTACCAATAGATATTACATGTCAATCAAATGAGGATTGATACAGTAAATATTGTTTACAAAGATATTGTATACGGATGAAGGATTCTTATTAGAAATCAGATATTATGATAAAATTAGTTACCATGTGTATGCGTTAAAAAATTTAAATCTCAAGTTTTTAATCTATTACGGGAACTATTTTGTGTTTGCTTCAAGCACGAGTCGAGAAGGCCACAGGTACAAACGGTCTATGAACGCTTAATTACCGGTTAACGTTAGCAGAAGGATATGATTTCCGTAAGCGAATTTGTAAAAATATAAAATAAATGTGTATAAATTATACTCAGACGTTAAACGTTTTTTTCCGAGCGAGTATCATACGTTGTCAAGTATAAGGCGTGTGGATGAGTGCAACGATACACTACGGAGCATGAAACAAATATGTGGTGCTATATTATTCGATAGCGCGCAATATTATTGTGAATAAATTCTACTGAGATATGCAACATTGTCTTTCTTTGAGCGAGAATCAACCTTTGCCAAGTTTAAGGTATGTGAAGGAGCTATACAATGCGCTTCAGAGCAAAAACAACACATGCGCCATGTCTATTCGGAGATACAAATGTATATGTGCCAAAACCATGAATCGTGCACTTTTTTGAAATAATTGAACAGCGTTTATGGCAATATATGTATATAAATTATACTAAAACGCGCAACGTTGTCTGTCCCCGAGCGGGTATAATCCATTGTCAAGTCTGAGGCATGAGATTGAGTGCAACAATACACAACGGGGCATTAGCAGAATATGTGCAACATCTTTTGGTGTTACATGTATATTTTCCGATAGCGCAATGTGCAATATCTAGTTGGAGTTACATGACCAACGATGTGCAACGATGTCTTACCCTCTGCCAGTATTTACCACTGTAAAGTTAAAGGCTTGTAAATAACTCACACAACACGCATCGGCGCAAAAACAACGCACGTGCAATATGCAATATCTAGTTGGAATTACATGACCATGGTGCAAAGGCAATCATATGTACACATTTTGCTTCGATGTCCAACGATGTCTTGCTCTCTGCCAGTATTTACCACTGTAAAGTTAAAGGCTTGTAAATAACTCACACAACACGCCTGGGCGCAAAAACAACGCACGTGTAATATATATTTGGTGTACTATTTTCAATTGCACGGGTGAATGGCACATAATGTGCATAATCTAGTTGGGATTTCCTGAACAGGGTGTATCGGACATATGCTAGGCTCACCAGATTCGCTGAGTACTTTTGAGAAAATCGCCAAGCAATAATCATTACTGTCAAAGCTATTACAATCGATATAATCGATAATACTGTTTAACATATGTGAATTTGAGATTATTTTTTGTCGAAATTCGTCACGATTCTGATTCAACCAACTAATACGTGTTGTACTAGATTCATTTAACACTTCTCGATAATGCAGTATTACACTTTATATTAAATAGCAGTGCACCATGATCTGACCATACTGAATAAGAGTCAACGTTAAAACGTGTTATAAGATTAAAGTTTTCTTTACGTGGTAACACGTATTCAATGACACTAGAACCACGTGGATATGCACATGTCAAGCTTCTTACCAAAACAATTAGTTTTTGATTCCATTGAATTCCGGGTAAGTTGAGAGTCACTTGCGTAAGACTGGTCATTTATGGGATTAATTGTGAGGTCCCAAACAATAAAATCTCGCTTATTTCCTACTCGAGCGTTCCAATCGCCCGCTAAAGAAACTTTGCCATTTGTTTGAAATTGATATATATTTTTTATGAAATATCAAATAAATTAACATTTCAAATATTATTAATAGGGAATAGCTAATGCCAGATGTACACACAGCCAGGGAAATATCGTCCGTTAAACTAAAAAAATACCTTATCTAATTTAAACCACGCAATAGCATCATGATAACTTTTTACAAAAGAAATTCCCTTCGCAAAGGATTGCTAAACATTAATTGCTATTCCGCCACTACATCGTTTAGATTTTTTATTCTGAAATTCCCTGTTAAAAAGTTAACATTCATGACCAACGATGTCATAAGAAGAATAGTTATTTGGCCATGTTTCAAACAATAAAATAATTATAAAATTTACGAATATAATTTACTAAGTCGTCATGACTAAGTTAAATATTTGTAAGTTCTTGAACGTTCCAAGAGAGAAATTTTATGTTAGCCTCCGGAAGCCCCTACTTGCTGCTACCGCTGCTGTTATTCGTTGTTGCGCTGTCAGGCCGCACCGGAACACCGTCTATGCACAGGGTGTCATAGCTGAGAAAAGCATCTCTTGCCATCAGCGCGAGCTTTCCGGAAGGCAGGCATCAAGCTTCTGCGTCGGTCGGCAACGTCCTTTGGAAACTATTCACTCACATAGTAATTGGCTTCCCTAAGGATCTGTCATCTTTACACATATACTCTGGGCTGGTTTTCTAAAAGTTTCAAAGATAATTCTTAAACAAATTGTTCTAAGATGAAAAGTTTTGATTAACTCTTCTTTTCATGAATCTTCAACGCAATATGAAATTCAAAATCCATGCATATTTGTATGATTGTTTCAATGTAAAAACAATATGTCAAGGGACATGGGAAATATTTGGGATGGTACGCAAACATTTGCACGCTCACGCTAACACTCATGTCGACACCGGGGTGAGAAGGATAGCTCAACTATATATATTTCATATATATAAGTCGAGTTATAAATGAAACAAATTAAATTAACTAGGATCACATTCATTGCCTTTTAAGCTAAGACCATGCATACCAATGTACATATTTAATAAGGCAAAGAGAAGACACATAAGGTATAACCATAGTCATAAGCTCACATCAGGGACATATTTTGCATGTCAGTATCTATATCATATCAGTATATATCGGTCCGCGATATATCGGCGTTGCAGTGTAGATGAATAAATGTAAACGTTTTTATCTCAATTAATTCACAAAGTATTTATAACAGTTAACCCATGATATTTACCTTAAAATCCCGAACCAAGATGCCATATAATATTTATTGTGTGAAGTTTCTGTACAATAGGTCAATAAGATTTTGAAGAAGAGGTTGGTAAACAAAATATATCAATATACAAATCCACGTAAAACAGCGTTTTTTTTAATAGGTTTTGGTAAGTGAAAAAAAACACAAAAAACAATACCTTGTGTGAACATGATGCGCATGTGTACTTTTCTGGTTCCACTGACTCACCAACACATTCCGGGTGGAACCATTTATAGCATCCTTCACACTGCCAGTACTCTCTGGGAAGCACATTCAAAAGTTACACTTAGCATCAGCAACACATTAAACATCTCAGCACATCCCAATTAACTTACCTAAACGCAGATTTCGAAACCTAAACACAAACCCTTAGTTCAAGGTCAAGGTCACAGGGGTCAAAATTTGTGTGCGTATGGAAAGGCCTTGCCCATATGCCCATGCAGACCAAATATGAAGGTTACATCTCAAGGGACATATAAATAATGAGCATTTTCCCAAACCTAAACCCAAAGTATGACGGAAAGACGGACAGACAGACAGACGGACAGTCCAATCACTATATGCCCTCCTACCGGGGGCATAAAAACCAGTTCAGACATATAACAACATTCAACCTTTGAAGTAGACAAGCAATTTTAAGTGTAGGCAAATTTGTAGCATTTATTCAAAGTTTGACCTTGAACAAGCACGGTGTGTTAATTGCAACATGATTTCTCTTGAAGGTGAACATAAGGGAAAAATGCTTTTGAATCCCTTGATTCGTTGCAAAGGAGTGACAAATTTTGAGAAAGGGAGACCAATTGTAAAGAGAAAATGATTCATGTATAGCCAACATTTTCAGAAACGGAAGGACAATTTACAATATATTTTGGTGTTTAAGTTTCATGTAGAGGTAACTATTTTGTTATTTTTTAATTAATGGTTTAACTTGCTTTAGGACAAATTAATGAAACCTTGCATACCTTCCATCATACGGCATGTTGCACAGACAATGAGTTTCTTTGACTCTCTTAGGTCAATAATAAATAATGGACTCTCTGCGAAAAGGTGCCTAAATGAAGAAAACATTGAAATCAGTACAATAAATAACAAGAAAATTCAATCATGGGGTTGGTATTCCCCTTCCTTATGAAAAATCCTATCAGGGCCCTCAATCTGTCAAATCCACGGCCGAAATTCGGCCGCATTCCCCCCCCCCCCTGAAAAGTATACTTTTTCCCCTTTTTGGGAGAAAAATTCCCCCTAAAAAAAAGATAGATGTGTCTCATGATTATTATATCTCAATTTTATTTTAATTTAATCTTGTCAAACATAATTTATTATAAAAAAAGCAATGAATATAGTGCAAACCTGTACAAATGTTATAATTAGAGAGTAAGTAAAAAATCCCCCCAAAAAGAAAACGCGGCGAAAATTCCCCCTGCTATGGGTAGCGACCCGCTTCCCCTAAAATGGACTGAGGGCCCTGCCTATCAATAAAGGGTACACTTCTTAACTGACCAAGCCATCCTGACAAAATGTATGTAACAACTGTATAAATAATATACACTTGATGTTAATATAATAATAAAAATTGAATTCCAAACAACAACACAGGCGGGAAAAACTCTCAATTACAATCAATTAAGGATCCAAACATTTAAAGCTGATCCAAACAAAATATGGAAGTGAACAGCCACAATTTGAAACAAAACATTTTAGTTACATGATATTTCACACAATAGTTAATTTACTAACAGCTAATTGCAGACATAATATTTAACAAGCAATGTGTTTGTGAAACATAATGTCCCCATATATTTGACCTTTGACCTTGAAGGATGACCATGACCTTCACCTTTCACCACTCAAAATGTACAGATCCATGAGATACACATGCATGCAAAATATCAAGTTGCAATCTTCAATGTTGCAAAAGTAGGCATTAAATAAGCGATTTTGACCCATATATTTGTCCTTTGACCTTGACTGCCAAATATTAATTAGCTAGCTTCATTATGGCAAATGTAAATGTTTGACGCAAACACACAAACAAACAAACAAAAAAACAGACAGGTCAACAACAATATGTCCCCCACTAAAGTGGTGGGGGACATAAACAAATAAATGAGAATATTTATTTACTTGCATACCAAGTAGATACTGACATAATATATGCATGCACCCTCGGTAGTAAGATGATTTTTATATGAAATTCCATGCAATAGCTACAATGTACTCATAAACCGCACACATAATTCCTTTAATTTGAATTAATTAAAGGGGCATAAATAAGGAGTTACCTAGTATGCCCAAAAAATTTGAACAATCAACATGGTGACACATTTATTTAAAATTTCAAGAAATTGCATGAAATAGTTGCTGAAAAACAGGTCCAGATGGAAAAATGTGACAGACAGAAGTATGGAATGACAAACTTATTTTTTTTTTCCCTCCGCCTCAGAGAAATTAACTCACCTTCACTTTATTATAACACATTTTAT
This sequence comes from Dreissena polymorpha, assembly GCF_020536995.1. Taxonomy (NCBI): domain Eukaryota; kingdom Metazoa; phylum Mollusca; class Bivalvia; order Myida; family Dreissenidae; genus Dreissena; species Dreissena polymorpha. The sequence continues at coordinate 106,058,479 of NC_068358.1, forward strand.
TATGGTATATATAATTACTTACTGCATATTTTGAAACCTGATAAACAAATTACCTTTATTTAGTTGTTATGGATTCGTTAAACTTTGATGACCTTGATTTAATTCTAAATTATTTTGCGAATTATTTTCTACATCATTCATTGATAAAAAGCATCAAAGAACCAGTATGACATCAAGTACATTGCTGCCAGTGAAAAGGTGACAAGCTAATATAAATACACTAAAATTAATTTCCCTAAAACATTATGTTTACAAGCAATTATACAATATGTCATTAAAATACTATTGTTTGTTTCTTTGCATTTATACACATGACATCAAGGTTTATTGCATTTCCTTGAGATTGTGTTTCATATGTGAATTTCTTATCAAATTATGTAAACTGTTCTGAACTTTTTTCAAAATAATAAGCTTTGCCAAAAATTACTTGAGATTTCCTTTTTTCTATAGATTTTGAGTAGCATGTAGTGTTAGCATACTAAGAATTATTTCATGATATTTCAGACTAAAGTTTCTGAATGAAAGCTCCGAATAAACAACATACCTCAATTTGAATCAAATAAAAGGTCAAACCTCTGTGGTTATGTTGTAGATCCCTACATAATTTAATTGATATGTGTGACCAAGCTGTATACAAACTTCTTGATAGTTTAATAACATTTCATTGACAATTATGGATAAGCATATCTGGACAAGCAAAAGAGTGAATGAAGGACGGAGAGCAAAATAGACTGACAAGGGCAAAACAAGACCCGGCTTTCTGTTGGGAATCAATATCATTCTTACTGACAACAATACCAGATATGAGGTGTAAAGGATGATTAAGGATAAACATAGTTTCCTATAAATATGAGATCCATCCGTAGATAACGACAATTACTTGGACAGCACTTACATGTTTTGATGGGAGGGTAAAGCTAAATACATCCCTCTTTGATAAGTAAACAGGTAATGTCTGCCACAAACCTTTGATGTACTCCTAAAAAAATTACATGTTTCAAGTAAAAAGTCCAACATAAGTTAATAAGTGTGATGCATATAGATGCAAACACTTCTCTGCAGAAGTGCATAAATGTTAACACTGACTCTTTCCTAAAATATTTCTTGCAAAAATTTAACAATCCAAGAATAAACCAAATGTATACCGATACCACAATTAACCTAAAAGATACATCGATGAACCTCTAAATATATGCTTTGCATTATGGTACACAAGAGGTTTATCAATTTAGAAAAGCTACAACTGAAATTACCATAAGACTGAAGAATGATTTGTTAGCAAGGATACTCTTTTAACAGTAACTCTGATTGCGATTGTTTAATCAAGTGTTATTGACTTACTAACAAACAGTGTTTTCTCAAACCCTTATCACTCTAAGTCTGTTGCCTAAGATAATTCACTGCTCTTTGATCGGATAACTTTTTCTGCATTTTGGATCCATTTACGTTTACAATTAATTCACATAAATAGAGTACCCTGGCTGTTGCCACATGATCGACTACTGGGTCAGTGTCTCCCCCTTCCAACTCCATGGCAGAGGCAGGGGTGTTTGCCAGCTGGTCCGAGTTCTGCAAAATGATCATGATATACCCATATTTACTTCCTTTATGTTTTTGTATTCCCATTTTCTCTACCGGAAATGACAGCTGCAATCTCATTCCTAATCTGCTTATTCACTCATGTAATCCTAGTATTTTAAGTTTGAAAATGGAATATCATGTGAATGGATCTCAAATGAGAAAGGACTAATAGAAAAGCAAGAATTGAAATTACCATAACACAGATGAAATATTTGTTATCAAGGACACGTTTTTAACAGTGACTCTTATTGCTTTTGCTAAGAGATTGTATAAGCAAGTGTTTCTTACTGACTAGACAGTGTTTCCTCAAACCCTTTTCATTCTGAGTCCTTTGCCTAAGATATTCCACTGCTCTTTCATCGGATAACTTTTTCTGCATTTTTTAAACATATTTATTTTTATAATTAATTCACATCAATATAGTAAGGTGACTGTTACCTTATGCTCGACTGATGGGCTACTTGCTATCTCTTCTAGAAAAGTAAGTTAACAATTTGAATAAATAAATATGCTTTAAAAGTATTTGCAGCAATAAAGTTAGTCATTCATGTGTCCAAACATATTATTTCTATGGCTTTTCAAACAAGGCATGCAAACAAGGGCTGTTTGTAAAACACGCATGCCCCTCAAATGGGCTGTCAGTTATAGTGGCAGCCATTGTGTGAATATGTTAGAAACTATTTTACTGCTTCAGGTCAATGTGACCTTGACCTAGTGACCTGAAAATCAACAGGGGTTATCTGCCAATAATGATCAATTTTCCTATGAAGTTACATGATCCTTGGCCTAAGCATTCTTGAGTTATCATCCGGAAACAATTTTACTGTTTCTAGTCAATGTGACTTTGACCTTTGAAGAAGTGACCTGAAAATCAATAGGGGACATGTGCCAGTCATAATCATTGTACCAATAATGTTTCATGATCCTAGGTTTACGCGTTATTTAGTTAACATCCGGAAACCATTTGGTGGACGGACCGACCGACGGACCTACATGCGCAAAACAGTATAACCCCTGGGGGCATCCAAAGTGCAATATACATTCATTTACATATACATGTATACATGTTCACACTGAACATGCAAACCAGCAGATTCTGTAGTGTTGAGTTCGAATTCCACAGGGACAGTATTGGAATTTTGTGTGTGTGTTTCATTTCTTTGACTTAACAATTTCATCAATTATCATAAGTGCATAGCAAAACACTTAAGTAAATTTTAGTCTTGACTCTTGATGATTTACATTTTACTTCATTTTTAGTTAAAGTGCCCTGGGATTTTTTTTAATACTTATTAAAACACCTATCTTACAGGATTTTTATTATAATGGGGTATCATTTTAAATAAATCATTTTAAATAAATCATTAGGTAAATTAAATACCCTTTAATAGTTTTATTTATTTCTGACAATTAGATCCCCTATTTGCCATTGACATGCTCCTTTACTCAGGACTTACCAACAGACAAACCCAGAGAGATCATAAGAATACACAGCAAAGTCAAAATAAAATAAAAAATATAATCATATTGCAATGATTTGTTTCTTATTTGTAAAGCCATTTTCTATCATTTTCCTTATTGAACATTTTTTTTTCATAATCCAGTAAAAAAAGCAATGGAAAGTAATTCACTTAAGAAGCATAAAAAGAACTTTTCTGGATAAACACACTGATCAGTTATAATAACGGTTTGCTTTTTTTGGTTTTAAATCAAAACATATAAAACATATATAACATTTTGGTGGAAAAGTGATAAATGATAAAATGGTGGAAAAGTGATAAATGATAAAATATATACAGTGTTTCGTTTTTGTTAGAAATGAAATAAAATTATTTACCCCCTTTAGAAAGCAGTCTTCTGGCGATTCGTCTCCGTAGTTTTCTAGTAGTTGTGTTTTGCTGAGCACAAACTCTAGGGATTGATTCTGCAGGTAGCATTCTGCTAACTAAAGTTGTTAATATTATTATATTTACTGAGAGGTAGCATTGGGCAGAAAAAAACACAACTGTTTCAACCAATTAAGTGGGTTTGAAAATTAATTTACCAAGGCAATTTAAGCAATACTTAGGCACGCACAAACATTTTATGAACATACATATTAATTACAAGTTTCATGTAGTTCCATACAATAGTTACTGAGCAACAGCTATGGAAAGCAAAAAAAAGTTATGAAATTCCTTACTTTCAATCAATGAAGAGGATAACTATGGCTTTACCAAGTTGATGCAGATTCCTAACGTTCAATCAATGAAGAGGATAACTATGGCTTACCAAGTTGATGCAGATAAATTTTATGCGTGTACCAATGCAACATGATAATAGAAAATAATTTTTAAGGTTCATTACAAGAAAAAGTTAAGAAACAGCTGTGGACAGAAAAGTGTCACAGATGGACAAAAAGACAAACAACGCTTAAAGAAAAAAAAATCATTGGGAAGTACAAATAACAGATTCCATTACCTTTAAAACGTAGACACCGCAAGATATTGAATCTGACTGTTTTGCATGACGTGGGCAGAGTATGTTCCAATGTATTGGTCCGCCCATATCAATGTTGGATAAGCGCCGAATGTGCACAAATTTACTGTTCAAAAGCAAAAAGTAAAAAAACAACATCATCAAATCACCATAAATGATACAGTATGAGTACAAATATTATTTGCTAATTTTTTGGAATTGAAATTCCCTAACTGGTAATGGAGACATATTTTTTGCGCTGTCCAGAATGATGTCAGGATGTCTGGTTAGATGTTCCTTGCATCTTGTCAGCACTTATTCTCATAACACACTTAAAGGATTAAAAAGAAACTTAGAAGGAGTGTTCATTTAATACCAAGCCTTGGTTTGCATATTGGCAGATTTGTCAATTAAGTCAAGTTCACAAGGTTAAAAACATAATTACCTTGCCAGTGCTTCTTTGCATAAATCAATGAAGGATTTTAATGTTACTTGGTCAGATTGATTAATAGCTAGCTTGGTTCTGCATACTGTGAGGATTTTTATTTGGGTCAAGGTTAGAAGGTTAAAACATGGATTTCTTGTACTTCAAACAAGAGCAAACAAATCATAAAGTAAAGAAATGTTTCCCTTGTCCACGCCTCTTCTCGTAAACAAACCAATGCAGGAATATTCATGAAACTTGCTAAGTGCTAGTACTAAGCCTAAATGTAAATTATCAGGATTTTTAGTTAGGTTAATGTCAGGGTCACATGGTTGACCTTTGACCTTAAACGATGACCTTGACCTTTCACCACTCAAAATGTGCATCTCCATGAGATACACATGCATGCATGCACAATATCAAGCTGCTATCTTCAATATTGCAAAAGTTATGGCAAATTTTAAAGTTTAACGCAAACATACATTCAAACAAACCTACAGACAGATAGACCTACAGACAGGGAAGAAACAATATGTCCCCCACTATAGTGGTGGGGGACATAAAAAAGTTCTTGGTAACAATTATTCCCATAAACCACTGAAAGGTGTCAATCAAACTTAGAAGGAATTACGCTAATGCTACATATTGTCAGGAAGTCTAATTTCGGTAACGGACATGACACCAAAACCTCCACAATCTGATCAGTGTAAACTTTTTATATAAATGATGATTATTTGCAAGTTAAATATTTACATAGCATTTTACAGTCTGTGATATTTTCTAATTTAGTATATGAAGTTAAATGTATCTAATCTGTTTAATCAAATAATGTACACATTTACATCCATTGTTGCAGGATCTGTTGCTGGGAAACATTCTGCTCCCCCATCGGATTTATGTACAATACTTTGTTGTCTTTTGGTTGCACAACCTGAAGAAAATAAAAGAGGCCCCCAGAGGGCCTTGGGGTGCTCATCTGAATAATATGCGATCTTTATAATTAGTCCCACTGGCAGGAATCTTGAAAATTTAACCTATTTAGAAGAATTTTAAAGTTTTTTTCTATGTACATATATAACAATAATTTGACTGCTCCAGGTTGGGGATATTTTTTTGAACAAGAAAAATTAATTTAGCAATCAAGATGAAAATACTATAAATTGTTCATGCCAAAAACCTATTATCTATGCCTTATGTTTTCAGAGGCTTTTTTAAGTTTTTACTAACTACATACTTTCTTGTATGAACACAATGGCCCAGCAGGACAGGGCAAATTTTAACCTGTGTGCCTAAATTTGAACAATATTGGCAGATGTCCACTTGGCAATGTTGTATGCAAAATATTTATCCTATATGCCTTGTGGATTAAGAGAAGACTATTTGTGAAGTTTTTTTAGTATATACATGTAGGGAAAACATATTGGGCCCCAGGGTGGGCCTAACTTTTGGCCCCAAGCCTGTTATCTCAACAATCTTTGTAGAAGCCCACTATATGAATGCCAAAAATGTAAGCTCTATGCCATGTGTTTTGAGTGAAGATTTTTGAAGGGTTTACTGTTCACATAGAGAAAAAACAGATTCATCACAGGACAGGGCAAATTTTGGCCCCAGCTCTGTTATGGAATCAATTTTTGTAGAGGCCCAGTAGACAATGTTTCATGCCATTTATACATGTATCCAAGTTAAAAATTGGACAACCGTGATATTTCGCAAGTAACTTGACAATCATTTTCACTTACTATAAGAGACCAGTGGAATCCACCCTCATTGACTGCTCCAACCAGATGATCATACTCCAGTATCTGCACCTTTGCATAGAAAATAGTACACTTAAGACAAGAGCAACGCTCGGCGGCAGGTTCAGTCTTGAATAAATGAAAGCTTGTCAGAATTATTTTTAAATCACAAAGACCTTGACCTTTGACCTAGTGACCTTAAAATTGAGTGTGGTGTGTAGAACACATCAAAGTGCATCTACATATAAAGTTTCAAAGTTGTAAGTGAAGCACTTTCATTTTAGAGCCAAAGTAAAGGTTTTAGCACGACACAGACGTCGGACAGCACGAGCTGGCTATGACAATACCTCGAGTTTTCTCTGAAAACAACCGAACTAATAATACTCAATCAAGTTATTCTTGAAAATAACAATATAGACTTCTTTTTATCAATGCTTTATATACTTTTATTCATTGAGACCATCAAACAATTCCTAATAAATACCAAGTAAATGCACAGATTTAACATGAACCTTCATGCAGTGATGACCATATTTCATAATATTTAAAAATATTTCAATGCTTAAAAGTTTTTACATGTTCCAGCAACTGTCACAAAATCTCAGCACTTTAATTTCAGGTGAGCTAAAATATAGTTTCCATCATATTGGTCAATGCAAAGGGTTATTTCTTAATAACGTTAATGTGCTGTCATTTTAATGTAAATGTTTAAATGTTCACGGAAATGCCTCAAAGTTAAGGTATTAAGATTTTATTATTGAACATGCTACATACCTCGCTTAAATACCTGTGTTTATCAGGGTCTTGTCCCAAAAATATGGCAGTCCATACTGTACTTGCTACATGGAGATCACTGCCATCCAAAGGCAAACACAGCAGATGTAAAAATGCATCCATTATCTAAAATTAAGTATTTAAGACATGCCATAATTAAACAATCATTTTAACACATGAAGTCAGAACAACCAGATATACTGTTATCATGACAACAAAGTTTGTGTGTTCATTGAAATGTTTTCCATTTATGTGTTGGCATTGTATATTTGTTTATATGTTTTTAATTAATTGGTTATTAAAATATATTCAATAAACTCAAGCCAAGCCATCAATTTCTCTGTTCAAGTTAGAAACAAGTACACATCAGTGAACAATGAAATAATAATAAGAATACCATGAACAATTTAGAAGCAAGACATGGATTAAATAATCATTGGTGCAACTATCTGTGTAAACAACAAACTATAAAACACCATTTACTCTACATTATTAGAAGAAGACTATTATTTTCTGAATGCAAAATTAAATATATAAGGAAAATAAATATTATAGGTATTAATGTTCAAACAGGTCACACAATTTTACGGCAGTTAAATTGTAAGAACATTTGGTTTGATAAAAAGGTCACGAGGTCCGGTAATATTAGAATCATTTCCAAATTTGCCAAATTATTATCGGAAAAATCCGAGGACCGACGGTATTTCGGAAAGACTGCAATAGCAGAAACAACACCATTTAAACCCATTATGTCTTTCGCGTCTCTGTTCTTAACGATCAATGGCACTGACATCTTCATATAAATATTTGATGCAAATGTGCCAAAAATATACATATGTGGTATGTAATTTGCAAAAGTAGCATGATTTTGATGTAAGTGGGAAAAGATTGAAGTGATAGAAAGTCCTGAATTATTTTTGATGTAGGAGGAACCTAGTCATGGTATTCAGGAGCGATTGTGTTAAAAAATTATGCAAGAAACATGTAAATAATGATTTCAAGATAAATGAGATTTTCAAGTCTGCTTGCAAATATTTAGCAAAGGCAAATTGACAGACAATACTTCAGTATGTTTTTTGGTAAACGTACAGCTTAATTAAAAAATGTTCACATAGTCAGTATAGTGAATCGATATGCATGACAATGTTCTGTGCAAGTGAATTTCATATAAACTTAGCCTAAGTCTTAAGCATGATTACTGTGTTCTAGAGCTTTACATTTGTTGGTCATGTCGATGTAATGTTTTAAATCTATAGCCAGTGGCCAAGGTTAACGATTCCGACAACACTTATTTGCATGTACATGTAACCCTTTTGGCTTTATCATCGTGAACTCACTTTTGAAGCGAGTCAACAGCATCTTGAAACCCATAGAGAAAGTGTAAACAATAAGCTAGGTGCGGTATTTAACAGGCACAAAAATTCGATTCGAAATATTAAAACATCTGTAGACTGGGGTGACCCACGTCTTGCCAAAATAAGGGCACCATATAACACACTATGCATCTGCGGAAGTGCAGGTCAACAGAACAGGAACTTCAAAATGCTGGAGGGGTGTAAACAATAAGCAAGGTGCAGCATTTAACAGGCACATATCTTCGAATACCAAAATGGCCATAAAAAAACACTGGAATCGCACTGTTAAAATACCTGTAGACTTCGGTGACCCACGTCTTGCCAAAAAAAAAAGTTCGCACGTTTTATTTCTTCCTCTTTGATGTAATTGTCGGCGTCAATAAAAGAGTGAAACTTTAACACCGCCATTTTTTACAACAGACTAAGTTATCTTCCTTCGTGGGCGGAGTTAACACCGCACTACTTTTGAGAATACTCTTTGGCTGATTAATTTATTTGGAAAACAACGTTACCGGTAATTATTTGATAAAAATCAAACCTTGCATGATGAAGAAATCTACTGCGAAAAATGCAAGATTAAACCGTCTGCTGACAAGTTGACAGTAGTCTTCAATGTACACTACCCATAATTCAACAAAAAGGTCAAAAGTCACTTCCTTTAAATATGGCGTCTCTCCAAACATGTGATTGTAATCACCAACAAAAATGGATTTTACATGGATATGAACCGTACAAATGGTAAATTAAGCATAGTAGATATTGATAATAAGATGTTTAGTTTTATATGCAATAAGAAATTGCACTTGACATAGAGTTAAAATGTAAAACATGGTCATAAAAACAAACATGTACTCGTGACCTTTTTAATAAAAATGTCAAGCATGGGGTCATGACATTATCTTAAACGCTTACAGACCAATTGCCAAACACGTTACCGACTTTTAACCGCCGCCATGCGGTTAGAGCTCGGATAATGGGTTTGAGCGAGTTAAACTTATCGTATTGCCAGGTATTTGGGCATGTAATAATTCTTGATCTTTCGAGGGTACCGATGAAAGACCAAACATGTCTTTCTTATGAGTGGTTATGGTAACCACGAGTGAACCTTTTCTATAGCCATGAGTGAAGTTAATATTCGATCATATGCCAAAACGGCAATTTTTTAGGCTATGCTTTATTATAATCAATAGGTAAACAAACGCTAACAAAAGCGTCGACGACTTACGTTTGTGCATGATTACGTCATCAAAATATGTGCCAAACATCGTCATCTATAACTATTAGTCGGAAAAAAGTCAAATTATTTGCGTCTATTTTAGCTGAAAGATAGTGTTGCTGAATTCTGTGCTTGGTTTATGGTGAGAAGACTGTTGCAAATATTCTACACACTTCTTTAGTTGTCAGGAAAAAGGAACTGACACTGAAAGACCGATGTTATCGTGTTATTGATTGTAAGATTTTGTAATTTTATTTCAAAAGGAACATATAAAAAACCGAATTTTCACCCAAACAATTATTTTGTCCATTGAAAAGCATATAATATTGGTGACATATCGGAAGTACTTTAATGATGTTGAATTCAAATTGAATACTATATGGTGTGCATTTTTATATTTGAATTAATTAAAATGTTCTATTAAAAGGCAGTACAGTCTTTAACGAATGGTCTTGATATTTACGCATTTCCAGACCATAAATGACATACTGAAGAACTTCACAGGTTTTACAAAATGTTCCTTCTATATATGTGAGAATCACATGTTTTATGTCATGTGCTCAAACCATTAGAGACAACATTAAATGTTTATAATAAGTGTTATCAGATAAATATTTCCTTTCATGTTTTAAAAGTATGTTTAAATGTTTTCATTTCTGCCTCATAACGGAGGCAAGATATGAAGACATTTCACGTGGGATTATCAATCGTTGAGGCTTACAGCGCCCTTTCATCATTTAATAATCATCAATTACTTAATATAATTTATCATTACTCAGTTAGCTATAAATACGTTCACATATCACGAGTGATATGGTGTGTCAGGGTGTAAGTTCATTCGTTTGGTTGAAGCATTTTGATGAAATGAATATAACAGGAAACGCCACGGAGGGTATCAGCTACTATAACCAGTTATATACAATGTACACAATGTTAAACCTTCTCTCAATACCGATGGTAGCGTCGTCGATTTTCGGCAATTTGCTTATTATAATAGTAGTTGCGAGAGATAAAGTAACTACAACTGGTATTTGTTTGGAATACTTACTGGAGAAGATTTGTTAGTGACATTTGTGGGTCCGGTCATGAACATCATTACTCATTTTAGTTCCGCGGCGGATACCTATATTAATGGTAATGCGCTCATATATTTTGAGTTCTTATTAATTACTAGTGTGGCACTGTCGTTGTGGACACTGGTTTGCATAACTACAGAGCGATTGTTGTGTATAACGATGCCGTTCAATGTGAAAAGGGTGATGACGGTGCCAAGGGTGATACTAACAGAGATCGCGATATCTAAAGGGTGATGACGGTGCCAAGGGTGATACTAACCGAGATCGCGATATCTATCGCTGTAAGGGTGATGACGGTGCCAAGGGTGATACTAACAGAGATCGCGATATCTATCGCTGTAAGGGTGATGACGGTGCCAAGGGTGATACTAACAGAGATCGCGATATCTATCGCTGTAAGGGTGATGACGGTGCCAAGGGTGATACTAACAGAGATCGCGATATCTATCGCTGTAAGGGTGATGACGGTGCCAAGGGTGATACTAACAGAGATCGCGATATCTATCGCTGTAAGGGTGATGACGGTGCCAAGGGTGATACTAACAGAGATCGCGATATCTATCGCTGTAAGGGTGATGACGGTGCCAAGGGTGATACTAACAGAGATCGCGATATCTATCGCTGTTGCGCTTGTACAATTCTTGCGACATTTTGTCGCAGTCGGAGTCGTGAGAGTTCAAGATGTTATGTAAATGGCTCCAATAAGTAGCATGTGGGAGACATTCTTTGTATATTCTGACTGGATATGTTTTACAGGAATCCCATTTATTGTCATAAGTACAGCGAGTGTAGTAATATGGATTAAACTTCGCACATCGTTTGGACAGAAACAAAATAAATCCTCCAGATTTCGTTCGGTGACTACAAATCTTCTAGTGGCCAATGTTCTATTTCTTTTAACAAATATTCCTTTCAAGTAAGTCAATGGGATTTTTCATTTCAATTTCGGTAGTCTTTCGTTAAATGTGTTTCAACAGGTCACCATCGGACACACAGCTGCAACTATTATGTACCTTAATCACGCTCTCAACTTTTACGTGTATATTCTGAGCGGTCAGAGATTTCGAGACGACGTAAAGAAATTATTCTCGAGCTTGACAATGTGTAAAAAATCAAATACTTTTAATTGCTGATGTTAAGCGTGTTTCCTGTTTTGTAAAAGGCGTAACAGTATGTTTTTAAAAGTTGGCATTACTGACAGACGGTTAGGTTGAGTAAGTTGTTTAAATAACGATTCTAAAACGGGACAACACATATTTTAAATTTTGGAAATAACCTTTAAACCTTTAACATTATTTATAAATACGTTATTTAATAAATCAATAAAAAGACCTTTATGTGACCAAAACAAAAGCATGAAAGTCCTCAAACAAAATTCAACTATTCATATCATAAATAAAAGTTTAGAGGTTTGAATAATTTGTCTAGAGTACGGCTGGTGATGTGAAACAAACCTATTGTGTACGACCTATGTTTTGTTTCCGTAAATGTATTCTCATGGAGTATAAATTAACGTTTATAAAGTATCATCGTCACACTAATATGAGAAGGATTGGAAGTTATGCATGACAATACCACAGTCGATCTTAATCGACCGGTAATAATATATTTGACGTGAAGAAAGATATTAATATCATAAATACAGATAACCAATATTTATTTAGTGTGTTTTTTCAAGAGTGTTGTAAATTCATCAGTAAAAGCGTGTTGTCCATATACAGTTATGAAGTTTGGAAGATGAGTTATGCAGCCTGGTTCTACGTATGAGTAGTAGGAAAGTAGGTATTTCGTCGCCATCTTGGACGCCATCTTTGAGATCCCAACGTTCTGATTGGTTGAAATGGAGTGAGATCGGTCTTCTGATTGGTTGATAGGTTTGGCGGTCTTCTTGGCGGTTTACAACCGTCGGTTTTTGGCGGTTTGATATATGATGAGTAAGAATGTTGGCGGTTTGACGCCATCTTGACGGTTTCACTTCCGTCGGTTTTTAGCGGTTTCGTATGAGTAAGAATGTTGGCGGTTTTGCGGCCATCTTGACGGTCTCCGTCGGTTTGAAATATAATACGTGAGCATTTTAGCGGGCGGTTCGAATAATTGCCGCTATATTGACGAGTTCACTTGTGTCGGTTTTAAATATGATAAGTGAGCATTTTAGCTGTTTTACTACTATCGGTTTAACATTTCATGAGCGAGCATTTTGGCGGTTTGAATGATTGCCGCTATATTGACGATTTAAGTCGGTTTAATGTAGGATGGATCCGCCATATTGATGCGTTATAATAAGATCGTTAAGGTACAAGTATGCACGGTTTAATAGTGTTGTTGGATTAAGTGGTTTATCTTTTCATCCATTTGTGTAATTTTTGTGGACGTTTGCGGGTACAATACGTGCGTGTATTTTCGTATAGAATAATGGCACAGGCACAGTTACTGTTTTCTGAAGATACACTATCTTATTTTAAGCAATATGGTTTTGAAAACATAACCTGGTCACCGGTGTGTAAAGAAATAAGTTGTACACTTGACAATAACTTTACCCTAGTTTTGAAAAAGAGACGATCTCGAGTAAAACTGGTTTTTAAAAAAAAAGGAAAAAACAAGTTGATTTTACCAACAACAATGTTTGAAACGATGTGTAGTTTAAAAGAAAGTGTTGAACTACTGATTTCATTTTTAGAGGGAGAGTCACCATGAATGCATTTCAAGAACTCGAGTTCAAATTTGAACACCTCACATTTTATGAAGATAGACTTAAAACATTTGATCTATGGTTACCTCAAATTCAACCGAACAAGTTTCAGTTATCATCAGCTGGCTTTTATTACACAGGTAAAAACGATACAGTAGAATGTTTTTCGTGTGCAGTACGATTACACCAATGGGGGAAAGAAGATGATCCGTTGGAAGAACACAAACAGCATTCACCAAAATGTTTATTTTTAAAAATAATTGGACTATTAAAAACCAACAAATCAATTGAATCTTCATGGAATCCATGGAAACCATCGGTTCACTCAGACATGCTTCAAAATGGCGGCGTGCATTTTGGCGGTTGCGTGATCTGAAAAATTTGAAAACAAAATTCGTTAGATATAAAGCTATATAAAGAAATCCTCAAGTACTGTGTTTCATTCCCACTTCAACAAGTGACAGAAGCACATAGTGAATATGGCTTGTTCATCATCTCAAGATTTTAAGCTCAGTTGTAAAGATGGACATAGTGTTTTATCATTAAACAATGAAATGGGGAAAGAAGAGAATAACATGACTGAGGGGGTGGAATTTTCATCAACCCCTCAATTAGACATCTCAACTTCAGCGAGTGTCATGATGATGCGTTCCTACTTTGACTTTTTATACGCAAAAGCTTGATGTGAAGTCAAAACAATGACTGTTCGAAAGAACTGTTATGGTTGTCAAACCAATCACCCTTCACAGAAAGAACATGACTGCCTCATGATATGTGATGATGAGGAGTATCAACTTGAGTTTTATTTCGAGGATATGCTGAAAGAAGTCGATGAAAATGCCATAATACGTTCTTGGGAAGAAATGATGGCCATTTCGAATATTACCCCAGAGATGGTTTTCCTTCACAAACGAGTTATAGAGAGCAAAGACTTTCTAGCCATAATGAAAACGGATCAATGGAAAGCCAAGATGAAAAAAATGGTGCTTACAATTACACAAATAGAAGACAGATTGTTTCGCTGTAACTGATTTAAAAACACAGTAATTCAAATTTATTCAGTCAAGGATTGATCTTCTAGTAGAAATGGAGTGTTCAGATAATATTGATGGGAATGTATCTTTTGTGTATGATGTAAACAATGTAAATATTCAGAACGAACTTTTACAAAAAGCAAAAAACGTGAAGTGTAGAACTGTCATGATGAAAAGGATAACTTTACTTACACTTGTTGCTGCTGGTATTATCCCCGGGTATGTTCTTCTAGGCCATGATGTCGTTCAATGCACTCCACAGCAATGGAAGCCTTCTGAAATGAATACAACACCATTGGTTTTATTGTATCGAACGGAACAATTTTCGTTAGAAAATAATGTGTTTTTGTCATTTTGTAAAATAAGCAACCAAACATATATAGACATACGACATTTTGCAAACGGAAATGCTACAGATTTTGGTGTAACCCTTAATATTTCTCAATGTAATACTTTGAAAAGATTGTTACCTTAAATTGTTGACATGTTTTGTAAATGTTTGATATTTTGTAATGTTATTATGTTTATAATATTAACTTTGTATAGTATAAGGGAACATACTGTTTTATTTGATTGCTAATGTAAGGGGGAATACTCCTCCAGTCTTGTTGAATGTAGGGGGGACAATTGAGAGAGTTGAAAAGCACATGTTTGTAAACAAAGAAATATCAGAAAACTCATCAGTGTTTTATCACATTTAACAAATAAAATTATGTACTGAACATGTTTTGTAATGAGATCACTATGTGTATAAAATAAATATTTTATATGCATTGAAGTATTCGTGTTGTTCATTTTTAAAGTTGTTTTCGAATAGTGCACGCTGTCAATGTTTATAAATAAACAAGCAATATTGATTAACCATGGATAAATTACAAAAGGAGCGTATTCTTTCAGAATACTATTTTAATGCTAAGCAACCTGGCAGTTATGTAGGTGCTGTGAAATTACAACACATATTGAGAAAAAAATACCCAGGAGAGTTTACTTTGAATTTTATCAACAACTGGTTGAATAATCAAGATTCCTATGCGTTGCAAAAACAACCCGTTACTTTAAACCAATAACATCTGCTTGGGAAAGCCCTAAAGGCTTTATTTGGTTTACTTTACGAATGTCAGCAGTATGATTTGAAGCCGAAATAAGTTTGTTAAGTTGTTTTATTCTTTTGTTAAGTCTTTTTTTATGTTCTGCCTCTAAAATATTAGAGATGTAATAAATTGAAAAAATATCAAACGCACTTATTCAATGTTTGACGATCGGTGAGAATATGAATGAAAGAGACGTGATCAAACATATCATGAAGCAATAAAAATAAACAGATGATAGTGTCATTTCAATAAATATAATTGGTAATTAGCGAGTTAATCCTAAAAATGTGTGACAAAAAAGCCATGTTGTTGATGTTTAGTAAATTTCGAATCAAAATTAATCTACAGCTTAGGCTTATATCTACAGTCATCGAGAAGCTATAAAGTAAATCAATTTATGTGATATTCTATTTCAATGGTTTTCATTTTTTAATTGCAATCGGGTTAACTTTATATTTAAATGTGTGTGCTTTGAGATAAATTCTGGGTTAAATGATCAGCATGTCTTTTTTCCATGTAAATTCCAGAACAGAACAGAACAGAACTTTATTTAACTCAAGTTACAATTGCAATACATGAGTATACAGAACAATATAGTCATAGACGCATAATTTTCACATTACATGGTTTGGTAAGATCTATTTGGGAAATAACTAACATACATTTTCCTAGGTAATTATTATTTAGGGCATTGGAGACGTGGTGTGTGTCTAGTTGATTATATGACCTGGTAATTGGTCTTTTACCTGGGCGTAATACATTTTAAATGATTAGTAACTTCAAATATTGGAACAGACTATAGGTTATTGACAAGTGCGTGGGAAAGTGATTGACGGGTGTAGTAGACTTGGTCACGTGATTTCATCGGGTCAGAGTAACAGGCGTGAAAGTTTTGTTTACATGTACGATTCACGCTGATTAACTTTGATCATTTACAAAGCAAGTGAAATAATCTAGTGATTTTCATCGGATATATCTTAACATCCAAATGCTTGGTAATTATCTCTCCAAAGCGATGTTCCTAGTTTTAATTGTTTACAGGCCCCATTACAATTTTAAAGTCGATTGATATGTTTGTATTAACTTATGAATAATGTTATGAATTTATTAAATATGAATAATGTTCAGCTAATCGGTAATAAGAAAAATGCATGTACATACTGGATTAAAACATAATTGTTGCAGTATATAAACACGCAAGAGGGAAATGATTTTTGTTTAATGGTTAAAACCTATTTTTATTCAGATATTTACGTTCACATTCATAGTTATTGTTATTGATTTAAAGCTGTGATATCCGATTAGATTTTAAGGTTGTAAGGGAGATAAAATTTCATAAAGTAGAGATGTAACCTTTAAAAGATGTAATGTAATTATTCGACAGTTTCAGTAAGCGATGTTCACAAACAATTCTTTGAAAATTATAAAAACAAAACCAAAATAAGAATAGCGGGTATGAGTTTATTGTTTAGATATACATTCCCACCATAATATGCATTACAATATAAGAATGCTTTCCTGTGTTCAGTCGTGCAATGTTAACACTACTCCGTGTATATACCTAGAATGCAATAAGCTATTCAGTGATTAAAATGTCAAAAGTTTTTTTTCTCTTTATAAAGGCATTATGTTTGAGCATTATGTAACTTATGCGCCATTTTTTTTATTTAGTTTTATTGTGAAAAATATGATATTACTAAAAAATAACGAACTCTAAAACTTTATTTGTTAAAGCATAACACGTGGTTTTTTTTTGCACAGTCAATTATTTTCATACAAGTAAATTCTCTTGATAAAAAGCAAAATGAATAAGGGTGATCGAAGATATTTGCAACTGTTAAAATCACAAAACAATTTAAGACACTTAAGGCATGTGTCTTTTGTTTGTTGTGAGGTGACTGAGGTCATAGAAAAAACTAGATAAAATCAGTTTTAAAATTGTATTGTCTGAGTCATATACTCATGATATAAATATTACGCGTGAACAGAAACACAATATGAAACTAGTTGCAAGTACATAGTATTAAACTTATCACCAGAAGATGTCTCTGTTATTAAAGGCAGTGAGGAAAATGACAATGTATGCAAATATTCACCACTTAAAATATAACAAGAGAACTGTGAGCACATTATGTTTAGCAAAACATTTAGGAATTGATAAAAACACCATCACGATTAAACATCAAATGGAACAAACACGTGCGAGATCATATTAAATTTGATAAACAATTATCACATAATTAATATCTAAACAAGTAATGGCTGGTTTTGATAGTTAATATCAAATTAAAATGAAACTATTTTAGATCATTGAAGAAAATAATTACACAAAATAATTACAAGACAAAATTGTATTTGAAATTACTTGAATGAAAAATGTTAAAGCAAAAAGTTTTAATTAAAATTTTCAACATTGTTTAATATAACTCATTAATGCAAAATGGTTTTATGAAAATAATTTTACTAATGAAAATAATTTAAAGAATTTGAATAAAAAACGTAGGTTTATGTATTTAGGAGAAAGTTTTTTAAAATAAGTTTAAGAAATTAATTTACGAGTGAATTTTTTTCTAGAAAAGCAGTGTTTTATGAGAAAGTTTTTGAAAATAAGTTAAAGATCATTTTTTTTTTAAGAATTAAGTTGTATGAAAATGTTATTAAAAAATCTTCGTATTAGCAAAACATTTAGGAATTGATATACACACCACCTCTATAACATAACAAATGGAACAAACACGTGTGAGATAAATATTTGATCAACAATAATCACATGAAGATGAAACTATTTTAGAACATTGAAAAAATGTAAAAAGTTAACAGTTTTAATTAAAATCTTCAATATTTTTAATCATTAAAGCAAAATGGTCTTATAATTTTATGAATTTGGAAAGTTATACACATATGAACATAATTTTTTGAATCTGAGAAGTTATACACATGTTTTTTTTTTTTTTTAAATATAAGAAACTGTTTTTTGAAAATAAGCTTAAGAAATAATTTAGTATAAAAAGTTATTCGGACTTTTTTGAAAATTAGATTAAGAAAAATAAAATAAAATGAGAACACTATGCAATCTATTTTTGAAAATTTGATTTTGGAAAGTAAAAAAAAAAAAAAAAAAAAAAAAAAAAAGTTGAAAGCAAAATATTTTTTTAATGTGAATAATTTAGAAGAATGTTTTTCAAACTAAGTTTAAGAAATTTATTTACAGGTGAACTTTTTTACGTGAATAATTAAGAAGAATGTTTTAGAAACTAAGTTTAAGAAATTTATTTACGAGTGTTTTTATTTTTAGAAAAGCAATGTTTTAGGACAAAGTTGAAGAACTTTTTTAGAATGAAGTTTTATAAAAAACCAAAAAACAAAAAAAAAACAAAAAACTACGAAATAGTTTTAAGAAAAATATTTGTGAAGCAGTTGTTTAAAAAAATATATTTTTGAAGCAGTTGTTTAAAAAACGAAAGTTGTAGAAAATTATTTAGAACATATTGACTCTAACAAAAGTTGAAAAGAAAATAGATCAACAATAATCACATGAAGATAAAACTATTTTAGGACATTGAAGAAAATAATTACAAGACAAAATTGTATTTGAAATTACTTGAATGAAAAATGTTAAAGCAAAAAGTTTAAATTAAAATCTTCACACAAAAAATTAGCATTACTAATTTATGCAAAATGGTTTTATGAAAATTATTTTTAAATATGAAAATAATTTTAAAAAGTTGAAAGCTAAATAGAAAAAGAGTTAAATGGAAAATATTTTTAAGGTGAATGGTTTAGGAAACTTAGTTTAAGAAATTTATTTATGAGTGATTTTATTTTTTTATTTTTTTAAGAAAAGCAATGTTTTAGGAAGAAGTTTTATTTAAAAAAAAAAAGCCTAAGAAATAGTTTTAAGAAATTATTTTTGAATCAGTAGTTTAAAAAAACGAAATTTGTAGAAAATTATTTAGAAAATATTTACTTCAACAAAAGTTCAAAAATAGACCTATAATAATCACAAAGATAAAACTATTTTAGGCCATTGAAGAAAATAATTACAAGACAAAAGTGTATTTGAAATAACCTGAATGAAAAATGTTAAAGCAAAAAGTTTTATTAAAAAATTAAGTATAACTAATTAATACAAAATGATTTTATTCTCTACATACTTATATGTCCGTTTGTTAGTGAACACAGAAAGAAGTTTATAAAAGGATACTACTACTGAAGAACAAATACACTAAAATTCAAAGAATTGTTGACTACAAGAACCTTAAAGGATTTAAAATCTTATACAAATTCATAAAAATATTTTTTCAAACATAAACCCGTTGAATATTTTAGCTTGGTGCATATGTTTATCATCTTTTATTTATTTATTTATTTTTATTTTTTATTTTTTTTTTTACAATTACATTTTATAGGACTTATCCACATCCATAAAAATATTACTTTAAACAGTAACCCGATGATAAGCTTAATTATGTAGAGAACAAAATATTTTTCTTATACAGTCAGTATATTTGGCATTTTGTTTCAATTAATCAATCAATATTTTATAAGATGAATGCATATCTTACATATTAATTGGTATTACTATATCGTAGTAAATGTTGAATACCTTACTTCATTCACTACACATGTTTAAAATATTGTTTATGCATATTTTTTTTCCAATCCGGCAACCATTATCAATACCACAAATTACTTATTTACTCTTAATTGTTGTAATTTATATTTTAAACTTTTCACTAGCCAAATTGTATGCAATGTGCATGTTTGTACCTCAAGTTTAATGTTAACCTTACTTAAATACTCAATGATA
Organism: Dreissena polymorpha; assembly: GCF_020536995.1. NCBI lineage: Eukaryota > Metazoa > Mollusca > Bivalvia > Myida > Dreissenidae > Dreissena > Dreissena polymorpha. The sequence continues at coordinate 106,078,722 of NC_068358.1, forward strand.
TATGTTTCTAATCAATGACACTTGAAACTCATCTATACCTTTCACCTTTACAGTTAATAAGACTTCATGTGCCATGTGTACACTTACAAAAATACATGCACAGTATTGTATGTCATGCAATTTCACTACTGTAGGTCAAATTGACACATTTTTATACATTATTATATTATACAGCTACTTGCTGAAACAATAACATAAAGTTTTACTTACGAATCACATGGTCACTGACACAAGTCAAACATGGACATGGTTATCTGGCCTGACAATGTTGTGGATAAACATCGGTCATTGTAACGTGAACGTGTCATTTCATATTTGATCATCATTTCAATACTCCAATTAATCCCAAATGCAATTACCTTAAACAGACAAGTACAGTGCACACATTTTAAATCTCCACATTACTTAAGTTAATATGCAAACTACTAATGAATCACTCTTAGTTGCAATAATCCAACTCCCAGCTATTGACCCTCCGAGCTGTACGTATGTACTCATAAAAGCTCAGAGCATTCAAGAAGAACTAGAATCACTCTCCGCGATTATTCCACAGATAAAAGAGTGAAAACACAAATAAAACGCACATTTCTGACCTAATAACAGGTTTTACACATAGATCAGCGAAGAGCCATAGCTAAAAATAAATTAACCAATCAAATTCAATGGGCTTTAAATAGAGCCAAACGAAAAAACAACAACATAACTATAGTCTGTTTCAGTTACCCAGGTAAACAAACAGGTTATTGAGGCCAAAGGAAATAATGTTTATTTCTTAGGTCAACATCAGCATTCCCCCACTCAATCCAAATGTATGTCCCATATCTTATCTTCATTTCTCTTTCTCTCTTATAATTTCTTAATAATAGTTAACACCATGTCACAATTGTTAATACCTTTTTATAAAAAATGCATTGCCACTGTATACTCATGCGTCACTGTATTTGTGATTTGAGTTTAATAAACGTCATGTTGTTGTTGTTGTTGTATTAAATTTGAATGCCCTGCAACTTTCATTATTGCCGGATCAAGTGGTAGCGGAAAGTCATCATTTCTTTTGAATGTGTTTGAAAATGCGCAATTCATGTTAACGGGGATTTTAAAAAAATCATTTATTGCTTTTCGACAGATCAACCCTTATTTGATAATATGAAAAAGCAAATAGAAACAATTGAATTTCATGAGGGTTTACCAAGCAAAGAAGACATGGATGTGTGGTCAATGGAATCTGACTTCAAAATTTTAGTCAATGGTGATTTAGCTCAAAAAGCATCTGAAAGTGTGGATATAGTCAACTTATTCAAGATCTACAGTCACCATAGAAATTTTTCTGTATTTTTCGTGGTTCAGAATCTTTTTACAGGTGGAAAATATTTTCACACTATAAGTTTAAATAGCCACTATTTTGTCCTGTTCTAAAATTAGATAAACACGATGTTCATGTTAAATATATAACTTACCCCATGCCACATGGTATTATACGCCTGTATGTGGGGTACTAATTTACTTAATTTTTCTATTTCATCCATACTCAACGAAATAAAAAAATTATTGTCCGCAATATGGAATACGTAACCCCCCTAAAGGGAGGTACCCAGATAAAAAAAAAAATCAAAAAAAAAATCAAAAAAAAATCACTGAAGGTCGTTGACGCCTTCACCACTTCACCGCATGTATTGCGTTTTTCTGAAAACATTGTGTGGGAGTGAAATGAGAATTACCGTTTTTACTAAATTTACAGAGCATATTTTACAAATAAGTATGCGCTTAAAAGCTTTAGGTACGATAAGAACCGCAACTCACTCTGCAAGGAACAATTAACTCTGCCTGTCTGCAGCAGACGACAAATGATTCTGCTCTAGCAGTGAGTGTATATACCAGTTTGTAAGACGACATTAGCCAGTCTAGTGTTTATCATTGAAATCTGTACATATTGACTGCTTTCTGGGAAAACGGGGTTTAAAGCACGTCAAATAAGATAAGCCCGTGCACACTGATTAGCCTGTGCAATGCGCACAAGCTAATCAAGGACGATAACAGCAAGCAACTTCAATGCCTTAAGCGCTTTGATTTTTTGTGAGCGAAGCTCACAAATATGATGCATGCCTTAGCTATAATAGGACCAGTAACCCATGACTGCCTGTGTGGATAACTTTAGTTAACTTTAGCAGACAACAAATGCTTAAAGCGTTTGGTTTAACCACCTAATCTGCCTGTTCTCACTGGTACACTACATAGTGTATTTAACAGCTTGTAAGACAACGTTGGTCAGTCTAGTGTTTATCATTGAAATTTGTACATATTGGCTGCTTTCAAGGAAAACGGGGCTTAATGCATGTCAAATAAGATTAGTCTGTACACACTGATTAGAAAAAAACAACAACACACATCTCGACCTGCGTTTTAAGACACCCTCTTTATAAATTTAAATGGGTTGTGGTCTTTTCAACCTGTGATATGAAAAGCTATAACATAATTTTGAAAACTGAGTTGCGTCTAAGATTATACAACAGCGAACACATTCAGATGGGGTGTATAATACATAGGTAAAACCCCTCCCCAACGCCATTGTTTTAAACCACACACGATATTTTTCAACCACTCAACACATGAATTCTACAGGCGGGGATTTACAGTTTAGGTTAATTTACATATGGTTGATAGTGTCATGTAATATGAATCACAAGTCTGAATGTAAAGTTAAAGTTCTTTATTTAAGATAAACAAATAATTTCAAAACCAATGTAAATAACACAAAACGAATATTTCCTAAGAGAAGCCAAGGGTAAAATCTTTCTGTTTGATTGTGTATTTATAGTACCCGTTTCGTACTTAATTACTTCGTAGTGACTCTCGCCGGTCAGGGCGGTTCGCCGCTCTTGGATAGATGACATATTACCCCGACGGATTTTATGCCTTCTATACGCGCAGGTTTCCAATTGAATAGACATCCCCAATTTGTTATCTACACCTAGAATACATCTCGGGAAGCCGCCTCTCCCTGACTAATGTATGTTTAATTGTTTCTATGCATTTAACGTGTAACGATACTTTTAGGTATTATATAGAAGAGACCTAATTGTGTTATGACACGTTAATTACTTTGTTTTCGTTTGGTATCTTAATTACTTATCGGCTTTATTTAGTTATAGAGTTGTTATTTATGATTTTATATATTTCTTGCTTCTGTATTCAGATTATAAAATTATTAATCCTAAAATAATTTTCTAAAGTTACGTCACATACCTCATTTTCATCAAAGAAAGATATTATATAATTTTTAATTTAAAATCTTTAGAAATATCAAACCCTGAATGACAAGGTATCAGTTCAAAAAAATTATGTTATGATGGAAAAAATATTAGATTTTCGATGACAAAATCAATTTATAATAAAGAAATAATAGATGTCAGAGTATGACAAATTTAGTATGATATGTAACAACATAATAAAAAGCATTATTAACAGCATCATGAGCAATGACAAAATTTTCCATGGTAACGTATCAATTTTTAAAAAGTAAACGCTGGCGTCATGATGTAAAAGTGGGGTGGCGGTAGGTATGGGACCCCTCGCCGGTGATGAATCGTCTGGTCGCGCGATTGCTTCCTGTGGCGTCGAAAGGTTCGTTTATCTGCAAAAAAAGAAAAAAGAATACATGTAAAATAAAATGAAACAGTATTGACCTTAACTATGACAGAATATGAAAATTTCATATCATCTACTCAATGTAGGATCATCACAAAGATATTTTCCGTGTAAAATAGGATGAAGCAATATTGAGATTTTAATGACAAAATATGATACTTTTATATTATAAACACAACATCCAGCTATTTTCCCGCATATCGTCAATGCGATAATACAACGTAGACTACTTTTCATGACAAAATATGATAATTTTATATTATATACATAACATCATGCTATTTTCTCTATGATAATTTTATATTATACACACATATATCATTCTATTTTCTCGCATATTGTCAATGTAATAATGTTACGTAGACTATAAATGTGCATCCTATCATTTCCTTGTAGAGTAATCAATGCATTATCATAATCAAGGTTTTTTTATTTTATTTTTATTTTTATGGGATTTTTATTCATTTTATTAATTACAAGTTCAGAAGAGGAGTTCATCTTCCCAGTTTTGAGGCTCACGTGGAGGACTTGCGGGTCGCGGTATCGGTCTGGTCTCCGTTTTTTGACAAAATTTACATGTTTGGGTGGTTTCTTTGAAAATATACGAATCACCACAACTGGCGTGACAACCGGATTGACAACAATCATTAAGATGATATGTGCCCCATAGCTTGTTCCAACAAATGTGACATGTAAAGAGATGACCACTGGGAAGATGTTCAAAATGTAACGACATAGATAAATCCAAAAAATCCAATGCTTTGTCATTCATACCTACGAATTCGGTGATTGGTAAACGTCGCCAAACTTGTGGGAAAGAATTTGAATGGGTCAAACGAAGATAAGCTGTTTGAGCTATGTATGAGTCGATGCCAAAAACGTCTATGATGGATAGACAAAGTTTATAATTTAGAATGTCATCATAGCGGCTGAAATGGTCAAGCATTTGATCAACAAGTACGGGAATGTGGAAATAATCGATGCAAAAAAGTAGGTTAGTAAGGGAGATTTCGTTAGAGAATATCATATATGAGAATACAGAAATTTCCTCATTGTCGCGTACTTTGTCTAATTCATTGAAGGTTTCGAAGAAGAATGCAATTTCGCGTAGATCTTGTTTACTCGAAAGGGGTAATTTAATTTGTATGTCTTGGATTGTCGGGGGGTGAAATCTAAAAAACCGTCGAAGAAAGAGGAATGTAGGGGAAGGAATCCAAAGTACACGACAATTTCGGCGAACATGCTTATACTTCTCTGCACTAAAAATGAACGTTTCGTTGGTAAATTAAATTGGTATCCGGTTCCGGTGGCGGTTGCGATGTCCGTTAAATTTTCTGTGGTGTAGTTGTGCGTCTTTATGTCTGGAAAAAATGAATTGTATTAAATAAACTGTATGATAAAGGTTTGAAATACGCATGCCGTTACATCTTGGTGTTATTATATACGTCAAAATTTGTATCATTTGCTGTCGAGAAGCGTATACAATTATAACCTTTATCAACTATGTACATGTTTGATCGCGAACATTGCGAAGTCTGTAAATGCGCAAATTTATTTAATTTCCGTCGTTACTACGGAATCTGTAACTGTTTTAATTATTATTTTATCTTCTGAAGAATCGATAAATTTCTTGCGAGGATCTTTGTGAATAACCCATGCAGCTAATCATGGTCCATAACAGAACAGAAAAAACAGAAATTTTATTACGACTTGTACATAGAACATCGTCAGTCTTAACCAGTCTTCTGTTCTGTTCTGTTCATTGTTAATTTCTTAATTCTGATGAAGTACAAAACAATGTAAACTTATTTAAGTATTCTGAAATCAATTTACTCAAGACAGTTACTACACATTTAACAAGACGTAACATATATATGCACTAAAAACAATTGTACTGATAATGAATATATATACCTACACCATATTTAATTTGTAAGGTTACTTTTTCTATTTTTATTTTGTCATTTCACTGTTTTTATTTTTATTGTGTCATTTTAATTTTACTATTTTTATGTGTGCGTCTCTAATTCTTTATTTATCTCTTGCTTAAAAGTATGTAAACATCTGACACTTCCTACTTTATGTGTATGTAACTAATTTAACAATTTTCTTTAAATACCAATCCGTGCATAATTCTATATTCGTGTGATACATCATAAACAATTTAAAACTCTTCAAAAATATTCTTTAAAAAATTCATTGTCATGATGTTGTTATAATTTCTACTTCAATGTGCTCATGCCCATGTTGTATATCAGTCAGATAGCGATGAATGTAGTCACTGTCAAACCCTTAACTTAATTGGTACGCATTTGATTTTAATTTATTCTCCTCTAAATTCGTACGCGGTCCATAGTTTTTTACAGTTTTAATCCAATGTTAAATTATTTTGGGTTCCCATCAAAAGATTGAACTATTTGCGATACGCTTTGTGTCCCTATAGCAGTCGTGACACCCCTTATTTGCTCACTTAAATTTTGGAAAAATTATGGAACGACTATTTTAGATAACAAAATGTAAGAAATTAAATTATTCACTTACCAGGTATTCTGCGTTTCCAGATTCAAAATCCTATGATCACATGCGCCAATTCAAGAGTGTGTCCCGTAATACGAACCACGAATAATACGAAAGTTAAAAGTCTTTATTCATAATAATAATTTCAATAATATGTCATAATTTTGGAGGGAAAACGCTTTTTTAATTAGTTGTACCAGTAAATGGACTATGTGTGTGGTGAATTCCTTTACTGTTGGAGTTATGTTGAAGTCAAGCGTGGGATTCGTGTATTAACTAATTACTACTGACATTAAGCCAAGTAATGACTTTGGCAATTTAAGTATTTCCTGTGAAGTTATCTTTTTATTTCAACTGGTCTTGTGGTGATGTTATCAGAAAATAAATCCTTCTTACTACTTCTAATTAAATTAACTACCCTGAAATTAAAAACAAAAATAATAACTTAATGTATGACAAATCTAATCGGTCTTCCAGGCTTTTATCATAAAAAACCCGCAACTATCTAAATTAAAGGTTATATTGACCTTTGTTTATAATTGAATAATTCTGTCGGAGCTTAGACACCCCTGTCAAATGCTATTTTGATAATCTCCACGCAATGTATGTTAGACAACTCGTCTCGTCCGCTTCAATGGATTGTTGATTAGATAATATACTGTAATGAACTCCGCTTCACTTCTCTTTTGTACATGAAATTACAAAAATGCGCTCAGTGAAAAGGGGGTTAGAGTAATGATACTTCAAACGCTGACTAACAGATTTAAAAGTCTCTTGGTTAAATTAACTACAAATTACACCCCATGATTGTGACGCTTAAGTATGTAAACCACTAGTCGGATACATTTTGATTGCTGTATTTATTTTAGAGTAAAATGCTTTCATGTTTTTAACTCCTATTCACAATCACCATTATACCATTACTAATGCAATCAACAAACAACTCGTGAAGTTTATTGAGTAAAAGACGCGCGCTTATTTATACTAGCGGACTGGCTCGAAAAAAATAACCACTCGAAAATGCTTCGTTAAATTGATGTATAAGCACTGAACGTGTTTGCTGTTGTAGAATGTCTCTGATAAGCTTCTACGCATTGCACAGGCTAATCAATATACACAGGCTAATCTCATTTGATATGCATTTAGCCCCGTTTTCACTGAAAGCAGTCAATATGTACAGATTTCAATGATAAACACCAGACTGGCCAATCTCATTTTACTGGCTGTTAAACACTAAGTCATATTTATAAACCCTTTGCAAAGTGTACCAATACACAGCGGTTCATCACGTTATGTTGAGGTATCAACGACAACTCTGCTAGGAGAATGGAATTTATCGTCTGCTACAACAGGCTTACCATACATAAGCCTTCTTGCCACATACTGATTCACAAAATATGGTCTGTAAAATTAGACTTATCATATTTCAAACCAACAAAAGTAAAATCGTCATTATAGCGGCAATCATTCAAACCGCCAAAATGCTCGCTCATGAAATGTTAAACCGATAGTAGTAAAACAGCTAAAATGCTCACTTATCATATTTAAAACCGACACAAGTGAACTCGTCAATATAGCGGCAATTATTCGAACCGCCCGCTAAAATGCTCACGTATTATATTTCAAACCGACGGAGACCGTCAAGATGGCCGCAAAACCGCCAACATTCTTACTCATACGAAACCGCTAAAAACCGACGGAAGTGAAACCGTCAAGATGGCGTCAAACCGCCAACATTCTTACTCATCATATATCAAACCGCCAAAAACCGACGGTTGTAAACCGCCAAGAAGACCGCCAAACCTATCAACCAATCAGAAGACCGATCTCACTCCATTTCAACCAATCAGAACGTTGGGATCTCAAAGATGGCGTCCAAGATGGCGACGAAATACCTACTTTCCTACTACTCGTATGGTAGCGCTGGGGATTTTTTCTCTCAAATGAACAGGGTTAAATCATGGCGATGGTAAATTGTAGGCTTGAATCGTGTATTTGATTTTATAATGATAAATGATTGTTCCAAAAGTTGTATATGTTTGTAGCCATTACTTTTGATTATTAAATTAGTTTTTAAAGTCAGATTGTTCGATATTGTACCTTAAATTTGTAGTCTTCATGTACTCGTGTGTAATATTTGTAAAAATCTGCTTTATCATTGTAACTCGACCACATTTTTAACTGCGTTGCTTGTTTTTGATTGTTGTTGTTGTTTTTGTGATGTTTAAACTATATAAACTATTTCCTCTCAATTTCTATGTTTTTATGTAATTTTCTAAAACTATATATTACGTAAACGATCTAACAAAATATATTTTGCGTTGAAGTACACATGCGATATTGTTAAATTTCACACTTACGTGTACACACACATCTGGAGTGTATCTTTCAAAGGCATCCATAAGTAATTATACGCTTGCGAAATGCTTTTCGCAAGAAAACACACACTCACATAAGGAAATGCAAATAAAACGGCAGCGTGAGCGCTTTCCTAATCAAATGTGCGAACGCACGAATCTTCAAACATACTCGTACACGTCCTTAAACAAATGTCATCCACAAACAAACATACGCACTAGACTGCACTCGATCACACAGATGCATGCGAAAATGCTTTACACAAATGAAATCGCGAATATACACTGTAATAAGCGCACGCCAGCATCTGCTGCTCGTAAACTATAACATTAACAACAAGAAATATCTTTTAAAAAATATACGGCGTTGATTTTGGTTGTGGTTGATGAAAGAAAAAGAGTTATATCAATGAGGCAGCAAATGCTTTTTTCTGCGCAATTCTTAGCAGCAGATTTCGTGACTTATTTCGCATTATTATATATTATTGACCATATATCTATCGATATGGTACAAAATACCGTTAGGGCCATCGTGGTTACACATTAAAATCCAGAGGGCGAGAATGCGAGAACGCGAGAGTACGATGACTAGAATGCGACAGTGCGATGACGACAGTGCGACAATACGATGACGAGAATGCGAGAACGCAATAGTACGAGGACGACTATGCGACAGTGCGATGACGACAGTGCGACAATCCGATGGCGACAGTACGAAAGTACGATGGCGACAATGCGAGAACGAGATGGTACGATGACGAGAATGCGACAATACGATAACGACTATGCGACAATACGATGGCGAGAATGCGAGAACGCGATGACGAGAATGCGAAAACGCGAGAGTACGATGACGAGAATGCGACAATACGATGACGACAGTGCGACAATACGATGGCGAGAATGCGAGAACGCGATGGCGATAATGCGATGATACGATGGCGACAGTACGATACGACTATCACATTGTCACCATCGTACAATCGCACTGTCGCCATCGTATTGTCGCATTGTTGTCACCGGTAGTAATTACTAAATATGAGAATACGGCCAAGTACAAACGCTATGGCGCTGGCAATCTTCTTACTGTAAAGGGGCACACACAAACTATATTGATGTTGTGAGTTGAGTGTGAAACTGTTCTATCCCTCAAGCCTTTTCATAAGAGATAAAGTAGATTCACGCTAAATACGCATTTAACATCGTTACAAAGACGCGGCCGTGTTGCCGATGTTCTGTGGAATAATGCTCAAATAAGCCAATGGGATTAATGAAGTGTATTCATTCTGATCTAGCAGAGTGAAATTTTATTTGAAAGTTATTGGACACTTACAAAGGTCAGGTAATGTGAAAAGCTTGCTTAGACAGCTACGCCGAAAAAGACCCACACAGGCGCATGCACGCCTGCACAGAGGGAGAGAGACCCACACACGAAAACTCAAACGAGTAGTAGAAAAAATTATTAGCATATTCTGCATACATGTATACTTATACAGTGTTTTATAATTTTTATCCTATTATTATATTTTTTGGTAAAAATGTAAGAAGTTTTACATCGTTAATTCGCAGGTTTACAAAACAGAAAGTTATCATACTTAAAAATTATCTTATCGCAACACCTTATTTGGAATCGTAATTTTGTGTATAAGTAATATAGCATTATGCAACACGTACTTAGCATTAACCATGGTACAATTTCATCTGTGCCAAATCATTTCTCATTTGTTTATGTAGAATATAAATATATAACAAACTGCTTCAATGTTTGTCCGAAATCAGCAGCCATGAGCCTCCTACTAAAGAAACAAAAGCCAATAAAACAAGAGTTCCGCGGTCGGAGATATATGCCCCCCAAACAGGGCTTTGAACTAGTCACCCCAATTTCAACAGGGGCCATCTACTGTCCAAGGCGAATGCATATGTAAATCAGTCAATTTGTTGATGAGTTATTGATTGGAAACGATTTTCACACTTATTGTGATTGTGACCTTGACCCTTGACCCCAATTTAAAAGGGGTCATATACTTTACAAGGCCAATGGGCATGGGAAGTATCAAGCCCATCGGTCAATTGTTTGACGAGTTATTGATCAGAATTGACACATATTCAGACAGTGACGTTGACCTAGTGACCCCATTTATGTAGAGGTCATCTACAGTCCAAGGCCAATGCACATGGGAAGTATCAAGCCAATCAGTAAATTCGTTGAGGAGTTATTGATCGGAAACGATTAGACACTTATTGTGACAGTGACCTTGACCATTGAGCTCGTGACCCCAATTTCAATAGCGGTCATCTACTGTCCAGTGCCAATGCACATGCGAAGTATCAAGGCAATCAGTCAATCCATTGATGAGTTATTGATCAGAAACGATTTTCATGCTTATTGAGACAGTGACCTTGACCTTTGACCTAGTGACTCCGATTTTAATAGGGTCATCTACTGTCCAAGGCCAATGCACATGTGAAGTACCAAGCCAATCAGTCTATTCATTGACGAGTTGATAATCAAAAATGATTTTCCCACTTATTGTGAAAGTGACCTTGACCTTTGACCCCAATTTCAATAGGGGTCATCTACTGTCCAAGGCCAATGCACATGTTAAGTATCAAGCCAATCGGTCAATTCGTTGACGAGTTATTGATCAGAAATGATTTTCACACTGATTGTGACAGTGACCTTGACATTTGACCTAGTGACCCTAATTTCAATACGGGTTATCAACTGTCCAAGGAAAATGCACATATTAAGTTTCAAGCCAATCGGTCAATCCATTGACGAGTTATTGATCTGAAACGAACTGGTCTACCGACAGACATCCAACAAAACAATATACCCCTCTTCTTCGTATAGCATTTGAACATGCTCTTTGAATGTATTGTTCCTGAAATTTTTTTTTATCTGTATATAAGTATATTCTGTTAATAGTTCACTTAAATAAATGCTCAATTAAGATGTTTAGCTTTTGTGAATCAAGAACTGTAGAGTCATTGTTTATGTGGATATAGTATGTAAGCTAAATCTAGAAATTTGCACACTTTGTAGGGTTTTCACTTATTCACACATTTTAAATTTTAAATTTTGTTAACAATATTTCAAATCATAAGTCAAATACAAGTAGTATGGTATATTTATTGTTCACTCTTCAATACTTAACAGGAACAAGGAAGAGTATGCTGAGTACCAGTACATTTTATTCTACAAAACAATATAAAACAAGGGCTGTTTGTAAAACATGCATGCCCCCCATATGGGCTGTCCGTTGTAGTGGCAGCCATTGTGTGAATACGATTTTTGTCACTGTGACCTTTGACCTGAAAATCAATAGGGGTCATCTGCGGGTCACGATCAATGTACCTATGAAGTGTCATGATCCTAGACAAAAGTGTTCTTGAGTTATCATCCGAAAATCGTTTTACTATTTCGGGTCACTGTGACCTTGACCTTTGACCTTGTGACCTCAAAATCAATAGGGGTCATCTGCAAGTCATGATCAATCTACCTATGAAGTTTCATGATCCTAGGCATATGCGTTCTTGAGTTATCATCCAAAAACCATTTTACTATTTCGGGTCACCGTGACCTTGATATTTGACCAAGTGACCTCAAAATCAATCTGGGTCATCTGCGAGTCATGATCAATCTACCCATGAAGTTTCATGATCCTAGGCCTATGCGTTCTTGAGTTATCATCCGGAAACCATTTTACTATTTCGGGTCACCTTGACCTTTGACCTAGTGACCTCAAAATCAATAGGGGTCATCTGCAAGTCATGATCAATCTACCATTGAAGTTTCATGATCCTAGGCGTATGTGTTCTTGAGTTATCATTCAAAAACCATTTTACTATTTCTGGTCACCGTGACCTTGACCTTTGACCTAGTGACCTCAAAATCAATAGGGGTCATCTGCGAGTCATGATCAATGTACCTATGAAGTTTCATGATCCTAGGCCCAAGCATTCTTGAGTTATCGTCTGACAACCACCTGGTGGACGGACCGACCGACCGACAGACCGACATGAGCAAAGCAATATACCCCCTCTTCTTCGAAGGGGGGCATAATAAGCTAGCATTTATGACCCAAAACACCAAAAAGCGTTGATTACATTACCAAGGGCAGACTAAAATCTAAGACAAAGAAATTGACATATTTAGTTATATTATCGTTTATTTATATTATTCTATTAAACAGTCCCTAGAATTGCATTTTTCCTTCTTGAAAATATCTGGGGGAGTTGGAGTAGGATATGGATGACCAGCTAAATGTGACTGGACACAGAAATGAGAGCTGCGTGCTAGACATTCTGTGTAATTTATTAATTTGGAATAATTGTTGTGAACTGATAGAGTTTTATTTCGGCATCATGGTGCAAACACAATTAACAAACATGTTGCATTCATAAAATAATACATAAAAATACAAACAGAAGTATTAACCATGTCACGCAACACAGTACCAAGGATAGCACACAAAAGAGAGTGATCTCTTATTTCCATTGTGGTCCTGATGACCATTGTCTATGCTTCTCCTGTATTTTATAAACATATAAAAAGGGAATGAAATTCGAAAGCTTTAATTGCAATAATTTTTCTTGCAACATATAGTTATTATTAAGGTATTTTAAGAGATGATTTATGCATGTAGACAGTTGTAATCATCCGACCATTACAAAAGAAACATTTCTGATGGTTATCAATGTGTGCAAAGTAACAGTGAAATGTCATTTGTGCATGTACATCGGGTGAACAATTTTTTTTTAAATTAAACATCTAAGTGTGATCTCAACATATTAAGGTACTGATATGCTAATGAGAAGCACCATCACCATGGTCACAGAATTGGTATCATTTTCACAGGGATGTAAAATTATAACAAACTTAAAATACTTAGCTGAAAATAAATCTAACCCTTAGCTAAACAAGAGGGCCATGATGGCCCTGTATCGCTCTACTGCTGAAAAAAAGGCTGAAACAAATATTCTCTGCATGTGCAAATACTTAAATATAGGCCCTATTTAAGCACATGTACACTTTTGTGACCCCCTGGGCTGGGTCAAATTTAACCCCAGGGGCATAATTTGAGCAAACTTTGTAGAGGACTACTATATCTCACTACATGTACATACAAAATATGGAAGCCCTAGGTCCTAGAGTTAAGGACAAGAATATTTTTTAAAAATTTACAAAATAAGCAAGATATAAGCGTGTATAATGTTCAATTTTGTGACCCGCAGGGTCAGGGTCAAATTTGACCCAAAGGGCATTATTTGAACAAAATTGGTAGAGGACTATAAGATGTTACTGCATACCAAATTTGGTAGCCATAGTCTGAATAGTTTTTGACAAGAAGATTTTTAAAGATTTCACAAAATAGGCGCTTTATAAACATTTATTCAATTTTGTGACCTCCTGGGGCAGGGTCAAAGTTGACCCCAGAGGCATTATTTGAACAAATTTGGTAGAGGTTTATTAGATGTCACTACTTACCAAATTTTGTAGCCCTAGGTTCAATGGTTATGGACAAAAGACTTAAAGTTTTCACAAAATAGGCCCCATATAAGCGTATGTTCAGTTTTGTGACCCCCCGGCAGGGTCAAATTTGACCCAAGGGGCATAATTTGAACAAACTTGGAAGAGAACTATAAGATGTCACTACATACCAAATTTGGTAGCCCTATGCCTTATGGTTAAGGACAGAAAGATTTGCAAAGTTTTCACAAAATAGGCACTATATAAGCATTTAATCGATTTTGTGGCCCCCAGGGCAGGGTCAAATTTGACTCCTGGGGCATAATTTGAATAAACTAAGTAGAGGACTATACAATGTCACTACATACCAAATTGTGTAGCCCTAGGCCTAATGGTTATGGACAAGATTTTTTTTTAAGTTTTCACAAAATAGGCAATATATAAGCATATGTTCAATTTTGTGACCCCCGGGTAAGGTTCAAATTTGACCCCAGGGATAAAATTTGAACAAATTTGGTAGAGGATTATAAGATGTCACTACATACCAAATTTGATAGCCCTAGGCCGGATGGTTATGAACAGGAAGATTTTTGAAGTTTTCACAAAATAGGCATTATATAAGCATATGTTCAATTTCGTGAACCCCGGGGCAGGGTCAAATTTGACCCCAGGGATAAAATTTGAACAAATTTGGTAGAGGACTACTAGATGTCACTACATACCAAATTTGATAGCCTTAGGCCCGATGGTTAAGTTTTCACAAAATAGGCCTTAAATAAGCATATGTTCAATTTTGTGATCCCCCAGGGCAGGGTCAAATTTGATCCCAGGGGCATAATTTGAACAAACTAAGAAGAGAACTATTACATGTCACTACATACCAAATTTGGTAGCCCTATGCCATACGGTTATGGACAAGTAGATTTTTTAAGTTTTCCCACAATAGGCCTTATATAAGCATATGTTCAATTTTGTGACCCTCGGGGCAGGGTCAAACTTGACCCCAGGGGCATAATTTGAACAAACTTGGTAGAGGACTATAAGATGTCACTACATACCAAATTTTGTAGCCCTAGGCCCAATGTTTATGGACAAGTAGATTTTTAAAGTTTTCAAAAAATAAGACCTTTATAAGCATATATTCAATTTTGTGACCCCCGGGGCAGTTTCAAATTTGACCCCAGGGGCAAAATTTGAACAAACTAAGAAGAGAACTATTACATGTCACTACATACCAAATTTGGTAGCCCTATGCCATACAGTTATGGACAGAAAGATTTTTAAAGTTTTCACAAAATAGGCCTTATATAAGCATATGTTCAATTTTGTGACCCCCGGGGAAGGGTCAAATTTGACCCCAGGGGCATAATTTGAAGAAATTTGGTAGAGGACTATTCGATGTCTCTACATACCAAATTTGATAGCCCTAGGCCCAATGGTTATGGACGAAAGATTTTGAAAGTTTTCACAAAATAGGCCTTATATAAGCAAATTTTCATTTTTTGTGACCCCCGGGGCAGGGTCAAATTTGACCCCAGGGGCATAATTTGAACAAATTTGAAAGAGGTTCACCCCAGGAACATTCCTGAGAAATTTCATCAGAATTGGACCAGTAGTTTAGGAGATGTTTAAAGGAAAAGCTAACGCATACATGGACGCACGCACGCACGACGGACACAGGACCATGACATAAGCACCCCGCTGGCCTTTGGCCAGTGGAGCTAAAAACCTAATTCTTGCATCATGAAAAAGTTCTGATGAATAATTTATCATCTCCTACATAATTTCAATATCCTTCCATATGGAAACAATCAAACTCTGCACAAAATATAAGACGGGTATATATACGCTTTATCATATGACCACTTTTTAGTACATATATTTGGTTTGCCAACCAAATTCTTAAATTTCACAAATGACCTTTAGATTTAACCTTAACCTTTGTCATTTGTAATGTACAGTGCATGATTTACACTGATGGTGCTTCCATCATAGAAAGTTTGAGAATAAAAATATGTAACTTTGTGCATAGATAGAAATGTACCTTTTTTCTAAAAAGACAAGTCTTTTAAGACTTAAGGCACACATAATGCGCCTCTAACATAAAACAAGGAGTGTCATAAAAACGGGTATAGATGTGCTATATCATATGACCACTTACAGGCATGATTTTTAACAAATATATTTGGTTTACCTACCAAATTTAGTAAACCAAATTTACTTCAACAAGAATTGGTTTCTGACGGGATTATCAAAACTTGAAAAAAGGCAGCAAATAGTTACAGAAGCCACATTCAGTTGTGAAAACTAGACTTAATATGATTAAAATAACATGATCTGTGGAGATATTAAATACAAAATATGCAAGTTGTCCCTGATAGGCCTGTTTTTATTGCACAGGCTAATCTAGGAAGACACTTTATGCACATGCATTAAGTCCAGTTTTCCCAGAACACAGGTAATATAAAGTAAAATCACTGGCAATCACCATTACATCATCACCACTGGCTTATTACTCAGTGTTTAAACACAAATAAACACAACAATCCTTAAGCTATCGAACAAACTGGTTCAAAGAAAGAAAACAGTAAAATATATACCCATTTCAACTGTTAGGTAATAAACACTTAATTGAAATACAACAGAATAGCCAGTCTAAAATTAAAAACAAGGGACAAAATTGTCACAAAACCAGGTTTTCATTGGGAAAAAAAATCTGATTAAGGGATACAACTCAAACTGAACTTTTGAAATGAACAAACAAAATTAACCCCCTTTGTAAGTTTGTTTCAAAATAAATCTATTTTAAGTTGTGGTGACCTTGACATTGGAGATATTGACGTGATTCTTTCGTGCAACACACCGTCCCATGATGGTGAACAAATGTGCCAAATAATTGTAAAATCTCACAATGAATGACATAGTTATGGCCCAGACAAGCTCATTTATTGCCAATTTTGTCCTTTGAACTCAAAGTGTGACCTTGACCTTGGAGATATCGACGTAATTATTTCGCGCGACACACCGTCCAATGATGGTGAACAAATGTGCCAAATGATTTTAAAATATGACAATGAACGACATAGTTATGGCCCGGACAAGCTTGTTCCGCCCGCCCGCCAGCCAGCCAGCCAGCCAGCCAGCCAGCCCGCATTCGCCAATCTAATAACCAGTTTTTTCCTTCGGAAAACCTGGTTAATAACATCATACAAATAATATATTGCTTATTGTTTAAATGAATGAAAATGAGAGGGCAAAAGGTCGATAGACACTCACGTAAACAACTCTAAAAGCAGCTTTTGCCATGTTTTGGAACCATTTAATAAGAACCAAGATATTGTGACAAGTGCTCTCAGCAAGTTTTAAGATGATTGGACAATTACAGCCAAATAATAAAAACTGCCCACCACTTTAAATGATTTAAATCAGTAACACAAGTTTTAATGCCTCTTTATAACTACATCAGACACCTAAATATCAATCATGTATACATTCGCCTTAAAACTTTGTTAAACATTTGAAAGTAAAGTACAAAACACTTGAACAACAAAACTGAACAATAGATAAGGACTGGAACCATTTTCAAACTCTGGCAAGATGTTAATTAAATAATGTTCTAACATAGTTGTATGACCAAAAATGTGACAAATAATTGTCAAGCTTGGTTGAGAGACCATTAGAACAAAAAAGTGGGATGAGAAATTATTTGCAAATATGTAACTTCACAAGTGTTTACAAGGTTTTGCTAAAAGGAAATCTTCCGCACATACTGGTGGCCATGTTGTTTTTTTAACGGACGTTAACCACTTTCGCAGACAGCAGTGTTATTATTAGAACAAATGTTCTGAGCTAATTTCAAGACCATTTGTGTCTGGTACAATAGGACACTAAAGGAAAAAAGAAAAAACAACGTTTATGCTGTACAAATATACAGACAATAGAAGAGGAAAGTCTGCCAACAAACCCACATCAGGGCTGCACAGCTTAACATACAGTTACTCAGGTGATAACCCTGAAGTATTTAAAACGTAATAGAGAAGATCAAAGGCCCTCTAAAGGTGACAAATCCAATTATTATGCATATAAACTGGTCTAATTTGTACTGGATTTCAGTTACTCTTGCATAAAAAATGCTAATAACACAGCTTAGGTGCAAAGTTGTCAAGAATTATGGAACACATACCCGTTTCATAATTGGAAGAAATGTTTACAACTTTGCAACTAACGAGATGAGTAGCCTTAAAGCGGGGATGTATGCTAAAATAGCCGAAATAAAAATCAATTGTAATTCTATTTTAAACAACTTTTTACAAGCAGAAAGTAACTTATTAGATCACAACAAACGTTTTAACCATTTAGAAGACACCTACTTTGTGAGTGATACCGGAAAACGTTGAAAATCAACGATATTTTTTGGTGACCTGAGTCACTTTCACTTTCCCGAGTAAACAGTGATGTAAATAAACTGATAGTTTGTAAACTGATTTGACTTGGAGGACACTGTATTTTGAGTTCAGAACAAGTTGTATTGCTAATTTTTGTGTGGTAATGTCCAATAGCATATATATATATTGTTTTTTGATAACTTATATAAATAAAATATGAAAAAAATACTTTAATATCGGTAAATAATTACGGATCGTCACCTTTATAGGGCCTTTAATAAATGTGAAAAATAATAAGATAGGATTCAGCAGAAATTGATTATACATGTATTGATTGCAGAAAGTACCTCTGCCATCAACTATATTGACAAGAGTGCCACATCTTGACACACAAAAAATCCAAGTAAACTTTGTGTATAAATCTTACAAAATTATACTCACATAATTAAAGAAGTCATTAAATATGTGTTATAATTTAATATTTTTTAATGATACATTTCTGTTCAGTTTTTTTACTTTTGTGTTTAATGGGTTAACTATTTTAACTAAAAATATAAGATTTTAACAAAGAAGTAATTTAATATATGATTGTATATGAACTTTCTAAGCAATTGTTTTATTTAAGTATAACAATTATTTAATTTTCTCTTTTCATTAAATACAGATGATTTATATTTTTGAAACATGGTTTCCTGTTGTTGTGTTTTAATTTCAATTTACGAAATTTTCATGAACAATTGACAATAAATTCACAATCATATTACATTTAACAAACTTGTTCAGAGAAAGAAAACTTTACAATAGAAGTACATGAGTTAAAATTTCAACAGGTAAGGAATGAACACAAGAGAAAAATACTACCATGCCGACCAACATGTCATAAAACATATCATACAAAAATATACATTGCCTATTGTACAAAACTGCATGAAAAACAAGATATTTAAATGAATAAATATCTATTTTAAAGAACATAAGCTATCATGGTATTTTGTATATTTCTTTATATTCAAGATAAACATAATATTTTAGCATGCCATACATTTCAGAAAAAAACTTATTTCAGTGCTTTTCACAATAAAAACTGAACCTCCATACCAAAGAAACCTATAGAATTTATTGTAATTTACTAAAAATAAGGATCAGTCTATTATAATCTGCCATGACATGATAGATTTAAGAGTAAACTGCCTCAAGACCACATATAACATATATATTGTCTGAATGCAGAAGACATTTTACCTATACTCATTTTATTATTGTGTTTTATACTGTTTTATATTGTTTACATTCCATTCTAATATACCGAATTAAAATAACAGCAGAAATTGTCAAATTTTCTAAAGTTAACCATGGTAACCACAAAGTTTGAATCATTTTCATGTACATAACTCTGAAACATCAATGATTCCTGGATTTTTTGTAGTTAAATTGGTTTTATGTTAGAATATGTAATATCAATTGAACGTTAAATGAAAATTGAACAAAACAGAGAAAAGTTAGTTTTTATGCATGTACTAAATAATCATAAGTGATGGGATCTGATTTGAATTCTTTAAACATTCATATGAACATAGAATTAGTATGTCTGGATTGCATAAAGATAGAAAATGCAATTTTAATAACAATGTGAATTATTTTCACATGTTTTAATAAGTTATTCTGTACATGGACATTGGTTTCCATGGTTAGAGTTCAATTAATCCATGCTAACCATCACTAATAATATCAGAAAAGAAGAAGATGCAAACATTGGAATATATTTAATTTTCAAAAATTTGGTAATAGTAAGTTATCTTATCTGATTCAAATGTATGTCAAACTTAGTAAGACAAAATTAACACAAGAGTTCATATCTATTAAGAGAGAAACTTTGACTTTGTATCTGCAAAAGGTATGAAAGATTTTTTCTTTCTTTTAGAAGTGATTACAAAAAAACAACAAGAAAAATGTCTTTGTATACAATACCCATCAGTCAAGAAAAACCAACACAATTTTCATAGAAAACTACCCAATACACATTTATCTATACAATTGTATAAAGAAACAAGAGCTGTGTTTGTGAAACACAATGCCCCCTACTGTGCTTTGAAGCCCCACGGCAGCTATTTTAGAAACAAGGTTATATTTTTAATGTAAAGGTCACAGTGACCTTAACCTTTGACCTAGTGACCTCAAACCATGTTTGATCATAGATCTCAATGAGATGCATGCACATGTGAAGTTGAAAGAACATAGACCCAAGAGTTTTCGTTTTATGAGCAAGGTAAAAGTTTTGGGACAGACACACACATACAATGACAGACAGACAGGCTGGCCAAAAACTATATACCTCCTGATCATTCAATCTGGGGGCAAAAAAAACGCCAATGATTACCATGTTATTCAATGTTTTGAAATAACCTGAATAATATGGGAGAAGTCATCTAAGAAATAGTTTATAACATTTTTTTTAACTCTAACAATTGGTTTCTGACTATTAGTCTTAAGACATTTTAATGCCCCATTCAAATGCATTTTTGTATATACAGAATTTAAATTAAAAAAAAAATGTGGTTAAGTCACCTTTGGAACATTCATACCTAGTTGGATAATCTCCATCAAGCTGTTGAACAGGAAACTATTTTGGAAGTAAAGTGTTCACGACAACCATGACTGACTGTTACTTACCAATAAAGAGCATTCTTAAACAATTTTGTTCTCACTCAGGTGAGCTAGAAAGGGACAAGGGCAATACGGTATTTGTATGCAAGCTGTCTTCCAAAAAATAAAATTGTGTCAAGACAAAATTGTGCAAGCAGACTTTCATATTGAAAAACATACTCAGGCCAATGCCTTATTAATAAATGCCATATGAATGCAATTAGGATGAAATATTCTGAATAACAATGGGGACTTTGACATTTTGCCAAGTGATAAAATATAGGACACTAACTGAAGAACCAGTGATTTACTTCCAAAAATCTTACCAAAAAAAAGAAAAGACAAACCTTTCCAATGAACTCAATACGATTAGAACTGGTGTATATCAATGATTCAGTAATTCAGAAGGACTAATGCCAACAGAGCTCATCAATTGTTGCGGAATGACAACAGACTTAACCTTTGGTTCGAAAATGTAGCCGGACATGTACAATTATACATTGCTATGCACACAGACGTCATTGTCAAAGATGGGAGACAATGGAGAAGAAAAAAAGGCAAATAACAATTGAATAAACAATCAGCTATCATATAGTTAGTAGGGAATAATGAAATGTATGTGCCCATAAACTATGGAGAATATGTTTAAGATACAAAAAATTAATATTTCTTTAAAAAATGCCGCAAAAATGATAGTTTGCAATTGTGATTTCAATACATGTATTGTGCAATGTAAAAACATTTTACAAGTTATCATTTGAATACGGAAAAAGACAAAAATTATTTGATTTATACGTTAGTGGATCTGTGTATAATCAGATTCCAATGCATATTCTGCTTTATTATGTTTGTCATGATGTACAGTTAACTTAAATAGACTGGAACTGAAACTGTAAATGCAATATGCTGAAAGGTATAAAAATTAAATAGGTAAATTAAACTCCATTCAATATAATAATAAAACAACAAGAACACTCAAGTGTGTTTGTTTACAGTTGTTTTCTCCATTATGATACTTTTTTTTAATGTATTAAATTGATAACATTGATAAAGCCTATATTTAAATTTCGTATTTAATAATCGATTGTTTAACATGGATGTAAATGGATATTAACTTAACATTATCTTTGCTGTCCAAAGAAATTTAACCCTTTGCATGCTGGGAAATTTGTTGTCTGCTAAAATGTTGTCTGTTGAATTTCTAAAATAAGCATTTTCTTCGAATTTTTTTCAAAGAATACTATCAGAATAGCAAACAGTTTGGATCCAGATGAGACGCCAGGTTCTGTGGCGTCTCATCTGGATCCAAACTGTTTGCAAAGGCCTTTAAAATTCAGCTCCAGCGCTTTAAGGGTTAAGCAGCTTTTAATATTATGAATGTTTAAATGCAGTTAAACAATCACATATAAACAATTTGAATAATGTATTTTATAATAATTTATGTTTCATTTTACCCAATTTCATGGGTTTTCACGCTATTTTTTCAAAATCCAAAAGACACAGGGTGTAAAATACACTGCAATAAAAAATCATGAGAACACACAAGAAGGTTGGAGAAGTTAACAAAACCTATACAAGAGGTTCTGTAAACAACCAGACAAATCTAGAGTATATAAAAACT
The DNA here is from genome assembly GCF_020536995.1 of Dreissena polymorpha. NCBI lineage: Eukaryota > Metazoa > Mollusca > Bivalvia > Myida > Dreissenidae > Dreissena > Dreissena polymorpha. The sequence continues at coordinate 106,101,363 of NC_068358.1, forward strand.
TGACAGAAAGGGTTTTGCTTCTCTCCAACCTGAAGACATTGGTGATCCCTAATATCTGATCAACAACCGCAGAGCAAGGCAGAGACATAGGTGATCCCTAATATCTGACCAACAACCTCAGAGCAAAGCAGAGGTTAAGATTTGATAGAAAAAGATTATTAGACAGACACAAGAACAGGAAAAAGTTTAATAGAGAAACACACAATTGTATTGTTCTTTTTTAATACATTGTGGAATTGTTTGATGGTTTATATTTAATATTTTTGGAGTGAAGAAACTTGATGTTAAGCTTAATAGAAATATGCCTTAATTTATAAATGACCAATATATCGGCAAAAGATTAAATAGTTAAAACTGTGGGCAATCTTTTCAAATCTAAAAGAGAAATATTTGGGCCGTGCTCTGTGAAAATGGGGCTTAATGCATTTGCCTAGAGTGTGCTTCAAAATTAGCCTGTGCAGTCCACACAGGCTAATCAGGAGCAACACATTCCGCTTTTATGGTAGTTTTCGTTTAAAGAAAGTCTCTTCTAAGCAAAAATCCAGTTTAAGCAGAAAGTGGCGTCCCTGATTAGCCTTTGCGGACTGCACATGCATTAAACCCCATTTTCACAGAGAGAGGCTCAATTCTTTACAGAAACATAAAGAAACCAGTAGAAAATAGTTATACGAAGCCCGAAACGAGCAGATAAGAAATGCATCATTGTTTCAGAAACAGATATTAAAAAAAAATCAGCCAGCTCATCTCAAATACCTAAAGACAACTTTAGTCAACAATTAGAAAGTCTATCAGAAAAGAATCCTCACTCCTTAGTGATAGGGTTGGGGGCCCTTTAAGTGAGTATGGTCATGTGGAATCAAGTGACAGGGGGAATACAAAAATATTTTAATTTACTTAAAATAATGCAAATTGTGTTGCTTTGAAGACCGTCATGTGCATTTAAAATGAATTATAATTGCAGTTAATTTTTAATTACGATTTCTGTTTTAAAAAAAGAAGAATCATTACATAGAACATGTATGAATATTATCCGCCTTTTTTGAATTCACACTGTCGTCAAGTTTCTTAAAGACGAAGTAAAAATGAATGAGCCGTAAAAAAACTAGAGATTTATGATATTAAAATATGAGCCACTTGATATATTGAGATAATAATTAATTATTGTGAAGTAAGTCAATCTTCAAAAAAGATATATATCCTAAAAAAAGGTGATACCAATACGTAAGGTAAGTCAATTGAGTGAATGTGTTGAGATGGGACGATCATTTCCAATATAAAGGAATCTTAACGTAGATATTCTTTGTATTCTTAAATATTTTATATCATAAAAATTATTACTATGTATTTATTAAAAAAACAAAAGGGCCATGATGGCCCTACACCGCTCACCCGATTATCAGACACCATTTGTTGAAAACTTGACCCATGTGTTTCAGCTTTTGAACAAACTTGACCAAGATTCAAACATGGCATTGATATTGTTAAGATAACCATTCTGGACGAGTTTAATCAAGATCTAGTCATAACAAGATTTCTTTGAGAAACACAATGCCCCCCAGTAAGCCAAATATGAAGTTGCTATGTAGTTTATCAGGGTTGCCACCAACCTGATGAAATAAAATTCCCCGACTTTTCACTGACTTTTCCCTGACCAAATCTTTCAGGTCACCGTGACCTTGACCTTTAACCTAGTGACCTGAAAATCAATAGGGGTCATCTGCGAGTCATGATCAATCTACCCATGAAGTTTCATGATCCTAGGCGTATGCGTTCTTGAGTTATAATCCGGAAACCATTTTACTATATTCGGGTCACTGTGACCTTGACCTTTGACCTAGTGACCTGAAAATCAATAGGGGTCATCTGCGAGTCATGATCAATCTACCCATAATGTTTCATGATCCTAGGCGTATGCGTTCTTGAGTTATCATCCGGAAACCATTTTACTATTTCGGGTCACCGTGACCTTGACCTTTGACCTAGTGACCTGAAAATCAATAGGGATCATCTGCGAGTCATGATCAATCTACACATGAAGTTTCATGATCCTAGGCGTATGCGTTCTTGAGTTATCATCCGGAAACCATTTTACTATTTCCAATCTCCGTGACCTTGACCTTTGACCTAGTGACCTCAAATTCAATAGGGGTCATCTGCGAGTCATGATCAATCTACCCATGAAGTTTCATGAACCTAGGCGTATGCGTTCTTGAGTTATCATCCGGAAACCATTTTACTATTTCGGGTCACCATGACCTTGACCTTTGACCTAGTGACCTTAAAATCAATAGGGGTTATCTGCGAGTCATGATCAATGTACCTATGAAGTTTCATGATCCTAGACCCAAGCGTTCTTGAGTTATCGTCTGACAACCATCTTGTGGACGGACCAACTGACCTACCGACCGACCGACATGAGCAAAGCAATATACCCCCTCTTCTTCGAAGGGGGGCATAAATATGGCCTCTAGCATGGAAACAAGGTTTTTATTAGCATTGACCTTATTACCAAGTTTATGGACACACACATACCCAGATTTGAACTCAGTCTAGAAAATGTCCAGATAAACATTCTCACAAAGCTTCATCAAGATTGAGTGAGTATTAAATGTGGCTTTTAAAGTGAAAACAATGTTTTACTAAAATTGACCTAATGACCTTGCTTTTGAACGCATGTGACCCATATTCAAACTAGGCCTTAATTTTGTCCAGATATAGATTCTGGCCACGTTTTATCCAGTGGATAAAAACAATGTGGTCTCTTGAGTGGTAAAAGGGTAAAAGCTGACAAGGCACAAACCAGGATGACAAACATAAGGTGATCACAGCAGCTCACATTTTCATATAGTATTTTTTGCTCAGGTGAGCAAAACACAACCTATGTATTGCTTGATCTAATTATTGTACATGTAAATGTTGCATGAAGAGGGACATTCAAATCAATAAAATCAATGCAAAGACATAACACAGTACTGTCTTTGAAAACACCCACGTACGTACACACACTTACACAATAACAGAAAGGTGTACTACAACAAAGTTATTCAAGTATTAAAAAAAAAATGTAAATGATAAAAACAAAATTTTGAATCACGTAATAATTGAAACACAAGGGAAAGGTTTAACTTTGATTTTTACCTTCTATGCTTGTTGAAGGTCTTCTACAAACATAATATATATGAGCCTTGCTCTGTGAAAAGGGGGTTTAATGCATGTGAGTAAAATGTCATACCAACACTTTCTGCTTTTATAATATTTTTCTTTTAAAGAAAGTCTCTTGTTATCAAATATCTAGTTTGGGGGCAAAGCGTCATCCCTGATTAGCCTGTGCAGACTGCACAAACAAATCTGGGACGACACTTAACGCACATGCATTAAACCCCCTTTTCACAGAGCATGTCTCAAATATACTTGAAAATAAAACAAGAATAATCTCTTTGTACAATCCCTAGTGTCAAAATAAATAATAAGGATGTTTAAAGTAAATCATACTTAATAGTAACTTTTTTCTACTTAAACATGTCTGTACAGCTTCTTATGACATTAAATTTTGTGGACTTATTTAGTTTAAATAAATGAAATTTAAATGATGACATTATTTGAATTTATAATAAACAAGAGATGTGTTTGTCAGAAACACAATGCCCCCTATTGCACCGCTTTGAAATAATATTTTAATATATCATTTGGCAGGATTAGAAATTATCTCCCTTTTAAAGCTTATTACTTCCCTTGGATTGTTTCTTTTTTACTTTCGACCTTGAAGGATGTCCTTGACCTTTCACCACTCAAAATGTGCAGCTTCATGAGATACACATACATGCAAAATATCAAGTTGCTATCTTCAATATTCAAAAAGTTGTGACCTAACCTTAACAAAGGTTAAAGTTTTAGGAAAGAAAAATACAATTATATTTGACCTTTGACCTTGAAGGATGACCTTGAACTTGACTTTTCACCACTCAAAATGAGCAGCTCCATGAGATACATATGCATTCCAAATATGAAGTTGCTATCTTCAATATTGCAAGTTATCAATCTTTAACCAAGGTTAAAGTTTTTGGACAGAATGACAGACAGGCCAAAAACAATATACCCCTGATCATTCGATCCAGGGGCATAAAAAGGTGAGATTTTACCTCTACCTGAGGGCTTAAATGTAAAACTTTTACACAATAGAGGAAACCAGCACCATGTTCATGGTACAGCTGGATCAACTAATCATGAGGCATTGGTAGGTAGTTCGTTACTGGTAAACACTGTTACAGACATCAACAGCGGTTTTATTACAGTAATTTACTAACTAACTTTAAAAACTGTACCTTATTTTACAAAGAATTGTGAAACAGGCTAAAATGCAAGGGAAGGAAAAAACTGAAATTCTCCAAAACATTTCCATAAGAGTTAAATGATTCATGTACAGACTTCATAAAAACGCATCAATTTCTGTACAGACTCCATACAAACTCATCAATTAATGTACAGACTTCATAAAAATGCATCAATTCCTGTACAGACTCCATAAAAACTAAATTATTCATGTACACATTCATACAATCTTATCAATTCATAAACAGACTCCATAAAAACACATCAATTTATTAACAGACTCCATCAAAACTCCCCAATTCATGTACAGACTATTTAAAAGCTATTTGTACATATCATTTGGGCCTTGCTCTGTGAAAAGGGGGTCTAATGCATGTGCAAAAAGTTTTGTTGCACACTTAACACACATGAATTCAAGCCCCTTTTCACAGAGCACAGCTCATTTCAATCTTAAACCTGTATGAATCTCACATAAAATTATGTTGACTTATACAGGAAGTCACATGCTAGGAGAGACAATCAACATTAAATTGTGTAAAACAAAATCATAAACGGTAACAAAGTGGATTATACAAACTCTGTATATTTCCACAAATAAAGTAAAAACACAATATTCCAAAGCCTCTCTTCAGCTATATGGGGAGAAACATTACTGTATAAAAACACTTAAAAACTTTGTTAAACATCTGAAGTTATGTACAGAACACTTGTACAACAAAACTGAACCAAAGCTAATTAACTGTACTTCCAGGTATCCAAAAAACATTTTTTTATTATAAGTTTTTGTTAACAATTAACCGTGGTTATTTAAACTGCATTTCTTTGCAGCACAATTAGGCACTAAACAGTTGGATAGAAAGCACTTGAGAGCTCTTGTCATCTTCATTAATCAACTGTACTGCTCCAATTAACAGTAGATACAAAGTTCTGAAAAAGAACCAATATATAAAGCTAGTTAACAGTAGATACAAAGTTCTGAAAAAGAACCAATATATAAAGCCAGTTAACAGTAGATACAAAGTTCTGAATATGAATCAAATGTAACAATATATAAAACAGTAAATATTAATATGCAAAAACTAGAGCTTTGTCACAGGAGAGACGAATAACCCCACATGCAGCGCAATGACACAGAATATTTTGCATGTTGTCTTCACACAAAAATGCTCAATGTTTAAAACACACTTAGTGACCCCGTGACCTTGTTTTTTACCCGGCATGACCCATGTTCGAACTTGGCCTAGCCATCATCTAGATACAACTTCTGACTAAGTTTGGTGAAGCTTTGATGAAAACTACTTGAATTAGAGAGCGGACACCATGCTCAATGTTTAAAACGCACTAAGTGACCCCGTGACCTAGTTTTTTACCCGGCATGACCCATATTCAAACTTGACCTAGACATCATCCAGATACAACATCTGACCAAGTTTGGTGAAGATCAGATGAAAACAACTTAAATTAGAGAGCGGACACCTAATACAGACCGACCAACCGACAGACAAGCTCACTCATTTATACCCCCCTAAACTTTGTTTGTGGGGGTATAATTAACATTCTAAGAACTTACTGTTTATTTAATCAAAATAATTTTGTCATAACTACATGTCATTGTTTTTTTCCAGATTATGAACAAAGAAATTACTGGTTTCAAGCTTTCCAAGTATTTTATCAGACCTTATTTGAGCCTGTTTTCTTTTAATATAAAAGTTGCTTCTTTGATATTGGACTGCTTAGGTTATTAAAATGTGTCAATTGTAGGGGTCTGATGACACTTTGTACTATAAGTTGAATGCTCTGTTTGGTGGGTCCCTGCATCTCACTACACAAATTGTCACTAGGTGTGTAACATACAGTGTGCAAGGTTCAGAAGTAAGAATGCACAATTTGGAAGAAAAGGGGAACTTTTCTGCCATCATCAAACCTTCATGTGCAATGCTCATTATAATGCTACATATAATGAAAATCAGAGTCTCAGCAATCTTTTTAAGCAAAATTGATCATAATGAAGACCAAAACATACGTTGTACATAAAAATTCACATAAATTAGGTATATATTGACCAGATTGACATTTCCATTTTATAGAAGTTTATACTTGTCCTCATTATAGAACAAAGTAAAAAGAACAAAGATGACAACTTCCGTACTTATTTGTTTATGACCAAGCTTGCACATAGTAATGCCAGGACAATATAGTTAGACCAGTTGCCATTAAATGAAACAGTAAGACCAGTCGCCATTAAATGAAACAGTCTGCATGTCTCTACCAATTATTACATCCATTTCATTTTCCAACATTTGAAATTAAACTCTTTTTTAACAGATTTATGAAATTCATTAAATTTGTATGCGTGTATAGTATATAACATCCATTTTCAGCAAGATGATTGACTATACTAACAATAATCAATCAAATTTTAATTGATTCGATAAAATATACAAGAGAAATATTGATTGGACATTACAAGACGCTTTATTATTGGCTGATACAAAATCCCACTTCAAACAAGAATACTCAATGTGAATCAGATGGTATAGTAAATGTTTTACTGAATGGATGATGGCTTACAATCCGAATCACATTTTGGGTTCTCCTAACTCCCTCATCCCCACACACCTCACCCAATATTATCTCCTAAAGTTGACAAGGATCTTACAAATAGTCTAGGACACTAAAAATCGTCACCCCTGACATAGGGAACTTACTGTCTGGTGGATCCCAGGTTCAACCACTTGCACTGTTACCACTTGATTAACCATCGAGGGCAACTCTAAGTCAGGAGCTGTAAAGTATAACCAATCATTGAAAATCATCTTTCCATTCCGTGATATTTATCTTGAATAACAGAAATGCCATTAAATAAATAATAAAAAATTCCCTCCTTGAATAATTTTTAGTCATAATATTCTTAATTGTTTAACCCTTTACCACTTAGATGCGCATTTTGACGCATTTATAGACCTTTAGAAAGTTGCATTTAATTTAATACCTTTCTTACTTAATTCAAGTTCTTTCCTATTTAATTCAAGTTTGAAAGGCTTCATTTTCAACCTTAGGTACTGATGAGCAGCAAACAGCATAAATCCTGAACAGACTGTGAGTTACTCACAGGCTCTTCTGGTTTTAGGCTGGTAGCAAAAGCCATTTTCACTATGCTTGTTATGGGGGAAAGGGTTAATATTCACCTTTGATTGAGGAGATAAGAGACACAAGTCTGTAACGCATCTCAAAGTTCAAGAAATGGCACACATCTGACAAATGCTCTGGGAAAACAGGGCTTAATGCATGTGTAAAATGTTGTCCCAGATTAACCTATGCAGTTCACACAGGCTAATCAGAGGGACATTATGAGCCTATGCAAGCTGCACAGGTTAATCTGAAACAACACTTTACACACATGCATTAAGCTCCATTTTTCCAGAGCAAGGCTCATATAGTTAACTTAAAACTCTTAAACTGATCTACCTTCACTACTTGCTTACCGGAGAGCTTGAATGGTGAAGCCATTGGTGGCATAGTCCAAAAGCCTTGAGTGCACAACACTTCACACTTGGGGATGAGGGCCTTGTTGCCGTAATCAATGAAGAAAACATCAGCCATCTCAATGCCATTCTTGGTGGTCTCTCCATTACACCAGGCCCTGATTGAATTAAAACACAAAACAGACATCAATAATAAGATACTGCTGAATGTTTTCCATTATATGACATTGAAAGAAAACTCAGGCTTATCTGAGACCACACTTTACATGGATTAAGCCAAGTTTCCAAGATTTGGCCTCAACTGGTGGTCAGTTTAGAACTTCAGTCATTCCCAAAAGTATTTTTAGTCCACAGGACATTTGGTCTTGTGGACTTATAAAACTTGCAGGACCAGACTTGGATTCATAGGACCAAAACATCACGTCACTGACTCAAATTTATTATAATAATAATTGGAAACAAGAGATGTGTTTGTCAGAAACACAATGCCCCCTAATGCACTGCTTTTTTTTGCTTTTTTTTACCTTTGACCTTGAAGGATGACCTTGACCTTTCACCACTCAAAATGTGCAGCTCCATTAGATACACATGCATGCCAAATATCAAGTTGCTATGTTCAATACTTCAAAAGTTATTGCAAAACTTAACTGTACAGTAAAGTTTTCGGACATAATGACAGAATGACAGACAGAAAGACAGGCCAAAAACAATATACCCCCGAACTATCGATCCGGGGGCATAAAAAATTGCTCATTTAATATACACTTTTGCAATATTGAAGATAGCAACTTGATATTTGGCATGCATGTGTATCTCATGGAGCTGCACATTTTTAGTTGTCAAAGGTCAAGGTCATCCTTTAAGGTCAAAGGTCAATTATATGACTTCAAAGGACTTAATTGAAGATTTTTTTTTTATTTTGTTGGCATTTTGTTTCATTTCACACTCCATGCAGTTTTCAGATCATAATCTCTGCTTTGTTACTCGAACTTGTAAGTTTCTGAACAGGTGTGCTACTGAAAATAGCCACTGGAATTGCTTTTTATGGCCCAAACAAGCACAAAGTGTCTAGAACCCGTGTTTCTTATCCCTAAATGTTAGATAAGCATGTGCACTATTAATTATTATGTTGGTCAGAACAAAAGGCATATTGAAGACCGCCGACTGCGTCTTTGTTTGATTGCCCAATCAAGCATCGAAAATCCAATATCCTATGTATTACGAAACACAAACTTAAGATAAGCACGTGTTGTTTGTCAAAACAGTGTTTGTAGATGTCAGTAAACATATTGAAGTACTGTGAAACCATTATTATTCGTCAGACATTAATTTTCGTCTTTTTCATCCTTCGACCGATGGACGAATTCAAGATCCTAACGAACAATCATGTCCCATATTTGAAACAAATAAGACTGAATTACCGTAGGCATGAGGCATTTAAATCCAGCGTAATCCACGCATATACACAGGGCTCAAAATTAAGACTCGCACACTCGCAAAATGCAAGTAAAAAAAGATTGCAAGGTAAGTCATAAGCCACTAGTTTTTTTTTGCAAGCAAAGAAATAGTGAAAAGAAAACGAGTTATATTGCTAAATGCGTTCGACGGCGTGAACGCTAAATGTAGGTCAATTTTTTGAACGTCCGAATACCCATATGCGGAAGCGCGCACCTTGTTTGTAGACTGGTATTCTTATAGTACAGATACCCGGATGGTATTGATACAAAGAACATGAAACAGTCGACTATTCACACTCAAGTTAAATCCGGTTTTGACACAAAGGGGTGTACATTATACAGTGTACTGACAACTGACATTTCCTGTAAAACGCGAATGCAATACGGCTGACCAACAGACCGAGCGACAGACCGACCGACATGAGTAAAGCAATACACCCCCTCTTCTTCGAAGGGGGGCATAATAAGGGACAGTTACTATCACCTGAAATAACAGACTTGTTAATTGGCATATGCCAAACAAGGCCCACCTCCTGCAAGTGACTACTATGTATTACAAACATAACAAACAAATCGGACGTTTTTTTTTTCAAAACCAGAAATGGACGAATTTAAGTGCTGACGAAATAGTCATTTTTTTAAAAAGGACGAAATTTCGTGCTGAAGAAAATAAATGGTTTCACAGTAATTCTCGTATATGATCTCGGAAACGGGCATACATGCCATACGTCCCGATCTCGGCGGGACAGTCCCGCTTTTGGGCCCTTTGTCCCGCCGTCCCGATATGAGACGATTTGTCCCGACATTCGTAAAAAACGATGTAAGGTCTATAGGTTCCCAATAAAATTCGCTATTGAAGCTCTGTTTCGCTAACACCTACCCCCGCTAATCCCTTTATTGCCCCCAATTAACAATCCGATTCTACTTATCGTGTGTACCAGTGTTATGACACCTTGTCAGCGATTTATCGGCAAATTATTGATTTTATCAGGCATTCACACCATGGTGGTCTTCAAGATAGTGGTCGCTTATTGCTATCGATAGTTGTATTATAATGAAATAAATGTTGAAAATGTGTTTATTTTTGTATTTGTTTGAAACGGTTTACAAAACAATTGTTTTGTAAAATTAACTCTACGTAATTAATGAGTCTTTTACATTCAATGTTTAGTTCATAAATAGCGGGATAATCCGAATGTGTGCAATATACCAAAATCGCAACAAACAGTCCAATAAGTGATACCCATCCTGTCTAGTGTAATTGGGTGTAATTGTAATAAAAACAACAAGGTGCTATGCATGACAGTTTGACCCTACTCCAATTAAGCTAAAAACCACGAGGTGCTATGCATGACAGTTTGACCCTACTCCAATTAAGCCGCGACAATTGACAAGTAACAAACTGCGCATGGATACATGCTTAAAAAAACATCGCAACAAACAGTAAAAGTGGTGCCCATCTTGTCTTGTGTTATTGTAATAAAAACAACGTGTTGTTATTCATGACAGTTTGACGCTACCCCAATACAGCGCCTGACAATTCACAATTCAGTTTAATCTGTGTATATAAGAAGAAAACAAAATATGATTATTAACATTAGAGAAAAAAAATTCGAGTAAAGCAGCCATAGACTTCTCTTGTGCTTTTGTTTTTGTTGGTGTAAAAACGGTTGAGGCGTTGTTGAGAGGTAAAATAAACACAAAGACGGTTTGCTTCCACCAAAAACCTACCTCTGAAATGTGTACGGCCGCGCAATCCGTGTGTAACTGTTCGGTAGATAGTTTACTGTAACCCGTACTTTCAGTGTACTGGATAGCCTCCCCTGCGTTAATGTTTGCCATTGAAATTAATATCATGAGTATTGTTGTCGTAATGTTCTAGATTTTGTACTCTAAAAAGATGAATATTTTCCTCGTTGTTTGCTATTGTCTTATTTTATAAAACTGTTATTGTTATGTTTTAGATTCCATGCTTCATATCAGATGTTTTATGTCTTGAATAAAAGTATCATGAGTTTTTGTTAGTACTATACTGACTACAGTAAAGTTGGGATGATAAATCGTTTTAGGTGTCCCGCTTTTGGGTCAAATGTCCCGACAATTTTTTATGGAATGTCCCGCTTTGGAACTTAAAAATTATGGCATGTATGGAAACGGGACTTGCTTTAAACATTTACAATTACCATATAATGGAATCAAACAACAATAAGAATGAAATAGATTTACACCCCAATCATATATATCCCTATGGAACGTGTTTATTTTCGTGGCAATTCATTTTTAACAAGTTATTAATACGTTTTCGGACAATGTATATAATTAAATACGGTTCAAGAATGGCAGTTATTTTAGAACATTACGTAGTGCCCGATGCGCGCACATCCTGGAACGTGATTAACGTATGCACGTGCAAATTGAAAACCCTCGTCTTGATTGGACGTCAATTGCATCATAACTTTAAATAGCAACATTACCCGATGTTTACTCGCAAGTGTTCATGCAATTTTTTAACACTTATAACGTCATTTTAAGAATTTAAATAGCAAATTTAATCGTGCCTCGTAAAAACATGTATACATCAGGTAATAGATAAGGTAGTAGAAATCAGCTATTTATAACGTTTTTTTTAGGTACAATAAACACGCTCTCAAACGCTTGCTCCCTTACCGAAATCGAACATGTTACTACGTGTAATGGTGTTATTAGCAATAAATTAACACTTATACACCGGTATTTACCCATGTTATTTACGAAAATATTAACAAAACATTTTCCCTCATGTATTTGACACGAAATATCGCTTCATAACTGGGATTTCGGTGAAGTTTCACGCGCTTTCTGACGCCTAGTGGGTACCTAAATCCCACATGTTATTACGTATAAACTTGATAATAATAATATTAAAACATTGCTTATTTGACATTTATCATTCACTATAATTGAAAGTGCACAACACAATCAGTTTGGTCATTGTCTCGATATAAATTAGCGTTGTATATATGAAGTAAAACTCAGTCAGGCTACTAAATATAGCTACCAGTATCAGACGCACGCGCAGGTACCGCATTTATTGGTTATATCAGTAATAATAACTCTTTTACAATGGCATTTATCGATACGTTTTTATTAAAATAGTAACATAAAATGATTTTCAATTGTTTCTGACACACACAAAAACTCGATTAATAACGGGGATTTTGTTAAGTAACGCAAAGTGGGTACCAATATTCTCTATTATTTTACATGCACACATGATATAATTCATACTTAATAATGCTTAGATATTGCTTATATGACATTTCCAGATTTTGAAATAAATTAATTTTCTATAAGGGGGATCTCGGTAATTCTACACATTAGAAACTTCCATTCGCTATTGTCAAGACCACGTTCAGCGTTGGAAATCTTTCTGGATATCGAATGTCAGAGTTACATAATCCCTATTTACACCGTTTTGCGATATTTCATTTCCGTTTTATTTTAAACAAAATAAACTAAACTCGTTGGAAAGAATGAGAACTAGGCATTCGATCTCCAAGTGTGGATTAAAAGCGTTCATTGGTGACACTACATGTCTGCACATGTGTAGATACCGTTATTTAGATAAGATATCACGTGTCACCTTCTAATAACATGTATAATGACAATAAAGTGCATTAATATCAGAGTAACAAGGGCTGTTTGTAAAACATGCATGGCCCCCTATGGTGGTGGTGGTGGTGGTGGTGGTGGTGGTGGTGGTGGTGGTGGTGGTGGTGGTGATGGTGGTGGTTGTGGTGGTGGTGGTGGTGGTGGTGGTGGAGGAGGAGGAGGAGGAGGAGGAGGAGGAGGAGAAGGAGGAGGAGGAGGAGGAGATGGAGGAGGAGGAGGAGGAGGAGGAGGAGGAGGAGGAGCAGCAGCAGCAGCAGCAGCAGTAGTAGTAGGTAGTAGTAGGTAGTAGAAGTAGTAGTAGTAGTAGTAGTAGTAGGTAGTTGTAGTAGTAGTAGTAATACAATACCAATACTTAAGAATGATCAAATGGGAAAAGGTAACCTAGCACTGGCAGTAAATATGGGGCTCATTTACAGGTCAGATTTGGAATCTCTGCTGTAAAATGAGATTTTGAATGAATTAAAGGGAGGCAAATCTGTAATAAAAAGGACATGCATAAACCGTAGTTGTTTCCCTTTTTTGAACCATGCTAAATCCTTATAATGCCTATTTCCAGTAACTGTGACCTTCACCTGTGACCTTTACCTTTGACCTAGTGACCTCAAAATCAATAGGGGTCATCTGCGAGTCATGATCAATGTACCTATGAAGTTTCATGATCCTAGACCCAAGCGTTCTTGAGTTATCATCCTGAAACCACCTGGTGGACGGACCGACCGACCGGCCTACGGACCGACATGAGCAAAGCAATATACCCCCTCTTCTTCGAAGGGGGGCATAATAAAACAACATGAATTAGGCTTCATGCTGGGTTTTACTTCTCTTAAAGTAATGTAGATGAACCTAACTTCTATTATTCACATAGTAACTGACAAAACTATAAAAAACATGAACTATTATGTCATGATCGGATCGATAACATAAACTATTTAAATCTGCTAGTATATTCGATAATAAGATATTGTAATTGTCTTTGACAGTGTTTGAAGTTCAGTTGTTCGTGGGGGCGACCGCTTGCATTCATCCATCTCTTACACTTCTCAAGATCTCTTTTCGGCTTTGGAAACGATATAAATTCAATGCCACCAACTAATCTGACAGGATATTGATTTTCCAGTTACATAATCCCCATTGACACTGTTTTACCATTTTAATCTACGTTTTTTTAAAGAGGAAAACAAAAGAAACTTGTTGAAATAAAAGTGAACCTAGACATAGCTTGTCTAGGAAATGGCGGACAGTTTGTTGCTAACTCGCGCGCCCGATAAATCGATCGCTGATTGGTAGATCAATTCTTAGATAAGGATTTGATTGACAGGCGGCGTCATGTCAATTATTACAAAATGCTTGATAGAGTTGCCTGCTCTTGTGTATAGGTTGGGGTCATGTTGGTAAAGAAGTATGCAAAATATGAAAGCAATATGTCAAGGGACATAGAAAATATTTGGGGTAGTACGCAAACTTTAACATTTGCACGCTAACGCCAACGCAAACGCCGATGCCTGGCTGAGTAGGATAGCTCCACTATATATATTTCATATATAATAGTCGAGCTAAAAAGCAGCACAATCCCTTAATTGGTGAATTTAAGATTGACTGAACTGATTATTTTGATGCATGTAGGTACTCAATAACTTCAAATGGAAAAGAATTCTGAAACCATTCTATTTTTTATAAGTAATTTCAAATTAAATTCATTGTTAACTAACATATTTGCAGTTTCATAATTAAGTTCTACATTTTGTACTATAAGACTTATTTCTAAAGCCTTTTTTGATGGAATATTCAAAAAACAATTGTAAATCTCATAGTCTTTGAAGTTTCTCACTCAATTAACAATGCTAAGCGTTAAATAAATCTGTTCATAGCGTGAACATGCAATTACAGATATTGGTTTGATAACATCAGTACACTGATACTTTTTTAAATGTAAAAGAGAAACAATGTTGTGCTCAAAAATTGGAAATAAAGAAAGATAATATTGTACTATCATCTTACACTTTTCACAAGGAAACCACATTTCTGACATACTTTACTGTACAAAGGAGATTTAGCATATTCAGCCAAAGGACTATTAAGAAAATAATGTGAAATCAATCTCATTTCATAGAAAATCATGGCAGTCATATAAAATTGGTAAAATTGTGATGAATACTGCACTAGAAAACAAGCAAAGTCGTTTAATTGATATCCCCTCCATATACATCTTGTTTAAGGATGGGAGCAAAACCCTTGATATATGGTATAATCATTCATAAAGAATAGAGTTATTCTTTTTATGCATTGTAATTCTCATTTATATTTATACATCCGCGAAGTTTCAAGTTGAAATCATGTATCTTATCTTAGATAAAGACCCACAAAGTTGGATCAATCAAAAACAACAAAGGGCAATAACTCTAATTTAAGACAGTGTTGGGTTATGGTTCTTAACCACGGTACTTCTCCTCATTGATAGCAATACAGCCATGAAGTTTCAGGTTGATATCTTGTATGGAATCTGAATTATAGCCCCAAACAGTTTCCTCATTAAAAAAAAAGAAGCAAATGGCAACAACTCCTATTTAAGAAAGTGTAGGGTTATGGTTCTTGTGAATGGCACTTCTCCTTATTGATATCTTTACACCCATGAAGTTGCATGTTTATATCTAATACAGCTTCTGAGATATAGCTGTGAAAAGTCTGTAACACAAGGACGAACTGATGAACAGGGACAGAAGGACTGACAGACAACCCCAAATATATATCCCTCAGCCTCTGGAAGGGGAAAAAAGACTTCATAAGAACTTTATCAGAAATTCCTTGAGAGTGGAATGTAGCCTTGCGTTTGTAAACACACTTTTTTTAGAAGATATAAATGATATAATAACAAAGTTTGTGATCTGAGTGAAATGGTCGCGGGATGGATATATGAAACTGTATAAAGTCTGGACAGAAAAAAAGTATGCTACCCTTAAAGGAAAATTTAAGATTCGCTTTATTTTAAACAAATTATTTTGCCACGTTGTTTAACAAGCGGGTGGGGTACCCACTCAATAAGACAGTTTACATATGTTTACATAGATACAGTTAACGGTAAATCACAGGTAAATCACAGGATAGTGTCAACCAGTATATCCGATTAACTCGTCACGCTAGAGTAAAGCGCGTAATTGTAGATATTTGAGGACGCTTGTGGACACTTTAAATCAGTGGCGTTTCAATACTGACAATTATGGGCTTAAACCGACACAAATTAAAGTCTTGACAAAATGAATAAAATGCCCCACTCTTCATCGTCAAGTGAAGGCAACACCGCCGAAAACAGCTATGTAGACTTGTCGGCGTTTGTTACTCCAAACAACCAGCAAAAAAAATCAGCGAGCAAATAGAAAACAAAGATAGAGCAGGAAAATCCTAAACAGAAATTTTTGGCTTATTATCTTTAAGGCAAACAAACAGAGGATGAACCCGATTCTTTCTGTATAGAAAAACATCTAAAGGACATTAACGCAAAACTGTCAAATGTTCTTACCAAAAAGGACACGTCGATCCTTAAAAATCTGATAAAAGATACTTTTGAAGAGGTCAAAGATAAGTTTCTAAGGTCTGTAGTTAAACGTTTAGAAATCCTTGAAGGCAACTTATTTGACCAAACAAAAGAAATTGAAACGCTGCAGAAACTAGTGCAAACTAAAAACAATGAAATAAACATGCTGAAGCAGAAACTAGATGATGCAAATCAAAAGCAAGCAGAACAACTCAATGATCTAGAACAATATGGCCGCAGAAATTCAATTTGTATAGCGGGATTGCCTCGCGACTCGGAAAACCTGCCATTGGCTGTCGTTGCAGATGAAATGGCCTCGTTACTTACCAAAAAGCTAGGAATGCCGATTGCAACAACTGACATTGATGTGGCTCATCGTCTGGGAAAATTTGTGAAAAATAAAAGCAGGCTGGTTATTGTAAAGTTCTTAAGGCGTAAAACAAGGATTGAAATAATGAAAAGAGCAAACATGCTCAAAAGCTCAGGTCTTTTCATTAATGAAGACCTAACGAAGCTCAACGCAGAGGTTCTGGCATCGCTAAGACTCAAAAAACCAGATTTCATTGAAAAGGCATGGTCCTTTGAAGGCAAACTCTTCGTGCGTTACCGAGGCAGCGATAGACGAGAGACTGTGTCGTATGAGAAATATCGAGAATGGCTTGACAAACCCTGGCCTCAGAGAAATACAACTGCAAGTCAGACATACGCGCGAAAGGTGTCGGACCGTAGCAGTAACACAAAATAAACTACCTAAACACATTCATCGTCATCTGTATAGTGATACTATCTTACTCGAAATAGAAGAACACTGTTATAAAAACATTATAGTGACACGAAAAGTTATCATAGGCAACTGTTCTTTTTTATACATTTTATAGAAAATTTGTAGCTTTATCAACTAGATAAACATTTTATATTTTATACTTTAAACGTGTATTTTTGATAGGTATATGCTTCTTTAAAGAGATATAAAATAATATGCACAAGTACTTAAAGTGTTTCCTTTTGCGTGTCAATATGTGTTCCCTTTTGTTGTTTAAATGTGTATATTATGTAACTGTTTGTTTCTTTGTGTTTTGCAATTATGTATGGCTTGCATACACACACAAACCGTACACAAACACACGCACATACACACACGCATACACACACGCAAACACACTCATACACATTTATAAATATTCAACTCAACTAACATTGTATCTAACACTTTTTTTCAAAACAAATACTCTTTCTAAAGTGATATTTACAACATGTTTAAACTGGTAGTGTTACTACATGAATTATGCTTGGAAACTAATTTTTTGCTCTATTTTCCCTTCTTCATTTGGATCAATTTTGCACATAAAAGCATAGAGCACTTAGGCCAATTTCGTTTTTTGGTTTAGGTTTAAATGTTCAAAAATTCTTTAAATGCTATCGATGGCTTGCCTGTTGTTGCATCTTCCATATATTTCAAGAATTATAGCTTTTCTTTATGAAAATTGAAGGTGTATTCTTGATGGGTATATGTTTCTTTAAAGATATATAAAATAATATGCATGTACTTAAAACGTTTCCTTTTGCGTGTCAATATGTGTTCCCTTTTTGTTGTTTAAATGTGTATATTTTGTAACTGTTTTTTTCTTTGCATTATTTCAACTATGTATGGCTTGCACAAGCACAAAAACCGTACAAAAACAAGCACAAACGCACGCACGCGCACACACACAAACACATACGCGCATACACACACGCATACACACGCGTACACATTTATTAATATTCAACTCGACTACCGGTGACATTGTATCTAACACATTTAAAAACAAGAGCACCGCCTTGCGGGTGCAGACCGCTCATCTATTTTCTTTTTAAAGGTGAAGGGACTCTCATTTTCAATCACAAAGGAGGGAGTGGTGGAGTGAAGAGGGGTGTATAGTGTGGGGGTGTGGACATTTATTACATTATCTTCCAAAAATGCGAAAAAAAACGCAAAAAAAAAAATCGGGTGAGGGGTGGATGGGGGGTGGGGGGGATTCTTGGGTGCGATGGTTGGACGGTATTTCAAACATAAAATAATAAAAATAAATATTTGTGTTTTTTAACCAATCCTAAAACCTCACCTGAGCAATTTTTTTAAGATTTGACCTGGTTACCTATATTTTGAGTTGACCCCCCTAACCAAACATCAAACTTTGCTTACAAAAATAAATATTTTGCCCAAGATTCATAAAATCTGAAACAAAATTGTGACCTCTAGAGTGTTTACAAGGATTTTGTATAATATAATGAAAATTTGGACAATCTAAGGACAATAATTATGGCATTAATTATGTGATATATATAAAACCAATCTTTGTACCAAGTTCATGATGATTGGGCAAAAAATGTGATTTCTAGAGTGTTCAAAAGCTTTTTTTTCTATATAAATATAAGAAAACTGCCCCCCCCCCCCGGCAGCCATGTTGTTCAACGGACCAGAACCATTTTCCAACTCAACTCTCATTTCAAGGAAACAAATGTTCTGACCAAATTTCATGAAAATTGGGCCAAAAATGTGACTTCTAGAGTGTTCACATGTTTCACTATATACATATAGAGAAAAATGCCCCGCCCACTGGCGGCCATGTTTTTTCACCGATCTGGACCATTTTCAAACTCTTCCGAGATATCAATAAAACCAATGTTTTGACCAACTTTCATGATGATTGGGCAAAAAATGTGATTTCTAGAGTGTTAACAAGGTTTCTATGAAGCCAAATAAGGAAAACTCCCCCCCCCCGGCAACCATGTTATTCAACTGACCGGAACCATTTTCGAACTCAACTCTCAAATCAAGGAAACAAATGTTCTGACCAACTTTCATGAAAATTGGGCCAAAAATGTGACTTCTAGCGTGTTCACATGTTTTCACTATATACATATAGAGAAAAATGCCCCGCCCACTGGCGGCCATGTTTTTTCACCGATCTGGACCATTTTCGAACTCGTCCGAGATATCAATAAAACCAATGTTTTGACCAACTTTCATGATGATTGGGCAAAAATTGTGACTTCTAGAGTGTTTACAAGAATTCTCTATAGCCAAATAAGGAAAACTGCCCCGCCCACTGGCGCCCATGTTTTTTAACTGACCGGAACCACTTTTGAACTCAACCACCATAGCATTAAGGCAAACATTTTGACCAAATTTCATGAACATTGGGCCAAAAATGTGACCTCTACAGTGTTCACATGTTTTCACTATATACATATAGAGAAAAATGCCCAACCCACTAGCTAGTGGCCGCCCTGTTTCTTTTACCGATCTGGACCATTTTCGAACTCGTCCGAGATATCAATAAAACCAATGTTTTGAGCAACTTTCATGATGATTGGGCAAAAATTGTGACTTCTAGAGTGTTTACAAGGTTTCTCTATAGCCAAATAAGGAAAACTGCCCCGCCCACTGGCAGCCATGTTTTTCAACGGACTGGAACCACTTTTGAAATCAACAAACATATCATTAAGGCAAACATTTTGACAGAGTTACATGAAGATTGGGTATGAAATGTGACTTCTACAGTGTTTACAAGGTTTTTCAGTTTTTTTGACCTAGTGACCTAGTTTTTTACCCAGCATGACCCAGTTTCAAACTGGATGGAGATATCATTGGGACAAATCTTCTGACCAAGTTTCATGAAGATTGGACAATAAATGTGGCCTCTAGAGTGTTTACGAACAAATGTGGACGGACGGACAACGGACGGACGGTGGACAAAGACCGGTCACAAAAGCTCACCTGAGCAATCAGGTGAGCTACAAAATATGTAATGGTTGTATTACATTGGAAACAGGGTACAGCATGTGATAATAAAGAATATTGAAAATGGCAAAGAAATGGCCAAACAACAAATGAGCCTGGTGTAATGTTTGTGCAAAGGGTGTGCGTATAGTGTTGTTTCAGATTAGCCTGTGCAGTCTTCAGAGGCTTATCAGGAACGACACTTTCTGCCTAAACTGAATTTTCACTACGACAAGACAACCTTTGAACAAAAATTAACATACAAGCAGACAGTGTTATCCCTGATTAGCCTGTGTCGACTGCACAGGCTAATCTGGGAAGACACTTTATGCACATGCATGTAACCCCATTTTCCCACAGAAAAACTTATATCCCAAGCTACTGCTTACCTGTACCAGTCCCCTTCAAACTGAGCTGTGCATCGTCCCAGGCTTCTGATAGGCCCTTGTTTCTGGTCTGGCTTCTGAAGCCTCAGTGATAGCTCCTGTAGCTTGGGAAGGTTGCCATTGGCACCATTCACATTCTGGAAGGGTTTTGCATAAATGGTTAGATGTTCATGAAACAAAAATACTTCTTGACCAGTTTTACATTAGCCCTTTTCATTGTAAACCCTTTACCACTTAGACACATATTTTGACTTGTTTGAAGTCCCTTAGAAAGTTATATTTAATTAAAGACCTTTCTTACTAAATTCAAGTTTTAAAGGCTTCATTTTCAACCCTTAGATACTGATGAGCAGCAAACAGTCAAAGTGACTCTCAATCTGTTCAGGTTTTATGCTGTTTGCACATAGCCATTTTCGCTTTGCTTCTGAGTGGGAAATTGTTAGCAAAGTATAAATGACCCTTTTAAGAGTTCACTATTTTTTCTTTATCTTGGTGTTGTTTTTTACCCTATTCAATGAAACCAGAACGATGATTTGTATAAACAAAAATAATAACTATTATTACTAGAGCTTTGTCACAGACGTGACGAATACCCCCACATGCCACATTGACACAGAATATTTCGCATGTTGTCTTCACAAAAAACAGCGGACACCATGCTCAATGTTTAAAACACACTAAGTGACTTTGTGACCTAGTTTTTGACCCAGCATGGCCCATGTTCGAACTTGACCTACACATCATCTAGATACAACTTCTGACCAAGTGTGGTGAAGATGGGATGAAAACTACTTGAATTAGAGAGCGGACACCATGCTCAATGTTTAAAACGCACTTAGTGACCCCATGACCTAGTTTTTCATCCGCCATGACCCATATTCGAACTTGACCTACACATCATCAAGATACAACATCTGACCAAGTTTGGTGAAGATCGGATGAAAACAAATTGAATTAGAGAGCAGACACTTAATACGGACCGACCGACAGACAGACAGACAAGCTCATGCCTATATACCTCCCTAAACTTTGTTTGTGGGGGTATAATTATTTATTTTATTTTTATGTATCAAACAGGCTTTTCATTTACCTATTTTGTATTTCTGGCCAGCATCAAACTTTACTGGGTATAGATTGAATAAAACTTTTTAAAGTATAAGATGATATTAATGCATAGGGTTACCCACCAATAAAATTCTGGTCTGATTCCCTTACCAATAAAAAAGAAATGAGGCGCTTTCTGGAAAAAAAAGTTTGCCGTAGTTTTCGGACCCTAAAAATAATAATTTTGTTTGGTGTCCAAAAATTAAGATTTTTTTTTTAATTAGAGCTGCGTTTGTGAACCACAATGCCCCCTTCTGCACTTTGAAGCCACATAGCAGCAATATCCAATTTGAACAATCAAGGTCGAGAAATACCATAAAACTTTACACAACGTATATTTAACCCCAACCCTTGCTATATTAAGAGAAAATTTTGAAAATTTTTACAGAGTAGGTGCATACAGATCATTCTTGGCTGTAGCAAGTTTTGACCTAAGGTGCATGATTTGAACAAACTAACCAGAGGACAACTATAAGATGCAGTGTCATAGATTTTTAAATTAATTTACTATACATTATTCAATCAAACCATGTGACCCCTAGGACGTGGTCAGTTTTGACCCCACTTGCGTGATTTGTAAAAACTTAGCAAAGGACCACTAGACAATGTTACAAACCAAACATTAAACCCCTGACCCTTGTGGTTAAAGATATAATTAAAGTATTCAGTTTTTTATTCTATTTAAGTTTATACGCCCTTCAAATGTAACTGACTGGATCAATTTAAACAACATTGAAAGAGTCACCCACGGATAATTCCTGTGAAGTTTCGCTGAAATCTGCCCAGCAGTACAGGAGGAGAAGTCCTTAGAAGAAAGAAGTTTACCGAAACAAGGACTGACTGACAAAAAGGCATCCTAACAGCTTCCTATGAGAATTATGTTTGCAGGTGAACTAACAATTCTGTATTAACATTTAACACCTTGACACATGTGAAATCCCTTAGAAAATCAGATTAAATTAAAAACCTTTCTCCCAAGATTCAAGTCTTAAAGGCTTTATTTTTTAATCACTTAGGTATTGATGAGCAGCAAACAGCAAAAAACCTGAACAGCCTGCAAGTTACTCACAGACTGTTCTGGTTTTCTGCTGGTTGCATATAGCAATTTTCATATTGCTTCTGAGCGGGGAAGTGTTAAGAAACTCACATCTTCAAGTCGTTGGGCCCAGAAGAACTTCTCATTCTCTACATGGGTGATCATCAGCTTGGTAACCATGCCAACCAGCAGATCTGATTCACCTAAGAGCTTGCTCATGATCTTGCTGTAGTCCTTTAGTTTGGAGGTCAGCAGCGCAAAGGTGTAGTCATTGGACGTCACAATCGGCTTGCTAGGTGTAGCCCTTGCCGCGAAGTCTAGTTGTTGGAGCTCTGCTCTATTGTTGTTGTAATTCTGTCGACTCCTGCTTCCACCCATTGGCGCTGAAATTTAATCAAACATGAATAAATAAATTATATGCAAATGCATAGCAGTTTATTCAATATATGAACTAAATTTTCCCATGTTTAAATAAGACCTATTTAACACAAAAAAGGGAGCAATAAGCTCATTATATGATTTTGAATTATCACTATTGAAGGGACATACACATATTAAAGGTTTTAGACCTTTTATGAACTTCATAGACTCAGGGCTCGACAAATCTACTCGCCCGCTCGTAATTATGACTAGAAATCAGCTCCGGACGAGTGCATATTCCGGCAGCGCTCGTCCTGCAGGGCGAGTGGCATTTCTGGCCGAAAAGATTAAAATTTCAAGTTTTAATACATCTTTACCAAACAAAACGTTTTATCGACGATTAAAAATTAAGTGGATGTTGATTATTGCACACTGAGCTAAAATTAGTCCATTGCACGATACGCGCCTATACCGGTATGTTCCGTGAATGTATTCTATAAAGTACGGTATACGGTCTCTTAATACTTTTATAAATTTCGTCTAAATTCTTCACATCTTTAGATTTAAAGAGTGGCTAAATAACAATAAAACATAAAAGTTACTGATTTTTTGCATTTTTTCAATAAATTGCAGGGCAAGTACATATTTTAGCAGGGCAAGTGAAAATTCTTAGCTACTCGCCCTGCAGGGCAAGTTGCTGAAAAAAAATTGTCAACCCCTGAGACTATTGTCTTATTTTGTATATTTCCCAACTGTCTTTAGTATGTGTCTAGGAAAAAGCATAATTTAGTCAAAATCAAAGCAACACTTTTTTTAATTCAAATTATAATTTCACATTTCTGTGGTTTCATACGATTCCCTTATTTCGAGCATACACTAATTTCAATCCCTTTGTTTACATTGAGAATGCGGCTCTCATGATGACGTCACACGCATGCACTCCGAGTATTTTGTTTTACACACATTACTACACTTGAACACAAATACCAACACAACTAAAACAAGAGATTGCCAAGCAATATGGTCCCCTACCAGTGAAACTCCACCATTGTCAGTAAAAAAAAATATTTATATAGATTTGTTGCCATAGCAACCAGAATCTTTGACGTAGGAACAAAATGAAATGACGTGCATAATCTCCATATTGCCATCTATCCATGTTTCAAGTTTCATGAAAAAATATGAAAAACTTTTATCGCAGGATCCAGAAAAGTGTGAAGGACTGACTGACAGACAGACAGACAGACTGACAGACAGACTGACAAACAGACAGACAGACAGACAGAGTGCAAACCATAAGTCCCCTTCGGTTTCACCGGTAGGGGACAATAAGGACATTACCAGTATAATTGCATTTCAAAATCTTACTTCAACTGCAATACAGTCCAACCCCTCTTAAGCAGCCAGTCAAGGGAAACAGCCAAATTGGCTGCTTAAGCGGGGTGGCCTCTTAAGAGGGGGTTGGGTCATAGGGAGTCTGGAGTTGATGAGTGCATGGCCAACTGTTCAATTTTTGTATAAACAAAATGGTAAATATGTGTACATGTACTAAACAATGTAAAGACTTAAAATAATTTTATTTCTTCCTTTCTAAAATCAGCTATAAGACAACATTTTCATTCAAAAAAATATTCTATTCATCTTTCCAATCATCATCAATATCATCATCATTAGAATCAAGTCAATGAAAAAGAATCATTCTCATGATTCATTGTTTACACAATGCGCGTTGTATGGCCTCAATGCACTTAAGATGGGAACAGTTGTGAATCAGTTATGCGTGAATAACTCCCGTGTCACTATATATCGATAATTTAATCGGTTTATTGCATTTTTATGGCTTTGAATACCTACCACACGAATTGGTCCCGACAGTGATCTCCTCCACGATAAAATCGTGGCCAGTTACTTAAGAGACTGATAATAGCAACCGGGTGTAATCCTCCTGGTAATCGTGCTTTTCATGCATAATATTATAAAAACATTTTTTCGCCGCGTAGAGTTTTATCAAAATTAATATTGAAATCATTGTAAATATAAAACAAATATAAATGTTTTGTTTTATTCCCATATGAGAATAATAATTTGTAATCCGAAACACACTCCCGATTGTTTAATGTTAACGAGACGTTTACAAATTCTAGCATCGTGTATTTCCTTTGTCCCGACAAAAGCGCGCGAAAAGTATGCACCAATGTACAATGTCACGCCATACCCATGGTTCGAAAGCATGCGTGTATTGATTTTTTTTATAAAAACATTGTAGCACAGATAACATGTAGATCAGTTGATTTCGGTGAAAAGTTTTGTTGTTCTTTTTAACTTTTAATTAGCCGATAATTGTCATAAATGTGTGCTTGAAATAGTATGAGCTACAAATAATAAATTATAAATTAAAAATCTCCTTTCCAGTAATAATAGGTGATATTCACACGTGCGGAAACAAAAAGATTAAACGGTCGCATATTGCTTTTAACCTGATAACCCGATAATCCGCCGCTAATTAATTGCAATTTGCAAACTGGCTGTCAAAATGTTTATCACACATCACGCTTCAGTACTACAGAGCCTAAACCGCAGACTGGAAGTACGTATCGATTTTTTCGCCGTTGCGTCTGTGTAATTTTGCCAATGTACATGACTGACTTACTTGCGCGTGACCACTCATATGGGGGGAATTTAACATTTGGGATGCAAAATTGCTGGCCGCTGGCCGGAGAAACGAGGTTACCGCTTAAGAGGGGTGCATTATATAGTGTTTATCGACGGTCGAGGCACAGACCGGCCGCCTACACGGGGTGACCGGCGATGAGGGGTGACCGGAAGTAGGGGTTGGACTGTAATCCACATTTATGCCTATTCCATTCAATTTTTTTTGTTACTCTTCATAAAACTTGCACATAAATTGCAGACCACTGCGCTAGTGTAAACACAACACTTGCATGTATTTGATTTATTTTAAAGAAAATTCTATTACTTTTTCACGATTCCCAGAAAATGTTGCATGGAGCAATCTGTGCGTGCAAATCGAATAAAATAGGTGACATGACGATATACACATGTATAGCGGGTAAACCCTGTCCAGATTGGATGCTAATTTTATCAATTCTTTTAATAGTAACATATATGCCAAAATTTTATTTAAACAAATTGCAAACCTTTTGTTTTTTTTAATTGTTGAGTTTCGTTACTTTTTCGTGTCTATGTTGCTCAAAAGAAGATGGACCGATAAAACAGAAACTTGTTAAATTGTAAATAGAAGTTATAAAAAAGTTAAATTAATCTTTCAGTTTGTATAAATATGTTCAGTGAATAGAATTTTCGAAGTTTTGTTGACCTAAATAATGCCTATTGCAATCGAGTACTCTCACTTTTCGGATGTGACGTCTCGACACCAGGTTAACAACACGCCTAGTGGATGTAATTTGCACGTGTGTATGTAACTATCGGCTTTGTGTGGTTAAACACGCTGTAAATAAAGAATTTTGACATGGATTTAACTGCAATTAAATAAATCTTTAAAGGTTCATCGTTTATTGCGGCATTGCTTGAATTTTAATTCAGAAATTCTTTTACTTGTTTCCTTAACCACTTAACTCACGGTAATTAGAGGATATACAGGTAAATCCTACATTTCCACCAAAAAGTACTGGTTTTGCCTCCAGCTGGAAGCAAACTAGATTCATCATTGTGTGTTTAGTTGCAATAATTCTTATTTTAGATTATTCTGAAAAGTAAAGTGGTGTAAATAAATACATTAAATGACATTCAAAATAAAAGATTTTAAAAAGAGAACAAGTTCATTTATTTCAAAATTTAAGTCAACATTTTCCCTGTCTTAAAACACTTTGGGCCTTTACTGGTTCAGAAGAGACCTCGTTAAAAGAAAGAATCAATCAAATCTAAAGTAGCGTCCTGGATAAGGCTGTGTGGACTGCACAGGTTAATCTGGGACTATGCTTTATGCCCATGCATAAGCCCAGTTTTCACAAAACAAGGCTCACACCCCTTGAAAGACTTACACTCCTGGAAAGAGTTGCCAGCATATCTCTGCATCATGTCTTGTGAAGCATGAGCAGTGGAGTCCAACTGCATGGCCACATCTGGAGTGAAGGCCACAGTCAGCTTGCGATTGCAGAACATCGTCTGGTCGAGGGACATCACGGCTTGCTGTGCCAGCTCCATGTTGGCAAGGGTGATGTATGCAAGGGTGCTGCAGAGAATACAACGGACTGGTTGCTCACTTACAAAAATGTCATTATGTAAGTGTAAATAATCACATTAGACCCATTATTCATTCCATAATACTACAACCTATTATCTCACAGTCAGAAAGGGCTGTTGTTGGAATAACTAAAGGCAGGTAAAAGTAGGTATTAACGTTGTAGCAACAGCATTGAACAAAAATTAATATGTTTAAATAAAATATGCAAAAATGTCAGTGTTTGTGCACTTCTATTCACAGCTTTCTTTGGGGTTGTTGTCGACATAACGGATAGCTGATTAAGGTAGCTATAAACAGACTTTTTCACTGGCAAATGTAGGTGTAAATGGGGACTTCTTGGTGTTTTCCAATTGGGTCCAGATTTTTGGCACCTTCATTTGTGTACATCACATTCACGCAGGTGTGATGGGAAAAACAATAACCCGACTTGCTCAACATCAAAGATCAATAGTATTATGTCATTGTGTGTGTGACCTTTGAAAATTCTATTGATTAGACTCCTAATAAACATAAAGTTGAGTGGCATGAACACTGAATGAAGACTTATGTATTATATTTTGTAAAGAAAACACAATAGGAAATAGGATCGAGCTAATACTTACATAATGACATTTAGACAGGGCAAATCAATTCCTTTGATTAAGATGTTGTAAAATCATTGTTTATTTTATGTTTAAATTTTATAATTTACAAACCACAACATGTTTTCCTGAAATGAGTTAACCCTTTCCCACTTAGAAGCAAAGTGAAAATGGCTATGTGCAGACAGCATAATACCAGAACAGCCTGCGAGTAACTTTAAGTCTATTCAGGTTTTATGCTGGTTGCTGCTCATCAATATCTAAAGTTTTGAAATGAAACATTAAAAACTTAAAATCTATTAAGAAAGGTCTTAAATCAAATTTTATTTCCGAAGTGACTACAAATGCCTGAAACTACGTGTCTAAGTGGAAAAGGATTAAGTCAAAATTTCTGCAATTTAAAAAAAAAACAACGATCCCAACTCATACCTTCTACCCATTTCCGCCTGGTTAATCATGCCGATATCCAGCACACCAAACCTCTCAAACAGATAGAAGAGGGCGTCCTGCAAAAAATAAGCTATTGATTCAAATGCTTCTTCTGATGATACAATAATTAAAAAGGAGCCATGCCATTTCTTCTAGTTCAGGAAATGCATTGAATAGTTGTATTAACCATAATAGAACAATTAATGCTTTAATTGGATTGATGACACATTAATTGTAACAAGAGCTCAGAGGTCAGAGACAAATGCCCCCCCAAACAAGGAAAGCATTCCTCTATTTTGAGGAGCAGTGATCTTGCAATTGATATGGCTGGCACAAAATACAATTCAAGGCAAAGTATTCATACAAGCTTGCTTTATCATAATTTCCAGTAAGTTTAGTAATCGACCGGAAACCATCTGTTTGAGGCTGAACGCCAATATGTCCCCCTGCCATAAACAAATCTAATAACCAAGATTTTCAAAGTACAGAAGACACAGCTGCCTCATACCTTAGAAGTTCCGTATGGAAAATTGGTGACCAGCACTTTGACATGTCCTTGGATCTCTTGGCGCCCCATAGCCCCCTTTTGGGGAAGGTTTTGGGGCAGGTTTTCCTCAATAGGTGGCATGTCGTCCAGGCATCCATAACCATGATACCCATGCATCCCCTCCAAGGCAGGCATTCTTCCCTCTAAGGCAGGCATTCTTCCCTCTAAGGCAAGCATTCTTCCCTCCAAAGCAGGCATTCTTCCCTCCAAGGCAGGCATTCTTCCCTCCAAAGCAGGCATTCTTGGGGAAACAAGCTCTTCCAGGGGAGGCAACTCATCATCAGCACTCTCCAGTTGTCTGGACATGCCAGGTTTATCTCCCTTTCCCACTGAGCTGGCTGGGGAGTGGTGACTGCTGATGACATTTGGTGATTTCAAGCCTGCCTGGTGTGGACCTGAGTTAACGGTCAGCCGTCCCATCTCAATATGGACGCTCCCAGCATCACTGTGGTGACTGCTGCTGCTATTTGGTGATTTCAGGCCTGCCTGGTGTGGACCTGTGTTGAGGCTCAGCCGTCCCATCTCACTATGGACACTTCCAGTCCCAGCATCACTGTGGTGATCCACTGAAGCAAGTTCAGAAGTCATTGTGAACCAGGATAGTGGAGCTTGATACATACAACATACTCTTGTTTGTTTTTTTATTTTTCATTCATTCATTTCATTTCTTTAATTGATAGTGATTTATCATTACTGTAGGTTTCCACGTATAGCGCGCAGTTTTTTACCTCCAAAAATCAAATTAAAAAGCTGATGCGCGTCATACATTGATACAACGCTATCCTGGCTGCTAAATTGGTAAAAATATGTTGTGTTATCGTAAATAATCAAAATGGCCGCCATGTTTTTTTTTCCAGAAAACCACCACCCTATAATCGTACAGACTGAGGGGCCATTGTCGAAACAACAAGAAGTCGCTACTCGTAGGTATGAACGCGGTAGAAGACGTTTTGTCAAAATAAATTTGTTTGAATAAACTTATGGACATTTCTTTGTTTGTGTTTTTACACTATTTTATCGATGAATTCTGATGGGGATTGTTGTCGAGAGCAGGTAAGGGTAGGTGCGAACGAGGTCTTTTTACGGGTAACTGTAGGTGTGAAAGGGGGTCATTTTGCACTTCGTAATTGGCAGCTGATATTGAGTAATATGTGCCACGACTTGTGACAATATGCAATTGCATTTTGTGTGTATAAATATTCAACGTTCAACTGTGGTGTTTTAAACATTTGTTAGCAATCGCCTGAAGTTACAACACAGAGAGATATTGACATCGTCATACAGAACATCATCCAAATTGAAATTGTCTACCATCACAAGATTTATCTTGAAATTGTCCATAAACACAAGATTTATCTTGATTGTCAAAATGGGTTGTGTACGTCAGTTGTATACCGCCAAAGAAAAGCTTGATGTTGTAAAGTACGCAGAGACTCACGGTAATCGAGCTGCTGGCCGTGAGTTCAATGTCGGCAAGTCATCGGTGCGGGAGTGGCGTAAGAACAAGTCCAGTCTGCTGAAACTTCCGCGTTTAAAGCAGGCTCAGCGAGGGTCGTCTGCTCACTACCCAGATGTCGAAAAACAGCAGCTCGCCTGGGTAGAGAAGAGGCGCGACAGTGGAATCGCTGTTTCCACTGTTGAGCTACGTATGGAGGCTCGTCGGCTCGCTAGTCTGAGCGAGTCCACTAAAGACTTCAAAGTGTCAGTTCGATGGGCCCACGGCTTTTTGAGACGCCACCACCTCTCTATAAGAAGACGAACGCATATAGCGCAGAAGCTACCGAGCGACTTCGAGGACAAGTTGATAGAGTTTCAGCGGTATATTATAAAGAAGAGGACGACTTTTGAATTAGACATGGCACAGATTGGCAACGCTGATCAGACCCCGCTGACGTTTGATCTTCCTGCTCATACGACCATTGCTGCAAAGGGGTCAAAGACGGTGACCATCAACACTACGGGAAATGAAAAGAATCGCTTCACCGTCATGCTTGCATGCACAGCAGACGGTGGAAAGCTCCCCCCGTATGTTGTCTTCAAGCGGAAGACACTTCCAAAGGGTGTCACGTGTCCCACCGGAATCATCGTGAGAACACAGGACAAGGGGTGGATGGACGACGACCTGGTTAAAGACTGGGTAAAAACAGTCTGGGGAAGACAACCAGGCGGTTTTTCCAAACCAAGCCTCCTTGTCCTCGACGCCTTCCGGTGCCATCATTCCCCGGCTCTGCTGCCCCTACTCAAAGAGGACTACAAAACCACTCTTGCCATCATTCCGGGTGGCTTGACCAGCGTCCTGCAACCACTTGATGTATCCATCAATAAGCCAATGAAGGTCCTGTTGTAGAGACGCTGGAACCAGTGGTACAGCGAGGGCGACCACTCCTTCACAACCACCGGGCGCATGCGGAAGCCAGAGTTGGAGGAGATATGCAAATGGATAGTAGAAACATGGCAACAATTGGATCCCAACATCATTGTGAAAGCCTTCAAGAAGTGCTGCATTTCCAACAACCTAGATGGGACTGAAGACGACTCTGTTTGGGACGACATGACGAAGAAGACATCCGACGACGACTGCTCTACAACTCCAGATGAAGAAGACCACCATGAACTACAAGACTACTACGAGGAAACACCGACCGGAATGACAGACGAACAGATAGAGAAGTTATTTGAGAGCGACAGCAATGAAGAAGAATTTGAAGGTTTCAACGCATCTGACATCAACAGAAGACCACTCTAGACGACCGCGGAAGAACAACAAAGACAACAACAGCCCTTCTCAG
The DNA here is from genome assembly GCF_020536995.1 of Dreissena polymorpha. Lineage (NCBI taxonomy): Eukaryota > Metazoa > Mollusca > Bivalvia > Myida > Dreissenidae > Dreissena > Dreissena polymorpha. Next base: position 106,133,037 of record NC_068358.1, read on the forward strand.
GGCCACCCATATTCTCGAGAGAATAGTCTTAACAATTGTCAAAAATATAGTTCTACGCCCGCATACCTCAACCATTGTATATATTCTTATTTTCTCAAGTTTTTCACGAAATGCTCGTGGACTGTTAATCTTTTGCTAGAAAATTACAAAATTGTCAGAAAAGTATAGTGCTATGCAACCCATGCTCCTAATCATAATGACGCTTCCTATTTTGAATGCTTAATTAAGCTTTCCAATGCCCTGGATTAGTGGACTGTGCAATAGTAAAATGGCGGCCATTTTCGGTCCGATTTGGTGGTTTTATTGTCTTGAAATATTTTTTTCTCCATTTTTGCATTTAAAAAACAGCCTGCGCGCTATACACGGGTGCGCGCTTTACGTGGAAACCTATGGTAAACCGAAGAACAGAAGAAGAAGAACAAGAAGAAGAACAAGAATAAGAAAGTTAGTTTGTTTAGGTAAAATGATAATGTTACACACATAATGTGACCCTTGGGTTTTGTTTGAATAAATATTATGGAGGAACACTAGACAAAATCACACACAAACTATTATACCTCTGAGCCTAAAGGTGATATAGCACACCAAATATTAAAAGTCACTGACTTGGAAGTTTCAGGGGTGGAGACACTTCTTTAATTCCACTTTAAAAATCTATTTTAAGCTATGTTGATCTATAAATGCAGCGTACTGGAACAATTTAAATGCGTCGTGCTCTGTGAAAATGAGGTTTAATGCATGTGCGTCCGCACAGGATAATCAGGGACGACACTTTCTGCCTAAACTAGATTTTTGCTAAGAAGAGGCTTTCTTTCAACGAAAAATATCATAAAAGCAGAAAGTGTCATCGCTGATTAGCTTTTTTCAGACTGCACAAGCTAATCTGGGACGACACTTCACACACATGGATTAAACCCCCTTTTCATAGGGCAAGGCTTAAATGAATTTGACAGATGAACAACCAAGGTTTATTCCTTTGTTGTTAAATCTTCTTTATAATTTAAACATAAAAAAGAAACATACAATATTCTTGGCAAGGTTGAAATATTTTCAAGTATGTAAATAGTCCTTAACTCAGTATTCAAATAGAAAATAAATTCATGAATATGAACGTTAATGATGATTTTGCACTCAGATTTTCAGTTTCATATAGGCAGACTTTTTCTGACATGTTCTTTGTCTCAAGTACTAATATAAGGTGTTGCTAACTGTAACAGCAACTTATGACTTTTGTTATTTTGTACAAAATACAACAACACCGTTACTTTTAATGACTTATGTTATGTTGTACAAGCAACAAAACAATTTAACAACAAGGGACAAAATTGTCACAAAACCAGGTTTTCATTGTGGAAAAAAAATCTGATAAAGGGAGAAAACTCAAACTGAACTTTTGAAATGACCAAAAAAAATTAACCCCCTTTGTAAGTTTTTTTTTTTTTTTAAATCTATTTTTAGTCGTGGCGACCTTGACATTGGAGATATTGATGTGATTCTTTCGTGGGACACACCGTCCCATGATGGTGAACAAATGTGCCAAATGATTTTAAAATCTCACAATGAATGACATAGTTATGGCCAGGACAAGCTCATTTATGGCCATTTTTGACCTTTGAACTCAAAGTGTGACCTTGACCTTGGAGATATCGACGTAATTATTTCGCGCGACACACCGTCCAATGATGGTGAACAAATGTGCCAAATGATTTTAAAATCTGACGATGAACGACATAGTTATGGCTCGGACAAGCTCATTTATGGCCATTTTTGACCTTTGAACTCAAAGTGTGACCTTGACCTTGGAGATATCGACGTAATTATTTCGCGCGACACACCGTCCAATGATGGTGAACAAATGTGCCAAATGATTTTAAAATCTGACAATGAACGACATAGTTATTGCCCAGACAAGCTTATTCCGCCAGCCCGCCAGCCCGCCAGCCAGCCAGCCTGCCCGCATTCGCCAATCTAATAACCAGTTTTTTCCTTCGGAAAACCTGGTTAAAAACCCAGTAACAACAACACTGTTACCTACCAGAGTTCTTATTGCCCAGTCTGACAAGCAGGTTTCTGTTGCGGTGGATTTGATTGTGCATCTCCCGCACCATCTGCTCTGCATCCTCCAGAGACAGGCAGTCCACAAACGCAAATCTGTACAGTGGAGTCGTGTTCTGAGAAAACTGGGCTAAGTGCATGTGCCTAAAGTGTCGTCCCAGATTAGCCTGTGCAGTCTGCACAGGCTAATCAGGGACGACACTTTCCGCCTAAACTTGATTTTCGGTAAGGAGGGACTTTCTTGAAACTAAAAAATATCATGAAATACCATAATGCTTGTGTGTAAAGTGTCGTCCCAGATTAGCCTGTGCAGTCTGCACAGGCTAATCAGGGACGACACTTTCCCCACAAGCATTATGCCCAGTTTTCTCAGAACGCGACTCAGTGGTATGAGTCCCAAACATGAGTAAATTCACAGAAAGTATTACAGAACTATATTGAGATCTGCACAGTTTTATGGTTCAACAAAACTTCAGCATTGGACAATCTTTATCCCCAATTTTTTTTTTTAAACATTACAACTTATTTTTATAAGCCTTACCTTTTACTTTCCTAGAGTGGTTAAACCCTTTACCACTTAGATACGTATTTTGACACATTTGTAGTCCCTTAAAGTTACATTTAATAAAATACTTTTCTTACTAAAGTCAAGTTTTCAAGGCTTCATTTCCAACCCTAAGATACTGATGAGCAGCAAACAGCATAAAACCTGGTTCGCTCTGCTTATTATGGGGGAAATGGTTAAGCAATCATGTCTATATGATTCTGATACACTTGCAAGTGATGAGATGTAATACTTACTATGCAACAGGCAAGATGTGGTCAATTAATTCAATTTTATAATTATTTTTATTACTACACCAAATAAAGCAAGGTTTTAATAAGCTATTATAATTACAAACCAGCTAATAATTCAGCTTACTAAAACTACAAATAAATCAGAATACAAAAACATTTTCAGAGAATATTATAAATTATCAAATCATTTAACAGAATAATTATTGTAGAAATTGTAGTAATTTAACCTTTCTTATAAAGTAATTCATCCCTGCTCTGGGAAAACGGGATTTCAACCATGTGCTCTGGGAAAACGGGATTTCAACCATGTGCTCTGGGAAAACGGGATTTCAACCATGTGCATTATGGAAAACGGGATTTCAACCATGTGCATTATGGAAAACGGGATTTCAACCATGTGCATTATGGAACACGGGATTTCAACCATGTGCATTATGGAACACGGGATTTCAACAATGCGCATTATGGAAAGCGGGATTTCAACCATGTGCATTATGGAACACGGGATTTCAACAATGTGAATTATGGAAAGCGGGATTTCAACCATGTGCATTATGGAAAACGGGATTTCAACCATGTGCATTATGGAACACGGGATTTCAACCATGTGCATTATGGAACACGTGATTTCAAACATGTGCATTATGGAACACGGGATTTCAACCATGTGCATTATGGAACACGGGATTTCAACCATGTGCATTATGGAACACGGGATTTCAACCATGTGCATTATGAAACACGTGATTTCAACCATGTGCATTATGGAACTCGTGATTTCAACCATGTGCATTATGGAACAAAAGATTTCAACCATGTGCATTATGGAACACGTGATTTCAACCATGTGCATTATGGAACACGCGATTCCAACCATGTGCATTATGGAAAACGTGATTTCAACCATGTGCATTATGGAACATGGGATTTCAACCATGTGCATTATGGAACACGGGATTTCAACAATGTGCATTATGGAACACGGGATTTCAACAATGTGCATTATGGAACACGGGATTTCAACCATGTGCATTATGGAACACGGGATTTCAACCATGTGCATTATGGAAAGCGGGATTTCAACCATGTGCATTATGGAACAAGGGATTTCAACAATGTGCATTATGGAAAGCGGGATTTCAACCATGTGCATTATGGAACACGGGATTTCAACCATGTGCATTATGGAACACGTGATTTCAACCATGTGAATTTTATGGAACACGGGATTTCAACCATGTGCATTATGGAACACGGGATTTCAACCATGTGCATTATGGAACACGGAATTTCAACCATGTGCATTATGGAACACGTGATTTCAACCATGTGCATTATGGAACACGTGATTTCAACCATGTGCATTATGGAACACGTGATTTCAACCATGTGCATTATGGAACACGTGATTTCAACCATGTGCATTATGGAACACGTGATTCCAACCATGTGCATTATGGAAAACGGGATTTCAACCATGTGCATTATGGAAAACGGGATTTCAACCATGTGCATTATGGAAAACGGGATTTCAACCATGTGCATTATGGAACACGGGATTTCAACCATGTGCATTATGGAACAGGGGATTTCAACCATGTGCATTATGGAAAACGGGATTTCAACCATGTGCATTATGGAAAACGGGATTTCAACCATGTGCATTATGGAAAACGGGATTTCAACCATGTGCATTATGGAAAACAGGATTTCAACCATGTGCCACATTAAGTTGTGTCCCAGATCAGCATGTGCAGTCTGCAAAAGCTCTCTCAGGCATTACACTTCCTTGAAATGAATCAGCATAAAGTGCTGGCCCAGATTAGTCGGTGCAGACAGCACAGGCTAATCAGGGACAACACTTTAGGCACATGCATAAAAACCCTGTTTTCCCAAAGCAAGGCTCAATTATGGCACATTACCTTTTGTTACTGTCCCTTTTATCAAGATACATCCTTACTCGTTCTGTTTGGTACTTGGCGACCAGTGCCTTTAATTCATTCTGCAAGATAAACAACATAAATATTATAAACAATTCCAGACTATTATTCCAAATGTCCCTTTAAATAAAATAATATTAGCCGAATCATGCTTTACCACTTACATACCTATTTTGAGGCATTTGTAGTCCTTTAGAAAGTTACATTAAATTGAAGACTTTTCTTAATAGATTGAAGTTTTAAAGACTTCATTTTCAACCCTTAGATACTGGTGAGCAGCAAACAGCATAAAACCTGCACATACTGGTGAGCAGCAAACAGCATAAAACCTGAACAGACTGCGAGTTACTTGCAGGATGTTCTGGTTGTTTAATGAATTCATATACAGGGTTGTGCTTCATGCAACGCAAAATGTTGGCACCGATTTCAGGTGCATTCAATAATAAATTTTTAAATCTTCAGATATCAGCACAAACTGCAAGAAAAACTATCTTGTATGCCCTAAAGATTTTTGCAAACATATTTCAAGAACTTGAGATATTTGCAAAAATAACTTCTTAACTGTGTGTTTTCATTCTGTCTAGCCCATATGTAAAACCTTGTCAACCCTGTTGATCCTGCACCCTGGTTCCCATTATTGTGTCAGATTTTTTAACGCAAGTATAAACATTTTGCTATGCTTCACAGCTGCCTCTATATAACACAAAACCAAGATCACATGCTAAATTTACATGATATCTGTGCACAAACAAAACTATTTTCAATAAACATATTAATTAAACAAGAGGGCCAAGATGGCCATAGTTCGCTCACCTGAGAGAAGTCGGTTCATTCAATCTTTACCAAATGTCAAACTTTACCTAGATATTGTCCAGACAAACATCCTGGTCAACTTTCATCATTATTGAACCAAAACTCTGGCACATGGAGTATTTTTATTTTTGTAAGATTTGACCTGGTTACCTATATTTTGAGTTGACCCCCCTAACCAAACATCAAACTTTGCTAACAAAAATAAACATGACCAAGATTCATAAAATCTGAAACAAAATTATGACCTCTTGAGTGTTTACAAAGATTTTGTAAAATATAATGAAAATTTGGATAATCTAAGGGCAATAATTATGGCGTTAATTATGTGATTTTGCTCATTATCATACTTGACTGAGGTCTTTCAGCAACTTTGATAAAGAATGCTTGAGAAATGTGAATGCTAGTGTTTACAAACCAAATGTGGACGGACGGACAGCGGACAAAGACCAATCCTATAACCTCACCTGAGCAATCAGGTGAGCTAAAGTGTGTTTCACCGATCTGAGCCATTTTTCAATGAGAAATCAATAAAACCAATGAATTGACTAAGTTTCACAATGATTAGGCAAAAAATGTGACTTCTATAGTGTTCCATCACAAGGTTTCTCTCTAGTCACATAAGGAAAACTGCCCCACCGCCCTGGAGGCCATGTTTTTGACCGATCAGGACCATTTGCAAACTCATCTGAGATATATATAAAACCCATCTTTTCACCAAGTTTCATGATGATTGGGCAAATAGAGTGACTTCTAGAGTGTTCACAAGCCTATGTTCACAAGCCTTTTTTACTATATAAATATAAGAAAACTTCCCCCCTCCCCAGCAGCCATGTTATTCAACTGACCAGAACCATTTTCGAACTCAACTCTTGTATCAAGGAAACAAATGTTCTTCTAGAGTGTTTACAAGGTTTCTCTATAGCCAAATAAGGAAAACTGCCCCGCCCACTGGCGGCCATGTTTTTCAAAAGACCGGAACCACTTTTGAACTCGACCAACATAACATTAAGGCAAACATTTTGACAAAGTTACATGAAGATTGGGCATGAAAGGTGACTTCTACAGTGTTAACATGGTTTTTCTTTTTTTTTGACCTAGTGACCTAGTTTTTGACACAGCATGACCCAGTTTCGAACTCGATTGAGATATAATTGGGACAAATCTTCTGACCAAGTTTCATGAAGATCGGACAATAAATGTGGTCTCTAGAGTGTTTACGAACAAATGTGGACGGACGGACAGACGACGGACAAAGACTGGTCACAAAAAGCTCACCTGAGCAATCAGGTGAGCTAAAAACTTCTATAAACATATTGCAGACAATGTATTCATAATTAAATGGTTTAGTGTGTAAAGTTGAATCATATCATTCTCAATCCTATAGCTCTATGCATTAAAAGTGTCTTTGAAACTCATTGGAGGCCAATTAATCAATCTAAATACCCACCGACATAGTTTACTGACTGACTGGCAAGTTTTAGATGCCTTACCTCTGTTCCTTCATTTGGCCAATTCCCAATGTACACTTGAGTGATTTGGCTGGAGGCTGAAGATAAAATCAAAACACTCTGCTGAACTCTTTACAAATTAGATACATACTCATCCCTTTACCACTTAGATACGTATTTAACCCTTTATCAATTAGATACATATTTAACCCTTTACCAATTAGATACGTATTTAACCCTTTCCACTTAGATACGTATTTAACCCTTTACCAATTAAATACGTATTTATTCCTTTACCAATTAAATACGTATTTAACCCTTTCCCACTTAGATACGTATTTAACCCTTTACCAATTAAATACGTATTTATTCCTTTACCAATTAAATACGTATTTAACCCTTTCCACTTAGATACGTATTTAACCCTTTACCAATTAAATACGTATTTATTCCTTTACCAATTAAATACGTATTTAACCCTTTCCCACTTAGATACGTATTTAACCCTTTACCAATTAAATACGTATTTATTCCTTTACCAATTAAATACGTATTTAACCCTTTCCACTTAAGATACGTATTTAACCCTTTACCAATTAAATACGTATTTATTCCTTTACCAATTAAATACGTATTTAACCCTTTACCACTTAGATATGTATTTTGAAGCATTTGTAGTCATTTAGAAAGTTATATTTAATTAAAGACCTTTCTTACTTGATGTAAGTTTTAAAGGCTTCATTTCCAACCCTTATATACTGCTGAGCAGCTAACAGCATTAAACCTGAACAGACTGTGAGTTACTGGCAGGCTGTTCTGGTTTTATGCCGTTTGCACATAGCCGTTTTCACTTGGCTTCTGAGTGGGAAAGGGTTAATAACTTGGGTAGCACAACTGAGGTAGTTTCTGATACAAAGACTCTAATTAAGAGGCAGAAAAGTATCCTTCTTCTTCAAATGTACTACATATTTTGTTAGTTTGGCATCGACATTGTGTTTACATCAGTTTACATCAGTAAAATAAATGTGCAGTGTTCATTCTGGGCAGCGCCATTGCGTGATTCCCGCATCGAAATATTAATGGGCGCAATCTAAATAATATCAGTGGGCCATTTGGGCGCATACATAATATAATTGGCGCATTAAAAAATTATATGAGTGGGAGATTTAATTATAAAAAACAAAGCGACGGAATCGTATTGCGAATTCTAAATACTGGTCTGCTGAGTCGAAATGTAGGTGTAAAATAACCGTTGCTTGGCTACCGCAGGAGCACTGTGTTGAATCCTGCACTTACATTGGTTGATAGATGTCACATGTAAGCAAACTGTGTATACGTCATCAGAAAGTGTTGAAAACGTTTGTCAACATATTTTGTTGTGATTTTCAAACGTTTTAAATAAAAAAATAAGCGTTTAAACATGTCAAAGCGTAAAGCAGACAAGGAGAGCAGCGAGGGACGAACTCTCCTACATTTTTTAAAAACAAAAAAACAAGGAAAAGTGAAAGGACTTCTGATTAGGAAGGTGGCAAACCAGCAGATGCTTTGGCCGAAGCGAGTAGGCCTACATCGTCTGCTGGTTCAAGCGAACAAATGAAACCTTCGGAAAATGTAGATGATCATAAATTCCAGAAAGGTTGGTTAAAGAAATGTACGTGGTTGTTGTACGATGACAAATAATTTAATGTTTTGTGACATTTGTAAAAAGCATATTAAAAGTAACATTGTTAACTGCTGTTCGAATTTTCGGACAAGTACTTTGAAAAGACTTACAGCTGGTAGTAATAAAAAATCCTGCAATCAGGTGGCCCCTACAAAATCTTTAAATGGCCCACTAAATTCATGGATGATGGCTTATGGGCCATCGGCCCACCAGCAATCTGGCCCAGAATGAACACTGAATGTTTGATAATTTTAGCATTATAGATGAATGCTTTTACATGTTTAAGTTTTCCAGACCACTTGGAAGATCATTTCAGACCATGGAGATAATTACATTAACATGAACAGTGATTGGACCCATGATGATCTGGCGTTTACTTTGCCAGCAGATTTTAATACCAGTAAATAAAGAAGAATCAAGTGATAATCTTTATGATTAAATGTTTAATCAATGCATAAATAGCAAAATTTGCTAGTAACGTATTATTTTAGTTTGGGCTAATTAGATCTGATTTGGGCTAGTGAAACTTCTAAGCTGTTATCCCAACCGGGAAATTGATGGAAAACATTTAAATTCGAAAACTAAAGCTCACAGTACTAAAACAATTATTTATTTAAAATTTCCTATCAAAAATATGTTTAAAGTAACTAAATATGTTAAAAGTACCAGACTTCTGAATAAAGCATCATTGAGAGGTATTGTTAGTTTTTGTTGTTTGTTGTTGTTTTCTGTTGTTGTTGTTGTGGGGTGTGTTGTTTTTTTTTGGGGGGGGGGGGGAACTGATGAACCAGTGCAAAGCAATATAGCCCCCTTTCTTCGGTGTGCGGCAGTATAGCATGTCTTTTTCTTAGACCATATTGAACTCACCAGTCTGTTTTGGTGACAAGGGATCTTCATGAAGCCCTCTTCTAGGACCCCCAGTATTGTGTCCTCCTCTACCTCTTCTGCCTCGTACGGCATCAAACGCAGGTACTGTCCTATTTCCACTATGACTAAACATGGTGTCATCCATGCGAGGACTATTTCCATTTAGATTAGTCTTGGAGTCTTCAGTGGGAGAACTAATTGCACTCAGGCTATTTTCGGTTTCTTCCATGCAAGAATTTTCAGTCTTTTTTACTCTTGGTTTGTCACTGAATTCGTCTTCCCAGTCAGAATCAGACCCGTGCTTGTTATCTTTCGCGTCTGAAAATCTGTGTCCATTTACCTTCTGCTGATTGTTATTGTTTTCATTGCGATTTCTCTGATAATATTCATTCTTCCTTTGGAGGTCACTGTAATTCTCAATGTCACCTGTTCCAGAGTCATTGTTTCTCCTACGGCCATCCCTTGCCTGATTTTGGTCTCTCTTTGAACCTCTACGCTCATCAGCTTTATGTACTTTCAATGATTCCCCATACATTTGCACTGCCTTTTTCGCTGCATCTTCATCAGAGTATCTTATAAATGCCATTCTGAAATTATGGTTTGATATTAATCAAGAGTACAGTACAGTACATTTTTTTTCAAATTTCTCTAAACATAAATTTATAAACCTATGCTATTCTGATAATATTGTAGCCACATACTGATTGACTTGAATTGTCAATTGATGGATTTACCGGTATATCAATAATGTATATTTTCACAACCACGATCTTTGCCGATAGGCATATACCTACCTGTTATTCTTTATGTTCTTACATACAACCGCATTGATTTTTCTTACCTGCAAGTCCTGTGTCCTGGACTCACAAAAACCTCTGGGGATGCAAAGTTTCGAATTATTTGAGTCCCAAAAATGCATTAAAATTTCTCAAAAAATAATATTGTTTAATATTTGCACTCCTTCTTTTAAATCGGGGACTCATAGATTTGCAAGTTATCGAGTCCCAGGACTCAGATGAGAAAATTTGTAAAATATCACTGCAACCGTCCTTAACAAGTTAACCTTATCAGTAATGTTTTGTATAACATCAATAATGCTTAGATACTTGCATGGATGTTATTTATAAACTCTAAATCAGAATGTCCTGTGTCTTGTTCTGAGAAAACTGGGCATTATGCATGTGCGTAAAGTGTCATTCCAGATTAGCCCGTGCAGTCCGCACAGGCTAATCAGGGACGACACATTCCGCTTAAACTAGATATTCGGTAAAAAGGGACTTCCTTTAAAAGAAAAATACCATTAAAGCGGAAAGTGTCGTCCCTGATTAGCCTGTGCGAACTGCACAGGCTAATTTGGGACAACACTTTACACACATGTATTTTGCCCAATTTTCACAGAACTAGACACTTTTAATTCTTGGTAAAACCAACATCACGTGTTTATGCTCATATTTATACACCTAGACGGTCCAAAATCTTGGTGTACCAAAAAATGATTCTTTTTTTAACAAAATAAACAACTCACCCACCTCACATGACCTCATTTTAACGTTCATATTGACCTACTTAAACCCTTTACCACTTCGATATGTATTTTGACGCATTTGTAGTCCCTAAGAAGGATACATCTAATTAAATACTTTTCTTACTAAATTCATGTTTTAAAGGCTTCATTTCCAACTCTTAGTTACTGATCAGTGATGGGCAGCAAACAGCATAAGACCTGAACAGACTGAGACCTGAACAGACTGCCAGTTAGACCTGAACAGACTGAGACCTGAACAGACTGCCAGTTAGACCTGAACAGACTGAGACCTGAACAGACTGCCAGTTAGACCTGAACAGACTGCCAGTTAGACCTGAACAGACTGCCAGTTAGACCTGAACAGACTGCCAGTCATAAGACCTGAACAGACTGCCAGTCATAAGACCTGAACAGACTGCCAGTCAAAAGACCTGAACAGACTGCCAGTCATAAGACCTGAACAGACTGCCAGTTACTCGCAGGCTGTTCTGGTTATATGCTGGTTGCAAACGCCATTTTCACTTTGCCTGTGAGTTGGAAAGGGTTAAGACTAAGACTTATTCAGAAGATCAATTTTCATGATTTACCTCAAAGACTGATTCAGATGGTCCAAAGTCTTGGTCATCACAACAGACTGTGATTAACATCAATACTACTTACTTAAAAGCTTTCATTCTTACCTTCAAAACTCTGCATGCTCACATCACCTGACCTAATTATATCTTGACATTGATCTAACTTTGAACTAAGAATTCTTCAAATAGGCCCATGAATGCATACTGACAAGGCATCTGCTGGGGAAGGCAACGTTCATGGAAAACAGCATCATGTTTGAAGTATATCTTAATATGTATATGTAGAAAAAATAATGTAAGCAAGAGCACACAGTTGAAACAAGGCATTTCTTACCCTGAAGATATGAGGTGGATATCCTCAACATGTCCCGCCTCAGCGAACTTCAAGGCTATGTCCTGCAATAAATAGTAGTTCAGGAGATTCTAGGTCAATCACCTGAGACATGAAGGAACATAACTATTCTGAACAGCATAGAAATATATTCGAAACCATTTTAATATTTGGTTGAGATGTTACTAAAATTAATTTATTAGGCAAGTTGCAAGATGGTTGCGACAACTCCACCCCGTAGCTGCCAAGTTTTCAAAAGGACCCAGAAATTTTTCTTCAGCAGCTAAGATATAATAAGACATATGATGTGAGACTTTTAAGGGTGTATGACGAAAGATTTCAATGGACAGGAAACATATTTGAACTTTGCCAAGACAGAACTGTGCGGTGATAAATATTAAATCCATCTAATATTACATATTTTGTATGGTTTGTAGTGCATCAAATTAGAAAGTTAAACTTACTGCTTTATTAAGTCCTGTCGATTTATTGTCAAAGCATATCGAATAAAGTCCTCTAGGGTTGGGCTCCCATTTGTCATTTAAGTCTGTAGTATGTTGCACCCTAGGGCCCCTTCGGTTTCGTGGCTTGCTTCTTTCACCTTCCCGTTCAGAGATAGAAGGGCTGCCTCCCTCGGCTTTCTTCACAAATGACGAGACAAATGTGCTGGGCTTGGCAATGCCAAACAGTTTATAGGCCATGTCTCTTTCAGAGTACTCCAATCTGGATTGCAAATGTTTAGAGTTTTAGATTAAAATACAACACACAACACAATACAATACAACACTTATTATTATTTTAAAACTGTTATTTTATGAAACCACATCTTTAGATAAATTTGATAACTGACTTAAATTCTTTATGAGCAAATACCTACCAAAAACATCAATGTCTCAATTTGCTTTTCATGCGCACTAGGATTTACAGAAACTAAGAAAATAAAATGCCATTAATGTTTATCACTATGTCTAATTATCAAAATGTCAAAAAGTTCAGAATAGCAATATTTAATTTTAACAGAATGCCACATATCTAATTTGATGGATTCTGGAGCAATCCTTAACACTGATAAAAACATGCAAATTTGTTGAATTTATACCCCCCCCCACCCCAATTTTATAATTTTGTGACAGCAAGAAAGACGGACAGAATGACGGACAACGCCAATTCTATATTCCTCTGCCTCAAGGAATCACACTGTACCTGCAGACATTAGGCAAGTCTTTAATGAAGGCTTCCAAGGTCTGATAGCCGAGGTTCTTGTACATCAGTGGCCTTCCCACAATGTTCTTGTAGTCCCTCAGTAGCGTGCTCACCAGTATACCGCTACCATCTGTCTTAGACAACAGCACCGCCCTCACATTCTCTTGAATGTCCTCTGGTATCTGCTGCATCTTCTGTAAGTGTTGTCAGGCTGAAGTCATATACAAGAATTATTCTATAATATGAGCCCTGCTCTGGGAAAACAGGGCTTAAAAAATATACAGTTGGAATACTTGTTTGTCAAGATCCTAAATTGTTGAAGCCGTCTACTAACAAAATCAACCAAAATTAATGTCACACAAAAAATATAACGATTTTGCAGTATTAATCTACGCATTTTATTAAAACAACACGACATCAGCGGCGGCAGCTGTCAATCAAATCCTTATTAATATTTTCAGTATTATGCATCCCACTGGTAACCATGGACTGTCTGCCATTTTCCAACACAAGCTTCTTATTTAGATCCTATCAATTCATAGTAAGAGTGTTTGATAAATGATTAACAGTGAAACCATAATCATTCCCAACACATAATTCCCAAAGTTTTCAGACACTCTTAAGTTTTTGGACACCCTCTTTTTTAGCAAAAACAATTATTTTTCATGACCCTTAATTTCAACATAGTTTTTGTCCATAGTAAATTTATCTTAATTTTCAGACAGTATATTGTACTGTGCTATAGACCGTTCCAGAATCGATAAATTGACCGCCGCCATATTGTCAGTCACATGACTGTCCGCCATTACACTTCTGCTAACTTGTGCGAGTCTGCGATTCCAAAAGCCAAAAACGTAGAGAATACTCACTTCGCCGATGTCGGATAAATAAATTACTTAATGAATTATTTTCAGGCGATTATCACATTTTTGTTGTTAAAATGATTGTTTGAAGTTGAAATTGATTGTTACAAATAAAATGTTTAAAATGCTTTCGTGTATTTGTGTTTGTGTGTGTTATCAAGTGGTAATCATTGGCGAAAATTTGCCCGTTCAGTCGCTCATATTATGTTTTTGATTAGACTTTTTACTGTTAACTTATTACAATCAATTCACGCATGTATTTTTGTGTTGATTTTAATAGCCGCAACATGAATCAGATTATATTTTAATTAACTCTTATTAAAGATTCTCGTGAAATTAATTACCGCTAATTGTTTGTAATTGGTCTTAATTGGTAAAACTCTATATTCTCAAATCATAACATATTATATTAAGTATGATATTTTTGATACGCCTTCCATTATTTTTCTTGTTCTAACTGAAATCAGAGATAAAAAAAATTGTTGTTTGGATTTGAATTAAATTTTGTGAGCTGGAATTATGCCACGTAAAAATCCGAACTTTTTATCATGAGAGAGTGATATTTTGATCTTGACGATCTTTAAGGTGATTATAAAAGGATGAAGAGAATGTGAATACATGTATATCTAGTTGAATAGAATTTCATCTTGGAATAATTTAACAGCTATACAGCTAAAATACTTAGAAAATGTATTTTATAGTTCTTTGCAGTAACGCAAACTTATGGATAACGACACTTGTTTAGTCAATTAATGGAAAAAAACTCCGAAAAAAACACCTAAATAATATTTCAAAAATATATTATTTAGTGCAAATCGAATTTATTAATACATTTATTTGCATCTTTAAAAAAACGCGGCATTAACATCAAAGTATAGATTATCTGAAGACTGAAAGACAATTTGACACAACAAAGAGCTCTATGCATAAGCCGTATTGTTGGTTTCTTTGAAGAAAAGCTTCAATAAATTACAATAGTAATACATCTAATTATAAAAATATAATTATCAATGGCATGAGTACGCTAGTGTGATAAACAAATGAGTGATAGAAAGTGTAAGGGGTGCAGTGAAAATAAACGTACTACAAAGCCCTATTAAAAGCGAAGTGCATGATGGTATTTACATGTAATTTTAATTTGATGAGTTTTGTACAAAGAATGACGCTATTGAGGAATATTAACATACAACTGAAAAACACAACTTCACATTATGCAAATTGAACGGTGTACTCATGTATATTGAAAGCTCGTTACTAGTGAGTATGAGTGACGAATATCTAACATTTTAACTCACATATATTTATAAACATATTTTTTTAAACATTGTTTACATCTCTTGGTGTCAAATGTAATTTCTTGTTTTTATGATGTCGTTCGTGCATGCCGTAACATTAAATCTTACCCGCTAAATACGTAAGATATTTATACGTAAATTTTATAATTATTAAATACTTTATTTTTTCATAAAATAAATGGGATAGTATCTTTACGGTGTACAATTTCTGATATTTGATATTGGACATAACTTTTAATTTGAACAATATGTAACACATCTAATGTACGCAACTGTTAAGTATGTCGGGGGTAACAGTGTTTTTTTTGGATGAAATATTCAGCGTTATTCGGCCCCATTGCCCCATCTTTAGAGTATATATTTTTCCCCAAAATATTTTTATAATTCCCCTCTCGGAAGTGTTATTCAATTTTAATCAATACCTCATTTAAATACGTCTTTTGTTACAAATTTACGACAATTTTCCTTAACTGCATCCGCGTGTTTACTTTATTTTAGCCTTTACCGCAAACCGTACGTAGTTCACTATCACGACTTTCACTTAACGACATCTACCGCAAACCATACGTATTCCATCATGTCGCACAACAACAAAAGCTATCGTAAAAAAATTGACAAATCTGTTTTAACTTAAAAATAAATTGATATTCTTTTCAAACAAGTACAACTTAAAAGTCAGTCTTCTTCAAATGCCGGCAGTGAAACGCCAGAAGCGTCCGGTCAAGAGAGTGTTGAAAGACTGTTTAGTTTGCTCAACCTGCTTTGCACGCCACAGAAAAACAGGCTTGGGGAAGCTACACTGGAGTCCCTGATCAGACTTTGTCTGCACACAGAGAGACTTGGTGAAGAGGAGGTCACCAGAATATTTGATAAATTCGCTGAAAAGCCCAGAAATGTTGAACTTTGAACATGAACATGTTTATGAATAAAAGAGTTTGAATTATGTTTTTTCTCCCTCTGTATGGTGAATTATAGTGTTAAAACTTGATTTTGTACTGTTACTAGCAGAGCATAGAAATTTCCCCCTTTTCCCCTTTTACCTTGAATTTTCCCCCCCCTCAGGGGACCTGACCCCCTTCTCCCAAAACTGAAAAAAAACACTAGGTAAATTATCCAACCAAATGACTAAATACTACCAAAAAGGGGAGACATGGTGGCATCATCAATTGTGTTTAAAGACCAGTTAAGTTTGGACAATATCTGATCAAAACAAGATAATCGGATTATGCAGAACAAAGGGGCAATTAAACACTGGAATGCAAAGGCTTACACGATTTTAAGATTGATGCAAATAATCAAATGAAAAATAAAGCATTTAATTTAATTAAATGCTTTTTTTTAATGTGTCAATGTGTTAGTTTTCCTAGACAAATACCTAACAAGGGACAAAATTGTCACAAAACCAGGTTTTCATTGTGAAAAAAAAATCTGATAAAGGGAGAAAACTCAAACTGAACTTTTGAAATGAACAAACAAAATTAACCACCTTTGTAAGTTTGTTTTTAAAAAAAAATCTATTTTTAGTCGTGGCGACCTTGACATTGGAGATATTGACGTGATTCTTTCGTGCGACACACCGTCCCATGATGGTGAACAAATGTGCCAAATGATTTAAAAATATCACAATGAATGACATAGTTATGGCCAGGACAAGCTCATTTATGGCCATTTTTGACCTTTGAACTCAAAGTGTGACCTTGACCTTGGAGATATCGACGTAATTATTTCGCGCAACACACCGTCCAATGATGGTGAACAAATGTGCCAAATGATTTTAAAATCTGACAATGAACGACATAGTTATGGCCCGGACAAGCTTGTTCCGCCAGCCCGCCAGCCAGCCCGCCAGCCAGCCCGCCCGCATTCGCAAATCTAATAACCAGTTTTTTCCTTCGGAAAACCTGGTTAAAAATGCATGTTTTTCAAACATTTTTCTGTCATAACACTTTCCCCTGGCAGAAAACTTTATTTCATACATCCAAGGCCATGTCATGACGGCCTTAGAATTTAGAAAGAAATTCATCCGTTGAATAATCGGTGTTCTGTTATATATGTTACCGGTTGTTAGCAGCAGTGTAATGGCGGACGCGGAGAGTATTCAGGGGAGATAATTGGGTAATGAGTAAATTCTGGAATGGTCTATTCTACAGCCCTGTTTTCGATCATCTTATGAAACTTTCATAATAATTTTTGCAATCAGATTAAGGTCATGTCTGTATACCAGTAGGAAATAATGGATTCTCCCAACAGCATTTGAAACAGTGTAGTTCCATTAAGAAAGCAGAATGATTTCTGTTTTTACTTTTTTGTTCTATACTATTTCAGACAAGAGTTAGCAAAGCTTTGTAGTTGTATTTTTTTTAAGCAGAAAAAGAAGAATTAATCAAAAGAAAAAATATTGTATGATTTATTGCATTTATTTAAATATAATTATAGTTTTCGTACACCTTAATGTCTACCTCTCAATTTCAGACACCTGTAATTTAATACAGTTAATTCACTTAAAAGATGAAAATATAAGGTCACCCCCTGAATAATTTTTTTTTACCCTTTTATTGTCAGTTTGGGAAAGATTGAAATTGCATAAGACGAATTGGAAATCCACTCCAGACATTAACAGTCATTCAGTCCCACTTATCACTGTAATCAGTGACTGACAGACTGACTGACAGAGCATAAACCATAACTTAAGTCCCCTCCGGTTTCACCGGTAGGGTACAATAAAATAAGGATTGGAACTAATGTATCGTAACCTTAACCAGGGCCCTCAATCTATCAAATCTGCGGCCGAATTTCGTCCGCAGTCCCCCACCTGAAAAGTATACTTTTTTCCCCTTTTCTGGGGAAAAATTCCACAATTTTTTTATATTTTTTTTAATAGAAAGAGGTGTCTCATGATTATTATATCTCAATTCTATTTCAATTTAATCTTGTCAAACATACTAAATTATGAAAAAAGAAATGAATATAGTGCAAACATGTACAAATTAAATAATGAGAGAGTAAGTAAAAAAATCCCCCAAAAAAGGAAACGCCGCGAAAATTCCCCATCATGAGGGTAGCTACCCGCTTCCCCTAAAATGGATTGAGGGCCCTGCCTTAACCCACAGGGCAACATCATGTTACTATTTTTGTTGACCATGACCTTAAAATACATGAAAATTGAAATTGTAAACAAGGGTTCCCGGTTCTGACTTCATTAAGGTTATATTAAGCACTCTGTCTTTACAATTTACAAAAGCTCTGATAACCAACTTCCACCTACAAGACTTAGAGCCAAGAATAACATACAACCAATTCATATCACAGAAAAAGGACTAAAGAAACTATTGAAAAAAGTAAACCCGAACAAAGCATCAGGACCAGACAACATACCAAATCGTATTTTGAAACAATGTGCATCACAACTTACAACAATTCTGCAAACAATCCTACAAAAATCCTTAGACACTGGAAAACTAGCAAAAGACTGGAGGGACGCAAACATCTCAAGCATATACAAAAAGGGGACAAGCACCTATCAGAAAATTACAGACCAGTTTCACTTACCTCTGTAATCTGCAAGATACTGGAACACATTATATGCAGACACCTCCTTAACACCTTGAATCAAACAAAATATTAACAACCTTAAACCATGGATTTAGATCTGGCTACTCGTGCGATACACAACTGATTACCACACTAGACGACCTCCTCAATGAACACAACAAAGGACACCAAGTTGACATAGCCATTCTAGATTTTTCAAAAGCATTTGACACAGTACCACACAACAAACTCCTACACAAGCTCCAGCAATACAGAATCCATGGAAACATACACACATGGCTCACCAACTTCCTCACCAAAAGAAACATGAGAACAATAGTTGAAGGAAAAACATCAAATGAAACCACCGTAGACTCAGGTGTACCCCAAGGCACAGTCCTGGGACCGATAATGTTTCTCTGCCATATAAACGACCTCCCAGATTGCATAAACTCATCCATCAGACTATTCGCAGACGACTGCCTACTGTACAGAACAATTAAAAATGAAAAAGACCACCACACTCTACAAAAAGACCTTCTTAACTTAGAAAAATGGGCTAGCGACTGGGGCATGAGGTTCAACGCCAAAAAATGCTATATTATGTCAATAAACCAAAAATCAAACACATTCTATGAACTAGACAATCACATATTACAACAAGTACAGGACAATCCATACTTAGGTATACTAATATCAAACGACCTCAAATGGAGCAAACACATCAATAACGTTTACAGTAAAGCAAACTCTACACTTGGATTTATTCCCAGAAACCTCAGAAATGTACCTGAAGCATGCAGAAAAACAGCCTACATAGCATTAATAAGATCAACCATGGAATACGGGGCAACCATATGGAACCCATACTTACAAGGGGACATTGACAAACTAGAAAGACTACAGAACAGAGCAGCTAGGTTCATAAAGAAAGACTATAACAACAGAAGCCCCGGTGCAGTAACAAGCATGAAATATGACCTCAAGTTGGAAGAGCTCAAGGAAAGAAGGATCAGTCTTCGCCTCATCCTTATGTACAAGGTCAGTCTTCGAAATTAGCACACGCCCGATCGCCCGTGGCGAGTAAAATTACTGCCGGGCACATACAAAAATTCACGTTTGTGGCCCGCCGGGCATGTAAATTATTGAAGCCAATTGACAGTTTATAAAAAAAATCGTAAGCGGTTCTTGATATTTGCAGATCTATTTTTCAATTTTGCCAACACACACCTTGCCGTAAGTTGTAAAACAATGAAATTCGATTGGTTTAACAACACACACCTGCTTGCACACGTCATCGTTATTGTTTTTGACCGATGCAGTTCGGTCACATTCGGTTCTTATCGACGGTTTCTCTAGACATTAATCGAGAAGATGCTTTTTGAATCGTTCATTTCAATCAAGTAATACGCTTCCGTTTTTGTCAATGTGAACAAATGTCATTGTCGACATAGAGGCAGTATCTTAGGTATGTTGATGGGTCTAAGCCCGATAAAGCACTTCCAAAATAGAAAATTGACAATGATTTAGAGAAAAAGGAAGCCAAGAAATGGTATGATGACACCAGAGAACGCTCTTTTCAAGAGCACTGGTGTAACGATCGACCGTCTTAATTCTAGTGATTGATTAGCTGTAATTGTATTCACTACTATTGAAACAAATGTTCTGCTTTACTATGTGTAGCATGTAAGTGTTAAAATGTTGTGATTTGTTATAATTTTGGTTAAAAAAGTTTGGGCATGTAAAAAATATGTTAGGCATGTAAAAATTCTTAAGTAACTGGCCCGACTGCCATGTAACTTTTCAAAGCTAATTTCGAAGACTGACAAGGTGGTTGAGGGGTTGGTACCGTCACTTCCACCTGACAAATTCCTAAAATTCGCTAAACCTAAACGCAAAAACCTTTTCGGACCATATAGCAACAAATTTCGTAAACAGTCAAGTTTGCAACAACTCAAAAGGCCTACAAATCCCAGGTAGCAAAGCTATACAGTATTAAAAAACTCCTTCTTTGTGGACACAGCCATTCACTGGAACCACCTCCCAGACAGTGTGGTGCAGAAGGACAGCGTAGAGTTGTTCAAAAACGCTCTACAGAACTACCGTGCAACATAACGCGCTCTCTCAACCCGTTGAATAAAAACAGCAAGTCGGGATCTTCAACGTATAGATACAGATTACCACACCACAAACATTTAACTAGAAGCCACCAAATTTCTTACACAGAACCAATATTACTTTGATGCTTGTAAGACATGTGTGTGTGATCTTTGCATTTTACGAACACATTTGGTACGAAATGTCCTTATAAAAAGTCACATGACAAGCGCCATGTGCCATAAGTTACCATCAATGTGTTTTAATGTATAGTGTTATGTCGCCTTCAGTCATTTAAAGTTATACATTTTAACAGGGACCTATACAAACAAAGGGATAAGCAACCTCGCGATATCCCGTTACAGCACGCAAAATAAACCGGTGCGCGAGATCAGGGACCTATACTTTAATCTCGATCGATTGGTCCCGGTGTAGCGATAATAAACCGGTGCGCGAGATTTGATAATCTCGATCGATTGGTCCCTGTGTAGCGATAATGCGGCTACACGATATCGATTGCGAGGGATTTCGCTTATTTAACGCGTTACGTTTTTTCGGATTCAAATTATATTATGTTAAATAAACAAGTACCTATTCGTTTAATTGTTGCGTTGTTGATCTCAAAATCAATCATTAATTAGTCTTATTATTACGCAGTATGTCAAATGGGCACCCAATTATCGGACTCTTTGATGAATATTAATTGCCGGTTGTTTCGCCAGGGTTAAATTGCCGTTGTTTATCGCACGTATGTGCATGTAAAAAAGACCGGTCTTTTAATAGAATTAAAATGTTACCATGTTTTGTTTAAAATAGCAACATTATCAAGACATGTTAAGTGCAAACAACTCAAAATGTATAATTGTTCTTTTAACCTCCGACGCAGCAAATTTTCGAATGTCATTTTAATATTTATTTGGACTCCCTTAAGTCATAGTGAACGTTGGAATTCATGGAATTTACTGAAAATGTCTTCTAAACATAAAAATTTCCTTTCATGGGATGACGACATAGATTTAGATTTGGTATAAGGTTATTATACTGATGATGAGGCAAACAATAAATCGCAAGCAAGCACGAAAGAGCTGTGCTATATTTGTCCTGTTTGTGGTGCGGAGTATAAAAGTGTATCAGGATTTCGAGGTCATGTCATAAAAAAACATCAACAGAATTTACGAGGTAATAAATATTGGATGCATTTTTTAGTTCTGCATTTTGCGTACAAACCAAACAAAAAACAAGAAAGGTTTTCGTGTTTTAGTAGTTCTATATATATATATATATATATATATATATATATACTCATGTTTTATTCGTTGTATTATCATATATATCTCGAACAATCAATATATAAAACAACATTAATAAATCAAATCCTCGCACATGCAAGTAAGATATCCAAAACAGTGGACACATGATACGGTGTAATAATGATGAGACAATTGAATCTGGCATTTACAGTTACTACTCAATAGTGTGTACAAAGGAGTTTAGTGTTTTATTCCTTTAATTATTTTCAAAGAAATGAATATAAAACGTGTTGTAGAATGGTTTTAACAAAATTATGGACAAAGATTTAAATGCAGTTAATAGAACATAAAAGTTTATTCTGACTTAAGCATGTTAAGCTAATCGTCATTTACATTACATTTACAATAACAGCATGCTTTTGAAGTAAATACAAATCATGCATCACTGCGAAAAAGTTCCTTTTACAATATAAGGAATAAACATGTTTTCGTGAGAATGTTAATATTGTTAATACATAGTGACCTGTCTGTACCAAAGTTCATAAGTGAAAAATATAATTATTAAATGACTTTTTTTAAACAAGAATTACATACATTAATATAAAATTAGGACACATATAAGAAAAAAATATGATCCCTGCATATAACTGCATAAAGTATACTTGCATTGTTTTTTCATTCGTAATTATTTTTTTTAGAAATATAGAATTGAGTAATACTGACAATGTAAAAGCTGTATGATATACCTCTACCTATGCTACACTTAATTGTAGTTAAGTATAAGTAAAATCCCTGTGTTGACAACCTATACTAAAGCAAAACTATAGTTTATGTATAGCGATATGGTTCCTTAGAGTATATAAAGTACAATCATTTTATTTAGAGAGAAATCTATAAGTAAAATTAATAACTCCATCTATATAAACTAGTTAATTTCATTTATCTATATCCCTACATCGACTATCTATGCGAAAAAAAAATAATTGAAAATTCCACCTCAGGATTTCCTATGCAGACATCAAATTTTAACAGTCTTTCCTATAACACCAGAACATAAGCAACGCGATTGATATGTTGTGGCAGTCCAGTCCATATTTGGTGAGATCTCGGAATGCATTTCCGATGCACATAGACAGAGCACGTAAAATAACTCTTAATTTCAACCGATAACTTGATTGCTGTCAGACTGTCATTTGCGTACAACTGTAACATTTGAATTGATTGCTCTAATTCCTTTACAACGAACTGAGATGAAAAATTTTGCAGTTTAAGTTCCACAGCAAAGTCTGAGAAGGTTGTCGTCTCCACCTCCATTTCTAGAAGCCCTGAACTACATTCCATCACATCAGCTTCAGGCTTATCATTGTTTGTCTCCTGGAAGGAGTCAAGCTCATATGTGGAGTCTTCATCAATAGCATAACTATGATCACTTGTGAACTGCACATTTTCACTTTCTGACTGGGTAGAAGAATCTGTTGTAGCTTTAATGTTCACCAGGGGTTCACTGGCAACATGGTTTTCTTCCTTTGGCTGTTCAGATGTTATGTAGTGGTACTTGCGTTTCACCGTAAGGGATCCTCTTTTGCGTTTTCTAGGCATTCTAAAAGCATAAAACAAAACATATTCTAAAAATCAGTTAATAAAATGTTTACACAGTCACCATCATTTATTGAAAACATGGCTTGCCACCATAGGAAGACTTATAGACTATGCCACCTTTTTCCACATTTTTCGAAACGTTAACGCAAAACCTAAACGCAAAGTGTGACGGAATTTCAGACGACCAGACAGATGGACATAAAAATGTACTTAGTTGTATCAACATATTAATAAAATTAATTGAAATATTTATGTAAGAATTCCGATTTTTTGCATTAATTGAATAACAATTATCTACACATTTCAGAAATTCTTAATAGAAGCATTAACAATGTGGAAACAAACTCTTGAAAATATCTCAGAATAAATGTTTTCTCCAATGATAAAGAAATATGACCTTTGCAATTTTGCTATTTTTTTTCTAGAATAATAGTTATTAAATTTATATTTTTAAAAAAAATGGCCAAACAATACTGTGAATGAGAACGATTATATGTCTCGTGTTTTGAGAAAACTTGGCATAATGCATGTGCGTAAAGTGTCGTCCCAGATTAGCCTGTGCAGTCCACACAGGCTAATAAGGACGACACTTTCCACTTTTATGACATTTTTTGTTGAAATGAAATCTCTTCTTAGCAAATATCATTGAAAATTCCACCTCAGGATTTCCTATGCAGACATCAATTTTTTTTTTCAAAAAATGCATTTAAAATATGCACCATACATTTCATTGAAATGTAACATTGGTACAAACACAAACAATAAAAGAGCTTGTATTGATCAATCCCTAAGAAAAAGCGGAGACAAATGTTAATCTCAATTGTTTTTTTTAAATAATTGATTAAGGACTAATATTGTATCATCATTGAGCTTATACAAATCAAGAACTTTGCAAATAATGCAAATTAAATGTACACCACACAATGCACTGAAGTGTACAATTTGCTAATCCTTAGCATGCTGGGAAATTTGTCGTCTGCTAAAGTGTTGTCTGCTGAATTTCTAAAATTAGCATTTTCTTAGATTTTTTTCACAGAATACTTTCAGAATAGCAAACAGTTTGAATCCTGATGAGACGCCACATTCTGTGGCGTCTCATCTGGGTCCAAACAGTTTGCAAAGGCCTTTAAAGTTTGATTCCAGCGCTGAAAGGGTTACGATACCAACATGAATTATATAGGGCTAGTATTTACAGAGCCTTGGCCCTTACGCAAAAAGCAATGACATATGTATACAAAACTGAAAGCGGTCTAACAATTAAAAAATAAAAGCTGCGCCATGAGCGCATGATACGCCCGTCGTTCGCCAATGAAGTAGTAAGGTAATAAATAACCCTTTGAATCATTTTTTTACTTCAGTTTATTTGTATTTGAATACATGGTTTATTTTATAAGTACATGAGCATGGAAATCACGAAATTTTGACGAACAAAGTCCCATAACTCTGGAACGACAATTCAGAATTCCGTCAAAAACGAAAGGGGATCAGGGTTTATCAATATTAAGATTGTGTTGAAATTTGAAAAAAATCCATCGAAGGATATTTGAGCTACAGTAGGACATTCAATGAAATCACGAAATTTTGACGAACAAAGTCCCATAACTCTGGAACGACAATTCAGAATTCCGTCAAAAACGAAAGGGGATCAGGGTTTATCAATATTAAGATTGTGTTAAAATTTGAAGAAAATCTGTCAAAGGATATTTGACGTAGCGTACGACATTAACAGACGGATGGACGGACGGACGGACGCGGGGTATACCATAATACGTCCCGTCATAGACGGGCGTATAAAAAATCCATCGGGGGATATTTGAGCTACGGTAGGATACATGAACAACAATAACATTTAAGGTCACAGTGACCTTGACCTTAGAATGAATGACCTTGAAATGACCAGTGGTCATCTAAGTGTGCTTGCAAACCTTCATGTCA
Organism: Dreissena polymorpha; assembly: GCF_020536995.1. Lineage (NCBI taxonomy): Eukaryota > Metazoa > Mollusca > Bivalvia > Myida > Dreissenidae > Dreissena > Dreissena polymorpha. The sequence continues at coordinate 106,158,825 of NC_068358.1, forward strand.
AGTTTGAAGACTCTATGTCCAAGCATACCAAAGTTATAACAATTTTAACATTTTAACATTTAAGGTCACAGTGACCTTGACCTTCAAATGAATGACATTGAAATGACCAGTGGTCATCTTCTAGTACTGGCCAATCTTTATTTCAAGTTTGAAGACTCTAGGTACAAGCATACCAAAGTTATAACATGAAATAAGAACTTTAACATTTTTACATTCAAGGTCACAGTGACCTTGACCTTCAAATGAATGACCTTGAAATGTCCAGGGGTTACTTACTAGTTCTGGCCAACCTTCATGTCAAGTTTCAAGACTCTAGGTCCAAGCATACCAAAGTTATAACAACTTTAACATTTTTACATTCAAGGTCACAGTGACCTTGACCTTCAAATGAATGACCTTGAAATGTCCAGTGGTTACTTACTAGTTCTGGCCAACCTTCATGTCAAGTTTCAAGACTCTAGGTCCAAGCATACCAAAGTTATAACAACTTTAACATTTTTATATAGCTACAGTAGGACATTCAATGAAATCACGAAATTTTGACGAACAAAGTCCCATAACTCTGGAACGACAATTCAGAATTCCGTCAAAAACGAAAGGGGATCAGGGTTTATCAATATTAAGATTGTGTTAAAATTTGAAGAAAATCTGTCAAAGGATATTTGACGTAGCGTACGACATTAACAGACGGACGGACGGACGCGGGGTATACCATAATACGTCCCGTCATAGACGGGCGTATAATGACTAAAGTTATACATGTGTATTGTCCTTTAGCTTATACAAAGTTATGAGTTAGTAAATAATGCAAATTAAATGTGAAACACACAATGCATTGAAGTGTCACATATCTAAAGATACCAACATGATTATCATAGGTCAATTATTGACCGAGCCTTTTGAAAAGAGCATTGACATACACATTCAAAACCGAGACTGGTTAAAAAAAAATGACTAAAATTGTATAATCTCTGAGCTAATACAAAATTATGCCTTTGCAATTCATGTAAATAAAATGTGCACCACACAGTTTATTGAAGTGTAACATTTGCAAAAATACCAACATGATCAAAATAGTGCTACTATTGATGGAGTCTATTGAAAAAAGCCTCAACATATGTTGATAACACGTTTAACTAAAAAAATTAAAAAATAACTGAAATTATATCATCTTGGAGCTAATACAAAATTATGCCTTTGCAAATAATACAAATAAAATTAGCATCACACAATGCGTTGAAATGTAATGTTTGTAAAGATACCCATAAGATTAATATAGGGCTAGTATTGACTGAGCCTTTCGAAAAGAGCCACGACATATGTTGATCAAACTGATAGTGATTACAAAATAAAAAAAATGACTAAAATGGTATTATCTTTGAGCTAACACAAAATTATGCCTTTGCAAATAATGCAAATTAAATTTGCACCACACAATGCATTGAAATGCAACGTTTGTAAAGACACCAACATGATATATATAGGGCTAGTATTGACTGAGCCTTTCAAAAAAGAGCCACGACATATGTTGATGAAACTGAGTGGTAAAAAAATAAAAAAATGACTAAAATTGTATTGCTTTTGTGCTAATTCAAAATCATGAATTTGCAAATAATACAAATAAAATTAGCATCACTCAATACGTTGAAATGTAATGTTTGTAAAGATACCAATAAGATTAATATAGGGCTAGTATTGACTGAGCCTTTCGAAAAGAGCCACGACATATGTTGATCAAACTGATAGTGATTACAAAATAAACAAGAGCACCGCCTTGCGGGTGCAGACCGCTCATCTATTTTCTTTTTAAAGGTGAAGGGACTCTCATTTTCAATCACAAAGGAGGGAGGAGTGGAGTGAAGAGGGGTGTATAGTGTGGGGTTGTGGACATTTATTACATTATCTTCCAAAAAAGCGAAAAAAAAAAAAAAAAAAAAAAAAAATCGGGGGGGGGGTATAGTGTGAGGGTGTGGTGATAATTTGTGAGATGATCTTAAAAAAAAAAAAAAAAAAAAAAAAAAAAAATCAAAAAAAAATTTGGGGGGGGGGGGTGGGGGGGGGGGGGGTGGGGGTATAGTGTGAGGGTGTGGTGGTCATTTGTGAGATGATCTTATAAAAAAAAAAAAAAAAAAAAAAAATTAGGGGGGGGGGGGAGGGGGGAGGGGGGGGGAGGGCACGGGGGATGGTTTGGGTGAAGTCTATTGTGGTATGTCAGGTAAGAGTAGTTTCATCAAAGTATCAATCAAATCTAATCATAAATAAAGAAGTTATGGCAATTTTAGCAAAATTTAATAATTTGACCTTGAGAGTCAAGGTCATTCAAAGGTCAAAGTAAAATTCAAGTTGCCAGGTACAGTAACCTCATGATAGCATGTAAGTATTTGAAGTTTGAAAGCAATAGCCTTGATACTTCGAGTGGATCGAAACACAAAATTTAACCATATATTAAAAGTTACTAAGTCAAAAAAGGGCCATAATTCCGTAACAATGACAACCAGAGTTATGCAACTTGTCCTTTTACTGTACCCTTATGATAGTTTGTGAGTGTTCCAAGTATGAAAGCAATATCTATGATACTTTAGGGGTAAAGTGACCAAAACATAAATCTTAACCAAATTTTCAATTTTCTAAGTATAAAGGGCCCATAATTCCGTCCAAATGCCAGTCAGAGTTACATAACTTTGCCTGCACCGTCCCCTTATGATAGTTCATAAATCTTGCAAGTATGAAAGCAATAGCTTTGATACTGTAGGAATAAAGTGGACCTAAACACAAAACTTAATCAAATTTTCAATTTTCTAAGTATAAAAAGGGCACATAATTCTGTCAAAATGCCAGTCAGAGTTACATTACTTTGCCTGCACAGTCCCCTTATGATAGTTAGTAAGTGTTGCAAGTATGAAAGCAATAGCTTTGATGCTTAAGGAATAAAATGGACCTAAACACAAAACTTAACCAAAATTGTCAATTTTCTAAGTATAAAAAGGGCACATAATTCTGTCAAAATGCATGCCAGAGTTATCTAACTTTGCCTGCCCAGTCCCCTCATGATAGTAAGTAAGTGTACCAAGTTTGAATGCAATAGCATTGATACTTACTGAGAAAAGTGGAACTAAACGCAAAACTTAACCAAAATTTGCAATTTTTTAAGTACAAAAAGGGCACATAATTCTGTCAAAATGCACGCCAGAGTTATCTAACTTTGCCTGCCTAGTCCCCTCATGATAGTAAGTAAGTGTACCAAGTTTGAATGCAATAGCATTGATACTTTCTGAGAAAAGTGGACCTAAACGCAAAACTTAACCGGACGCCGACGCCAACGCCAACGCCAACGCCAACGCCGACGCCAAGGTGATGACAATAGCTCATAATTTTTTTTCAAAAAATAGATGAGCTAAAAATGACTAAAGTTGTATAATCTTTGAGCTAATACAAAATTATGCCTCTGCAAATAATACAAATTAAATTAGCATCACTCAATGCGTTGAAATGTAATGTTTGTAAAGATACCCATAAGATTAATATAGGGCTAGTATTGACTGAGCCTTTCAAAAATAGCCACGGCATATGTTGATGAAACTGAAAGTGGTAAAATATAAAAAAATGACTAAAATTGTATTGCCTTTGTGCTCATTCAAAATCATGAATTTGTAAATACAAATAAAATTAGCATCACTCAATGCGTTAAAATGTAATGTTTGTAAAGATACCCATAAGATTAATATAGGGCTAGTATTGACTGAGCCTTTCAAAAAGAGCCACGACATATGTTGATGAAACTGATAGTGGTAAAAATTAAAAAATGACTTAAATTGTATTGCCTTTGTGCTCATTTAAAATCATGAATTTGCTAACAATACAAATAAAATTAGCATCACACAATGCGTTGAAATGTAACGTTTGTAAGAATACAAAAAACAATAGTATAGAGCTTTATTTGACCAAGCCTTTTGAAAAAAGCCACGACACACGTTTCTCGGATTATGGAAGTGTAAACAATGATACGCATGATTTGGTGAAAATACCCACCGTTGTTTTAAAAGTAAATACAAAGCATAGTCGAAAACAAATGAAACAATAAGATGTATCAAACTCAACAAACCTTTGCAATGAATACTTCTGTGTTGGCAACACTTGGTTAATTTGTACTCTTATTATTTCTCGATTGCTTTGTCACGGTCTCGCTTTGTCAAAATGGCGGCTGTTAAAATTTGCCTCGAAGCGCGAAGTCTCGTTGGGTCGCAAGTCTCGTTCCCTTTTGCGTAACAACGCGATAGCTTGTTCTTCGGTTCAGTGAGTGTCTCATCCCTTTGTTTGTATAGGTCCCTGATTTTAAGCAATAACTCCACTGAAAACCAAGGAGCTCTGTTCTAGCAATAGAAATGATACTTTTAAATTAAACTGCACCAATGCAATTTCGTGTCAAACCATTAGAAGTTAACAAAAATATACACTAAATTACCAAAAAACATGTAGAACCTCTCCAAAATAAAGGACAGCCTTATCGTGATACATCGGCTATCTCCGGAATGAGTTATGGACGTTTCGTGCCACTACCAGTTCGTGCCACTGATGTTTGTGTTGAAAAGGGCTAGACGTTCCGCCCCACTGATAATGTATAGGCTGATAGGTGTGAATAATGCCGTATAGGTGTTAGTGATATTGGGGTGCATATAAAAGTAGTTAATTACAACCGTTTTAACAATTATATTTATAAAAAACAAAAATAAATCAATTATTGTAAGTATAAAAATATGTGTACATAGTTCATTATGTTCATTATGTTCAATAAATATATCAAAGCGCTGAAGGCATTAAAGTTTTTTGCAATTGCACACAGGTGGTTAGCGTGTGGCTATGATATTAATTAGTGAAACATCATTTTGAATGATAAATAATCATATTATAACGAAAAATTAACTTTTCTGAAAAAAAATCACTATTAAATATATATATAACAAGGTATGCAACTCAAAATTACCCCAAAACGGGGTGCATCGCTTTGAACAGCCATATCTTCATCAATTGTGCAGCGATTTTCACGATCTCGGTCTTATTCAACGCAGAAATGAATTTCCTTTCTGGAAATGTATATGTTTTTTACAAATTGGGTCAACTTTTAAGAAATAACACGATACACAACTCGCACGACCCAGTTGACAATGATCATGCAGTCTTTAAGACTGAAATCTTCACAGAGTAAAGGCCATCTTCCATACAAAGTTCATGTACCTCGATACCATAATTCAATAAAACGTATGAAAAAACATTATTACCGTTCTTGTCGTTACATTATGCATCAAGACTAACTGTCCTGCGCCGTTTGAAACCTTTGTTTACATACATTTCAACTAACTGACATTTCAAACACACGAGTGATTTCATTGGTCCAATGCGGAGGTGTGTCTTTACAACTGGAGATTTCATTCATAAAGGCTGCATGATCATTGTCAACTGGATCATGCGAGTTGTGTATCGTGTTATTTCTTAAAAGTTGACCCAGCATTTGTAAAAATATTGCAAGACATATACATTTCCAGAAAGGCAATTCATTTCTGCGTTGAATAAGACCGAGATCGTGAAAATCGCTGCACAATTGATGAAGATATGGCTGTTCAAAGCGATGCACCCCGTTTTGGGGTGATTTTGAGTTGCATACTTTGTTATAAATATATTTGATAGTGAATTTTTTCCATAAAAGTTAATTTTTCGTTATAATATGATTATTTATCATTCAAAATGATGTTTTCACTAATTAATATCATAGCCACATGCTAACCACCTGTGCTATTGCATAATCTTAGACGCAAATCAGTTTTTACAATTATTTTATAGCTTTTTATAGCGCAAGTTAGAAATGAGCACAACCCATTCAAATTTATAAAGAGTGTGTCTTAAAGCACAGGTCGAGATGTGTTTGCGCTGTTTATCATCATATTAATGTTAAAAAAGATAACTTGGACAAAATAACAACAATGTGTCTCTTTTTCGCAATTGGTTGCTGCACTGGCAACCATCTTTATAATTTTGGTTGCCATGCTAAAGAATAAAGAATAACAAGTCTAGAATCATGGACATGTTGTGTTATATGTGTATCTAATGCTTAATCTATCTTCTGTAAATTATTGAGCAACAATTTTGCCGACATGACAGACTTTTAATGCATCATGTCTTGTTGTGAGCCGGAATTGAATCATTTCCTTGGCCTAATTGATCCACAGTCGCCAATTTGTATTCTATGTTTAATTGGGTTGCTGTTCAAGCTTTAAAAAGCTATAGTTGCCAACGTAAGATAGATCGAATTTCGGTTGATACACATAATACTATTTTCTAGAAACTGTTAGATCTAGATTTAGATTTCTTATTTTTACGTAGTTAAACAATATGTATTTTTATTTGTCTTGCCTTATGAGACAAAACTATCGAAATAGTATAGTGGCCATGGTAGAAGCGAATTCTTTATATAACAACACACGTGTGACGTACGCGGTAAGTCTGTCTGAAAATCTTCCTGTAAGCCAGAGTAGCCTACCGACATTTGCCTGTTTGCTATAAATAACACAGAGTGAAATCAATTTTCTATTGTTAAGTTTCTTGGTTTGATATTCCATTAACAAGACGCAATTGGATTTGTAAAGACCCGTGTCATGCGAAAATGTGACTTATGCAATATGCTGACAACGTAGCTCTCGTCCATCCTGCACATTCTCACAGTCTTGTCAACATATGCATACTGAGAAGGATACTCAGGAGATACCACGAAATCTTGCGTGCTTTTTATAGCGGAAAGCGTAGCCCCTGACCAGACCTCGCAAGTGCCCTGGCTAGGCTTGAGAGCTCTACGCTGGACGCATAAATGCCAATTAGACCACTTTTCCATGACGCGGGTGCTACGGTGTTATTTGAATCAAAGATCTATCAATACATCTGTCTTTATAGATCTTTGTTTTAATGTGTGGAAAGGAAACTGCGTCTAAATCTAATATAAATTGTTTCGATGACGGAACAATAAATTCATAATTTCCACGTGAGGACACATATGATAATGATCACACGTAGTAAAATTTGTATCTACGAACACTATAATGTGGCTAAATATACGTGCATTAAATGACAAACATTTCACTGGGTGGATATAATTATTCTATCGACGTTTAAGTGAAAAAAGAACACATCGATCCTTAAACTTTTGTTTTTAATTGAATAACTTAGAAAAAGTTAATTTTCTACCGTTATATCAAAGACAGGATATACGCCAAATATCGTTTTAAGGATATTTCATGTACCAAGTAGGGTCACAATAATAATGTGATCGTTTGCATATAATTTCTGCGTGGTCTGTTTCGCGTATTTAAAAAGTTCGCCTTACAACGAATATGATGAGTTTTCTCCTTAGATTGTATCTGAACTTTCCTTTTAAAAATGTGCATTTGTTCGTAATTAAATCAATTTAAAGTAAAACAGTGTGGTCGTTTACATATTTGAATGGAGATTTGTCTTTGGAGTTTAAAAAAAGTATAGAGCGGAGGAATACAAACGATATACCGATTAAAAGTTAAAATATCGGTGCGTTCCGTTTACCAGTCCTATTTAAATTAAAATTGTTCAAATAAGAAAAACTTCAATAATAGCTTTGACTCAACATTATTCTCTAAAAATAGTTGCGGTCAATCGCATATTCGGTCACACGATATGTTTTGTTTCCCCGCATTGAAACCATTTGGTTAATTAAAATCATTACCCCAAAAGACAAAGATTGAAAATCAATATAATACATGCAAAATAAATTTTATTGTTGACTTACAGCGTGTCTCTTCATGTAGACGGTGGATATATACTGGTATATACAGTTCATGCAATTTTCTTTTGTCTTTAATGTTCAATAGCGGTAAAACGTCGTTGGCACAAATGAATGCTCTCAAACGTTATAACCTTTCTCAAATTTCAATTCTATCATTGTGTTCATTTGTATACTTATGTCATATTATAAATACCGTAATTCATGTCGAGGTGACTGTTCTACCATATCCACTAACGTTCGATGCTATAGTTGGATTAAAATGTTGATCTAGATCTATCACAGATTCACAAATGATACGGAATGGCACCTTTTGCATTTTCTACGCAGTTCATTTCATGTTCCTTCACATCGGCTGTGGTATGTCGTTTTTTGTTATTTGCAATCAGCGCTTATTGTTGTACAGTAAATACGTGGAGTTCTAAACATTTATTTGTTATCACGAGTTCGTGTTTTTGTGTATTTCGTTTTTATATGGACACTTTTCTAAGTAATTGCGAGTAACGCCGCTTCGTGTTAATATTTTTAAAATAAACTTATTGCAAATGAAAACATTTTAAAACCTTAATTCCTCGTGTATATCTTTTCAAGGTGTCGTTGGAAGGTCGGCTATTGACGATGTAAAACGTGTTTTTGCTGGTGCAGACGACTATGTTGTTGAAGACGCAGACAACACGAGATTTGAGCGGGAAGATAAAATTAGCGACGTGGATGCTGACATTGTTGAATACGGGTAGGTTGTACACTTAAATTGTTTCAATTTAGATTGAATTTGTATGTGATTGCAACCATATTTGATGCGAATATAACATAATCGAAGTCAATCGTAAAGAAATCATGTACCGGTATGTTTTGCAAAAAATATAGAGTCTGAGTACCAAAAAGAATGAAAGGCACAATTTATTATATTGATCCATATATAGTAAAACCAATAATAATTATGATCTTTTTTTGTTTCATACGGAATTTCCTATCGGATAATTCCATAGGAAAGCATAGGGAAATACTGTAATTTTGTAGGTCTCCTAGTGTTATTACCAGTTATTATACATAACTCATCTTTTATTTTCAGGATATTTATCGGATTTCTTCAAATTGCGGGTGTTTTTGGGGTGGTCGTCTGGTTGCTCCGAATGGCCTATCCGGACCATCTTAAAATATGAAGGATAAGCCACGTTTAATGCTGAACAACCATTTTCGAAAAACGTTTAAATCAAGTGATCTATGGGTCTTTCTTTTATTGTTATAATAAAACTTTAAATGAACATCAGTAAGATGGCATTTGTTTTGGTCATGCATTTAACATAGTACATTCGCTATTGTGTATTTTGTGTCAATAATCTTAATTTGTGGCTTTAAATAGCCTAAAAAAACAAATATTGTGAACTTAATACATAGAAATATAAGAGAAGCTTTTAACTTCAACATGTTGTCCTAGTGTCATATCCAACATTTTTTGTACAGACACACAGGACATGCTCTTATGCTCTTTGATATCATATGAGTCATGTTCTGAGAAAACTGGGCATAATGTATGTGCGTAAAGTGTCGTCCCAGATTAGCCTGTGCAATCTGCCAAGGCTAATCAGGGACGACACTTTTTGCTTTTATGACATTTTTCATTTAAGTGAAGTAACTATTAGCAAAAATCCAATTTAGGCGGAAAGTGTCGTCCCTGATTAGCCTTGGCAGATTTTAATTTTTGTTGTTTAATTTTAACTCGTGTACATGTGCACACTCTAGGAAAAAATGGGCTTAATGCATGCGTGTAAAGTATCGTCCCAGATTAGCTTATGCAGTTTGACAAGCTTATCAAGGACCATACGTTCCACATGTTAGAAATTGTTTGTTTGAAGGAAGTCTCTTCCAAGCCAAAAAAGAGTCAAGGCAGGAAGTGTTGTCTCAGAAAAGCCTAGGGTCGGCACTTTACACACACGCATTAAGCCCTGTTTTCCACGAGTTGGGCTCTAACTGTTCAGAAACGTACTGAAATTGAGTAGAGCACTGATTAATAAAAATAAACAACTGCAAAGCAGCTTCATAAAATTTTATTTAACAATTTTTGCATGAAATGAGAAGAAATTGCTCAAATGTATGAGTATGATAGTTATCAGATTCTTTGCACAAGAAATCACACACAAATTAGCATACACACGTCACAGCAACAAAGCAATATACTATTATTGTTCAAAGGTAACAATTTTGATTCACAACAAATTGCAATAGTGACAAATTTATTTTAATATATATTTAGGAAATTGGAAAAATACTTAATACATTTAATCAAAACAAACATAATAATAAGAAATGAAAGTCAGTGCTAATAAAAATTATTAATAATATAATATGAACATTTGAAACAGCTGCTATTTTTGCAATACAAGATTTGTGTACCTTAAATCCAGACAAAAAGCAAGGCAATCAAACATTCATTCACATTTCAATGAATAATTAAATGGTGAATTGTTCCTTGCATGAAAAATACATTTACCAATGTGAGAGTAAAAAACAAACAACGTTTTTGGCCAATATTGAAGTGGAAGACTCCTACATCCGAATCTAACCTGACTCACACATTGAAAAGAGCAACAACTCTAGCAACAAATCTAATGTGTATGAGCAAGTAGCACCCCTTTGATTTGAAAAATACTAATATTTGATCAAATAATGCCACATTAAAACACACAACAGTATAATATTTTGATACACATAATTACATTTTAGAAGTAAAATGCTACGATCTGGAGGACAATTTTTACAGTAGTTTACTCTTTGTTTGAAGTTTATTCAATACAGATTTGTTTGATATGGCATACAGCTTTTTATTAAGCACAATTACGATCATGATTCACTGCTTAAATAACATGAAAACTTCATATACAAAACAAGCATGTATATATCTACACTTTTAATTGTATGACAATGCTTAAAGAAATTGCATCCAAATATACATTAAAAATATTTTATCATTTAACAACCACGTTGACAATGATTTTCATCTTCAAATATGAGCGCAAATATGAAGCCATGATCTTAAAACAGTAAGCTAGTTTTTGTTACAAGATGAGCAGTAAAATATTATATTTTATGACCTTTGAACTTGTTTGGATTAGTTTAATTTTTCAATAAAGAACAAATGTAACAACCATAATTTATATTGCATAGTTAAAAGAAGTACTGACCATACATTTTGCTATATTTTAATTTTTAATAAAGAACTTGTAACTAAATAACAATGGAGTAAAAACAAAATCCGACATTTTGTCACTGCTTCAAGCATATATATTGCAGCATAACATCAATAATTCAGCATTTAAAATAATACATAATGGTAAAAATCTCTGCCAAAGGCTCTAAGGCGCTCACCTAAGACGCCAATCAATGTAACTATTCTAGGAAGGCAGTGTTCTCATGGTTTCATAAGATCCATTTAATTAAAACTGCCCAAACAACTGGCAGCCATGTTTTCGAAAAATAACAAGATGTGTTTGTGAAACACTATGTCCCCGTATATGACGTTTGACCTTGGAGGATGACCTTGACCCTTCACCACTCAAAATGTGCAGCTCCATGAGATACACATGCATGTCAAATATAAAATTGCTAGCTTCAATATTGCAGAAGTGACATTACATGAGCAATTTTGACCCATATATTTGACCTTGAAGGATGACCTTGACCTTTCACCACTCAAAATGTGCAGCTCCATGAGATACACATGCATGCCAAATATCAAGTTGCTATCTTCAATATTGCAAAAGTACTCATCAAATGAACGATTTTGGCCACATATAATTGACCTCTGACCTTGAAGGATAACCTTGACCTTGAACCACTCAAAATGTGCAGCTCCATGAGATACACATGCATGCCAAATATCAAGTTGCTATCTTGAATATTGAAATATTGCAAAAGTGTACATTAAATGAGCGATTTTGACCCATATATTTGACCTTTGACCTTGATGGATGACCTTGACCTTTTACCACTCAAAATGTGCAGCTCCATGAGCATGCCAAATATCAAGTTGCTATCTTGAATTTTGAAATATTGCAAAAGTGTACATTAAATGAGCGATTTTGACCCATATATTTGACCTTTGACCTTGAAGGATGACCTTGACCTTTCACCACTCAAAATGTGCAGCTCCATGAGATACATATGCATGCCAAATATCAAGTTGCTATCTTCAATATTGCAAAAGTTATTGCAAATGTTAAAGTTGGCGCAAACCAACCAACAGACCAACAGACAGGGCAAAAACAATATGTACCCCACTACTATAGTGGGGGACATAAAAAAATAAACAAGACTATTGCCAAGCAATATATGTCCCCTATCAGCTCCACCATTGACATCAATGACAAAATCCAACAGGCTGCATGTAAATATTTACAGTTGGAGTAATCCTTCACTATATTTATTCAGTACCAACATCCGTTATGCAACATTACAAAGCAAGTAGATTAACCAATAACAATCTTAAAAATGTCAACAACTTAGTAAATACTTACGGCATTCAGGACATCACCACTGTGAACAAGAGACAGGGCAACAAGTGTGACTTTTGCACAGAGTTTTTGGTGTACCTATAGTTTGGAAGAGGGAGTGGGAAAATGAATAGGTTTCATTGAGCTTATTGAACATATTAATGCACATGACCCAAGCTTCACCCTATGGGATGGTAGAGACATTAGCAATACAAGTTTGGCCTTCAGCAAAATATATAATTACTTTTTTAATTGGTAATATTTGCAACATGTCTCACTTCTTGTTCAACATATAATTTATTATTAGGTTAAAGACATGTACTGATACATATAAGCGTATTGTATGCAGGACTAACTTATGCTTTCCAGAATCCATTGGCAGATGTCACACAATTTAGTGATAACCAAAGCAAGAGTTTTATATGCGGTTGCAGATACTCAATTTATTCTGAACTTATTTCAAGTACCTTAGGGGAATATAAATAACTGAACAGCAAGATGAAAGCAATGACACTGTTTCATGCTATTAAAGTTGACAAATAACACATCACACAATGTTTGGAACTAAAATGTGCTGCTGACTATTACAATGATATGTGTCATATCACAGAAAAATTGCAAGCCTATATAAGTAATAACAATTGTGATGGTTTAGGTCATATGCTACATTTTATCATGACTAAAGTCATTGGGAATATTGTGACTGTAGAAGCAAGATGCTGCATACTTCTTTTTGGTGCCATCAAGTTCCCCTCCACACCTGCTGTTTAAATAGAGAAATGGTGACTGAATTTTGAAAAGTTCAATATATTTTTTCTTCTTTGTTTTTGTTTAAATAACTTGACCATGTTAATATTTGTATTTAACGAAATCCTTTAATACCACAACTGGAAGAAAATGACATTGAAACTGAGAACTTAAATGCCCCCAACACCCATGCCCCACCCTCCTGCTGCATTTTATATTCCCACTGTATCTGTTTATTGTAAATCTTTGTTCATCTACCCCATATATATCAAAGTAAAATACAAGTGTTACTATTTTGGGATTAATATGACTCAAATGCGAGGCATAACATAAGACATACATTTGTAATTAGCAATAAATCTAGGAGCCATTGGCAGTTACTAGTACATTATTGATGAATTATGATCACTCAGTGAAGTAAAGCACTCCAAAGCACATAAACGAAATATTGCACAATTACTCGTTGACATAATATAGCACATATTACAGTGTTTTACAAACTGTCAGTACCATGAAGTGTTATATTTTTAAACAGCTCGTTAACACGTAGTGGAACATTGATATCTCAAAGTTGGAAGAAGTTCAAAATGAAGGGTCTGAATGGAATCAAGATGTCTGATACATAAAATAGAGAAAGAATCAAGTTGAGAAAGATTTTCCATAATTGGATTAACCTTTAGGAAATTTATGATTGCAATGCCCAGATGTATAAATATTCTGTCTTCAGGTTATGATAAAATGGCAAATAATTATAACGCCCACAGCATATCAGCAGCATGGAGGTAATAACATAACTATGCGCAGACAATAGTATTCCTATAGCTGATAGGAGCTGGTCTCTGGATAAAACAGACTGCATTTGCATAAAGCATCATCCCTAATTAGTCTACGCAGCCTGCACAGGCTAATCAGGGCCAATACTTGATGCATAAGCATTAAGCCTGGTATTCGCAGAACGCAGCTCATTTATAGAAATGCAGTGGTAAACATTTTACTGATCCAACTGTTACAACTGATAGAGCATGCAATAGTTAAATGTTTGATGATTATAAATGTAATTCAATCTTGGAAATAAATAATAATTTATCAAGTCTTAATACAATACTCATTGTAGAACATATTCCAATATACCAATTATATGATCAGGTCTACATACAAAAATACTGGCAAACTATTTGAGCAGAAAGTTTAACACTACCAAAATGGTGGCATAAGGACACGTCATACATTCAAAAACATATAGTTTGTATTTATTATTTATTATCACAAATTATTTTTTAAGCTATACACAAAAAAAATGTCATAGTTGCTAAAAAAAATTAAACAAACATTTAATATTCACATATTCCACACTGAATAATTTATGCAAATTCTGTCAAACATTCTGTATGTCATTTACACAATTAAACAAAGAACTCCTGTATCCCTTTTCTTATCATAAACCTGTCTAGAAACTGAAAAATTAGTAATAGTGCATTTATTTATTTCTCAATTGACTGTTATTTGAAAACAGACCTTACACACAGAACTTCACTTATTATTTTCTAAGAAGGATTCTTGTTTTAAAATGTTACTTAGACATAATAATTAGAAGATACACACTATGTATGTATTTGGTGTGTTATTTGTTCTATCATCAATAGAAAAGGGGAGAATTCATAATTTCATGTTTTTTGAAAAAACACAAACACATTATGCTCAACTCTATGCAAATGAAGGTATAATAATAGAAACACATCCAAAAAAAAATCTACTTCTTGTTAAAACATTAACCCTTTACCACTTAAATATGTATTTTTACTAGTGCTCAAACGGGTACCCTTAAAACCCCAAATCCGTGAGTAAAAAAAAAACCTGCAGATCCGGATAAAAGTTTCTGCCAATGATACCAGTTCGGGTTGCAAGCTACGAAGTACAAGATTACATATTAAACCTGTAGTCAAATCATCTCTTTTAACCCTTTCCCACTCAGAGGGGAAGTGAAAATGGCTATATGTGCAAACAGCATAAAATCAGAACAGAAATTTGTTCAGGTTTTATGCTGTTTGCTGCTCATCAGTATCTAAAGGTTGTAAATGAAGCCTTTAAAACTTGAATCTTGTAAGAAAGGTCTTAAATTAAATGTAACTTTCTGGGGGGACTAAAAATGCGTCAAAATATGTTTCTAAGTAGTAATGGGTTAAACAAGTGAAGTAAAATCACACCCTTTATCAGTTTAAGCATTGTTATTATTTAAAATTGTCATAAATGAATAGAAGTGACGCACCAAAGCATAAATGTCGAGTTTAATTTGTTATTCAGATCCGGAAATGGCGACGTTAAAAAACAAAACTTGTATCATAAACAAAGGCTGTTTGTAAAACATGCATGTCCCCCCATAGACTGTCAGTTGTAGTGGCAACCATTGTGTGCAAACGTTTTTTGTCACTGTAACCTTGACCTTTGACCTAGTGACCTGAAAATCAATAGGGTTCATCTGCCAGTCATGATTAATGTACCTATGAAGTTTCATGATCCTAGGCTTAAGCTTTCTTGAGTTATCATCCGGAAACCATTTTACTGTGTCGAGTCACCGTGACCTTGACCTTTGACCTAGTGACCTGAAAATCAATAGGGGTCATCTGCTAGTCATGATCAATGAACCTATGAAGTTTCATGATCCTAGGCGTAAGCTTTCTTGAGTTATCATCCAGAAACCATTTTACTGGTTCAAGTCATCGTGACCTTGACCTTTGACCTAGTGACCTGAAAATCAATAGGGGTCATCTGCGAGTCATGATCAATGTACCAATGAAGTTTCATTATCCTAGGCGTAAGCGTTCTTGAGTTATTCATCCAGAAACCATTTAACTGGTTCTAGTCACCGTGACCTTGACCTTTGACCTAGTGACCTGAAAATCAAAAGGGGTCATCTGCCAGTCATGATCAATGTACCTATGAAGTTTCATGATCCTAGGCGTAAGCGTTCTTGAATTATCATCCGGAAACCATTTTACTGGTTCGAGTCACTGTGACCTTGACCTTTGAACTAGTGACCTGAAAATCAATAGGGGTCATCTGCGAGTCATGATCAATGTACCTATGAAATTTCATGATCCTAGGCGTAAGCGTTCTTGAGTTATTATCCGGACACCATTTTACTGGTTCGAGTCACAGTGACCTTGAAATTTGACCAAGTGACCTGAATTCAATAGGGGTCATCTGCGAGTCATGATCAATGTACCTATGAGGTTTCATGATCATAGGCGTAAGCGTTCTTGAGTTATCATCCGGAAACCATTAAGGTTGACGGACCGACAGATGGACGGACGGACCAATCGACATGTGCAAAACAATATACCTCCTCTTCTTCGAAGGGGGGCATAAATATATTGACTTACAGTTAGAGCTTACAGTGAAAGTTATTTTGGCTTCTCTCCTCAAAATAAGACAAGCTTTATTTTTGCTTGACAGGTTTTTTTTCCCTATACATGCACTTTTGATCGCTATTCCAAGTAATACTTACTTTAATTAATTTCAACATCGTTGTGTAAACTTAATAAATAATTATATGCAGTTCAGTATTTTATTCATAATTAAATAAATAAAAACAATAAAAAGTATAATATTCTAAACAATATACTTGACAAACAGTTGAATATTTAAGAACCCTAAAACATGCTATGACAATTTATGTAGTTTTATTTTAATTAACTTATAATCTGACCCGACCCGAATTGTTCAGGTATTTTAATTTTGACCCGCCAACCTGACCCTGAGAATAGTTTTGACCCGTGTGAGCAATAATTTTTACTGACTTGTAATCCCTTAAAAAGTATAATTTAATTAAAGACCTTGCTAGATTCATCTTTTAAAGGCTTCATTTCAAACCCATAGATACTGATGAGCAGCAAACAGCATAAAACCTGAAACAGGCTGCAAGTTACTCACAGGCTGTTCTTGTTTTATGCTGGTATCAAAAGCATTTTTCACTTTGCTTCTTATGGGGGAAAGGGTAAATAATTCCATGTTTTGCAGTATCAAAAACACATTATGCTAAAATCTTTGCAAATGCAATTACAAAATAATAAAAGCACATCCAAAAACAATCTACTTCTTATTTAAAACATTTAAACAAGTTTCAAAAAATGCTATTCAATTACTTGATAAGTCACATAAGTACACAATTACGAAACAAGATAGGCCAAATAGGGCCATCTTTGAAAAATAAGCAATTATATACATTTAAAACATTTCATTAATGCATTTCAAAATATCAGGCATTTATACTTTTAACACAATAGAATGTGGTAAAAATGTAATCCAACCAAACATTTATGGTACACTACTATCACTTGACAACATATACTAAAACAAAATGCCCCTGAAATGAAAGAGATACTACAGCAAAAAATATCTGAGATTTTATTAAATTTTGATTATATGTTTCGAATAACAAACTCATTGGTACTTCTGTTACACAAAATATTATTTCATATTACTAGTACTAGTATTATGCAATTAATTAACATCACAGTAACATTGTAAGTTGTCAGATGTAAGTTTGACTACAAAATAAATCAAGTACCATCACAAAAAGAATACAAAAATAAGACCTCTAAATTTTGATAGATGCTATTTTGAACTTCAGGTAGCAAAGTGGAACTGCGAAAGCACATTTAAAAATCATTTAAAAATCACAAATAATCATGTATCAACAATATTTGACATAAAACAATAATAAAATACAAAATCTACATTGATAAAAATCTTTCATACAAAACTTTGACACATTTATGGGTATTTTTAGAAAGCTATAAACACGTGTTTAAGTAAAGAGTTGTGGGTATTCAAAATATATACATAATTATTCCAGTGATTATTTTCACACCAAAATTGGGACTTGGGACTTAATAATTCCCAACTCACAAAGTAATACAAGATTGTACTACATTTTTTATTTTCATGAATTTTCTTCCAAAATTCTCAAAAGCGAGAGTTTGTTAAAAAAAAAATTCTTCATTCTTTTTCTTAACAAGTGAATACTTTTTTTATCATCAAAATCACCCTTTTCATCATAAGTCTCATTATCAGCAATAACTCCATGTATTTGTTACAATTTAAATTCACTGTAACTGACAAAATAATTAAAGCCTCAAAAACATTTCTACCAACATGTACACAAAACAACAACAACTAAAACAAGAGCACCGCATAACGGGTGCCACGCTCGGCTGCGAAAGCTTGTCAGAATATTTTTTTTAGAGGTCACAGTGACCTTGACCTTTGACCTAGTGACCCAACAAGAGATGTGTTGGTCAGAAACACAATGCCCCCTACTGCGCCACTTTGAAATAAAATTTCTATTTATCATTTGGCAGGTATAGAAATCATCTCCCTTTAAAGCTTATTACTTCCCTTGGATATTGTCCAATCTAACTGGGTGGGGGGGGGGGGGTCTGTAGCCAGTCAAAAATGACCAAGTCAGACATCACTGACAACCAAGGCCTGTGGTTTATCAAAGAGATCATAGCCAGAGTTCATCATGTTTTTATAAACATTTTTTCTTTTCTTTTTTCTTAAGGACATTTTTTCTTACATACCACAGATATGTAATGAACACTACTATTAACAACTTAGTACATGACAGAAATGATAATTATATCATTTAAAAAAAAACCTTTGACAAATCAATCATTTGAGTTATAAATAATCAAAATAATAAATCTGTACAGTAACTGTGAAAAGAACTTCAATTCTTGGTAAGGAAATATATAATATGAGATTTATAATTATATAAATTACTTCCCTTGAAAATAATTGTCTCTAACAAATCTCTATTTTTAGTAGCAAATAATTAAAAGCCAATACCGTGACTGTAGATTCACAACTCAAAATGTGCAGCTCCATGAGATACACATGCATGCCAAATATATAAAGTGGCTATGTTCAATATTGAATAATTATCTCCCTTTAAAGCTTATTACTTCCCTTAAATGTGTATTTTTTACCGTAGACCTTAAAGGATGACCTTGACGTTGACCTTTTACCAAAATGTGTTTGTCAGAAACACAATGCCGCCTACTGCGCTGCTTTGATTTATTTAACAAAAATATATACGTGGGCAGGCCAGATAACTATGTCCATTTAAAGTTTATTACTTCCCTTGACTTTGTTTTTTAGACCCTAGACCTTCACCTTGAAATTTTACCACTCAAAATGTGCAGCTCCATGAGATACACACGCATGCCAAATATCAAGTTGCTATCTTCAATATTTAAAAAGTTATGGCCAATGTTAAGGTTTTAGCACGACGGCGCAGGGCTCAACATTAACTGTTGTCCTATTGCCCCTGGCAAGTAAAAGTTGGGTCCGGGCTAGTTATTTTATAATCTAGTTGTCCGCCCGGGCAAGTGCAAAAAAGAACAAAGGGCATTTAATTTAGACTTTCATTAGACTTTAATTGCAGTAATCATTCCCTAAAATGTTAAAAAATAAAAAAGGTTTCGTGGTGTATTATTTTGATCTTTATTAAAAAATATGAGGTTTACAGTAAATGTGATATTTCATGTTTGGGCAAGCGGCTTTACTTTCAGGGCAAGTAGATTTTCTAAGTACTTGCCCAGGAGGGCAAGTTGGTTTTTAGGTTAATGTTGAGCCCTGCGGCGGACGTCGGACGACGAGCTGGCTATGACAATAGCTCTGGTTTTCTCCGAGCCGAACGACATTAATAAAAACGGATATCCAGAATTGGCATTGGGCGTTGGTCAATCTTTAGGGTCCATTTTCCAGATTTCTATTCAGGATTTCAGTCATATTCATCACCATCTCTGCAAGCTGATTCTGTGATGCCAGAACCGTTGCCTTTGTGCCCAAACACATCTGAAACTGAGATGGGTTCAGATCGGGTGAGCATATGACGGGGTGGAATGCGTGTATCATGCCGGTATCCACTGCGCGAAATATCGTCAAGTTACTAGTCACGAATTTTTCAAACAAATCCACGTCTTCCTTACCCCAGCCTTGAATGCTGGTGTCGTAACCTCCAACCTTTTCAAGATCAGATCGGTACATGGCCGCAATGCCATACCCAAACTGTCTCCAATAACCAGTCCATGTTGAGAAATTGAAAGTTTCAAATTTACAACGAGACATGTTCCCACAAACAATGGCGGGGTCATATTGACTAAATACTATTGGGTAATATATTTGTACACTTTGTATAGTGTTGAGACGAATACGAGTCAATGCATCTTTGGTTAAGATTATATCTACATCGACACAGAACAACAAGTCATCCATGGAACACTGCTTTGCCCCTAAATCTAGGGCTTTGGCACGAGCAAAATCACCATCAGCTTCTATGACTTCAATTAAATGACTACCATATAACTTTTGATACTTGCCTGCTATACTCAATATATTTTCTATTTCTTCTGGTGAACTATTTTTTGTAAACAAAACTATATGCATTTGAGAGTTGTCTTTTCTAGACAAGCATATTGTTTCAAAAACTTTCATAAATCTTTCAAACTCTTGGACTTTTCCAGCCAAAGGCAAGATAAAATGTATAGTTTCTTGATGTATATCGAATGCATGATAGTTTTCTAAGTTTCCCCCCAGTTGTTGAAACACTTGTGAATTAACCAGACTATTAGAATGTTCCTCTTTGTCAGTAAATGGACTTTCTATAAACTGGGTTTTTAGAAATGATTGATGCAAGTAAGCATGCCGTCTCACAGGTACGTTCATGTTATGACCTTTGTGCTTGCGATAGGTCAGCAATATGTCGTAGATATAACTTGGTCCATTTAAAGGGTCCACAGTGGAGTAACCATATAAAACATCTTTAAAGTCAATGCTTCTACCTCTCTGTCGCGAGTGTCTGTTGATGATATCCATTGTCTCTGAGACCACATTATTTAAAGTATCTTTTCTATACGAATTCAAGCCTTTTCGTGGATTAACATTTAAATGTGATGAGACAGAAGTTGACGTCATAAACTCCCAACCTATAACCTCACTAGGTTTACTTGGCACAAAACTGTTTACAGACGGTTTTAAACCATACTTATCGAACTGGGTGTTTTCATTGAGTACTTGGTTCATTTCACTTATTGCACGATGAAGTTCCAGCTCTTGCTCTCTCAGTTTCTGTATTTTGGCCGCTGAGAAATGGTTGTTGATGCGATATTGGTGGGTGGGGTCCTTGACTGGGTGCATCGTGACCGCTTTCTGTACCTCCTTCTCTTGAAGAGTATCTGTGAAAGAGCCTTTGTACTCCTTGAAATTCTGGTAGAAATATTTCTGCATCTGAAATTACACAAAATTACTAGTTAATCACACAAATATTTGGCCGAGGTCAATAGATTTAACTTATTTCCAATCAACAAGAGGGCCACAGGCCCTAGATTGCTCACCTGAGAACTAAAGGAACAAAATTGTTTTCGGTAGCTTTTGTAATGTTTGTATGATAAAATTGGTTCATGATTTTGAATTTAACCCAGACCCATTTTTTAATTTGTTTGAGATTTCATTAGATCAATAATATATTATTGTGATTATGCTGATTATGCAAAAACATGTGACAAAAGTGTTCACAAGGCTTCATTACAGCCATATAAGGAAAACTGCAATGCTACCTTGTGGCTGCATTGTTTCATTGACCTGAACCATTTTCAAACTTATAGAGTGTTCACAAGGTTTTGCTAAAGCCATTAATGCAAAGTGCTTAACCTAAGCCATGGTCTTTACCAGACTGATACCATTTTCAAAGTCTGCTGAGATAACATTAGAACACATGTTTTGAGCAAGTTCCAAGAAGACTAGACTAAAAATAAGATTGTTCAGAATGTTTCACTATTGTCTAATATAGAAAATTGCACTGCCCCCTGGGCATTATTAAAACTTCATTTTCCAAGAGAACAAAATTACTGGTCTCAGGGATTTATTTGAAGCAGAATCCTGCTTGATGAGCCAATCATTTCGCAATTTTGTCACTTCGACTCCTCCAAATTATTTTCCTTGCATCATTTTGATGCAAATGTTACCATGAAACTAACCATGTATTTTTTATTACACTCATTGTTTTTTTTTAAGTAAGGCAAGATGTACTAAAAGTTATACAAAGCAATATTTGTAGAGCAATAAAAAAAAATATCCAGAAACAAAATAACTAGATTTCATTATTTTTACCCTTGAACATTCATTTGACCCCTGAAAATTTCAAGCACAGGGTCATTTGACTCCTGGTTTTCAAAAACTGGTCTTACATAAAAATAAATCCCTTCTGTTGAAATACTTTAATTTGACCGTTGACCTTACATTGTGACCTTGACCTTGGATCTAGGGACAAGGACTTGAATACAACACTCAGTCTCATCATTCTGATCACTTGTACCATTGAGTTATTTTTAATTGATCACTGCTGACAAAATTTATGATTGTGACAAAACAGAAAGTTTTAAGTACATATTTCTTAAATTTGACTTTGAACTTAAATGCTCATCTTGACCTTGGACCAAGGGACCTGATTCATTCGCATGACATTCCACCTTACCATGATGATCACTCATTACCAGTTATATGAAAATCTGTCCATGCTGTTCAAAATATCTATTTACCTAAAAATGTGATTTTGACCTTCAACCTAGTGACTTAATTCATATGTATGACAATCTGTCTTGCCATTCTGATCACTTATTAGAAAATCCATGCTGAAAAAAGTTCTGGACACGAAAGCATTTAATAAATTTTCCCCTTTGACCTTGATGTATGACCTTGACCATAGAACCTGATGTTTGCCCATGACAATCCAACTGATCATGCTAATCACTAATGGTTTGCAAATCCATCAATGCTGGACAAAGTTTTGCTAACGGCAAATATTTCAATTTCAAGCCCTCTGGCTAAAGGACATTCACTTGGATGTTCCCATCAAAATCCGTATCATAAGGAAAACTGCCCAGCCCCCTGATGGTTATGTTTTTCAATGGACCAGATACCTTTTTAAACTCAGGTATGATTTCACTAGAAACAAGGTTCTGGAAGAAGATTGGCGAAAAGAGTGACATCTTGAGTGTTCACAGGATTTCACTACAGACATACAAGGCACACAGTGTTTCACTACAGACGTATAAGGAAAACGGGGCTGCCCACTGGTGGTCATGTTTTTCATCTTACTGGAACTATTTTGAACTGCCGAGATATCATAACAACAAATGTTCTAAGCTTTCATGAAGATTTGAAAATAATCTGAATTTTAGATAGACAAGCTCTTATTATAAATGTGCACTCTAGAGTGTTCACAAGGTAAATGTTGATGACCCACAACAAACAAATGACCATAAATGATCACAAAAGCTGACAATGAGTTCACTGTGTACATGTACAGTACAGCTCACGTAAAACAAACATATTCCGCGATCTGCAGAGTTTGATGCCATCTTGTGTTCGAGGAGTCGACTCGGAATCGACCATCTGGTCGCCAAGAAGCCGTGTCTGTCCACCGAGACACACCGCATCTTGCCTCCGCGACATGCCTCGGCATGATGCTGAGGAATTTTTTTGATGATGCCGAGTCACTTGGCGGACAATCTTATTAACTATAATCCTTTCCTTGACAGGTACGCGTTTTTACGACCCTATGGATTCCCTGTCAAATACGCGTTTCTACGCCTCTATCGATTACCTGATATCTACGCATTTCTACTACCCTATCTATTACCTGATATATATGCGTTTTTACGAGGCACGATTAAATTTGCTATTTAAATACTTAAAATGACATTTTAAGTGTAACAGAATTGCTTGTACACATGCGATCATCATTTTTCTAAACTGTCGAGTAAACATCCAGTAATGTTGCTATTTAAAGTTATGATGCAATAGACGTCTAATCTAGACGAGGATTTACCATTTGAACATGCGTAAATCACGTTCCAGGATGTGCGCGCATCGGGCATTTTGTAATGTTCTAAAATAACTGCCATTCTCAAACCGTATTTAATTTGAGACATTTTCCGAAAACGTATTAATAACTCTTAAAAATGAATTGCCGCAAAAATAAACACGTTCCATAGGGACATAATATGATTGGGGTGTAAATCGATTTCATTCTTATTGTTGTTTGATTCCATTATATCGTAAATGTTTAAAGAAAGTCCCGTTTCCGAGATCATATACGAGAATTACTTCAATATGTTTACTGACATGTACAGTCACTGTTTTTACAAACGACACGTGCTTATCTATAGTTTGTGTTTCGTAATACACAGGATATTGGATTATCTGTGCTTGATTGGGCAATAAAACAAAGACGCAGTCAGCGGTCTTCAATATGCCTTTTGTACTGACCATCATAATAATGAATTGCGCACGTGCTTATCTAACATTTAGGGATAGGAAACACGGGCTCTACACACTTTGTGCTTGTTTGGGCCATAAAACGCAATTCCGATGGCTTTTTTCAGTAGCACACGTGTTCAGAAACTAACGAGTTCGAGTAATAAAGCACAGAGCTTATGATCTGAAAACTGCATGGAGTCTGAAATGAAACAAAATGCTGACAAATCAAAAAAATATCTCCTTCAATTAAGTCCTTCAACACCTCATTGAAAGAAACGTTTTATTTATCACTAGTATTTTTCTTGTTAAATGTTTTAACATTTATTTCTTTTATTTCAGAAAGCAGTATATACTTGACTTCAAACCCACGTTATTTTCTTCCATACTGCCGAATGAAAAGAAAGCATGGCTATGAGTGTATTTATTTTATATGTGTTGATTGTTGAAAAAAGTATAAGTATTATAAACGCACGACTTTGTTGTTATTTGCCTGGATCGCAAACATATTTCTTTCTTTACGCGGCGAAATAAAAAATTTGTTCGAAGAATGTTATGGGAATGTGTGTTGAAATTAAAAACACAACACTAGTATTTTATTGATCCTTTTATATTTTCAAAATTAGTAATGGCAATGCAAGATATCAAAGTTGTGATAGGAAAGTTATGTTATGTATAAAACATCGTTAGCATTCATCAATACAAATTATATATATTGATTACTGGTTTTGAATATCGTCTAAACTCCACGCTCTCTGGGACCACGCACACTTCTCTACATAATTATTAAATGTATTGGAACGTTTGGTACAGTGCATGAGGCGTTCATGAAATTCCATTATCAAAATTACAAAGAAAATGCTCACGCTTTCCAGGCGGATAACGTGATATTACACAAGTCATCTTTATTTTCGTGCAAATTCTAAGAGAACTGCAGATTTACAAGTGTATTTAATTCTAACAATAATGATACTGTTTTGCGTCACAATATTATTTTGGTAGTCACATTTATGCCGCGTTTAATGTTTAAATATATTGCCCGATAATTCCGTTTATAACAACTGCCATTTTTAAAGCAAATTCTGTCAATATTGCTGAACAGTTTGTTAAGACAAATGTTTTACATTTTCCATCAAACGAATTGTACATGCAACTGTTTTATTTAATGGCAGACTAATCGAGACAGCGGTATTATCGGCTAACACGTGTATATCACCTGATGCAATGTGTAAATTTAAATTTAGATGCAACATGTACATGCCCATTTCTGAAAATCGGGACGAAGTGAAAGTAATCATTTTTAAATATAAACTAACATATGTTTTAATTAAAATTGTCAACATTATTTATATTTGTTTTCTATGTGTATAGTTGTTTGGTTCTCATATGTATTTTCGCAAATCTTATGAAAATCAATATTTTGTTTTCGATGTTTAAAGCAAGTTTCGTTTCCGAGATCATGTATGGGATTAAACTGTGTAAGGTTCATTGATATGGTTATAATGACATACAAAATCATTTTGTATGAAGTTCCGTATGCAGAGAAGCTGACGAAAGGTTTAGACAATCACGCAGAAGTAAACATATCACGTATGATTTGTATCTGTTTCTAATAATCGTTTATTTAAAAATTATTTAACATTTGTTATAGTATAAAAATCAATATCCGCGTGTAAAGACGCGGCGTGATACTGCGAAGACGCGGCGTGATACCGCGGATCGATGCCGAGGCAGGAACAGATGCAGAGTAACTCCGCGAATTATTGCGGAGTGCCTCGGCATGATGCCGAGTGAATACTCGTTGTGGATGCGGAGTAACTTCGAAAACAAGAGAATGTGTCCGCGGATTTTGTTGGTTTTGCGCGAACTGTACTGTAGCTTGGAAAAGACCTTAATATTTATCAATTCTTACAGTTGGTTATCTTATGATGCAAGTTATTTTAAACTTCCCCTGATAACAGCTGCCTTACAAATAATTAATACAAAGACAGAGACCACAATTTATAAATTGAACCAAAAACATTTTCATTTCTATCAACTTGCCAAGGGATAAACATCCATTTGAAAATATTCTTTGTACTAAGGAAACAACAGCCTGTTTTGTTTAATCAAATAATTTGCTTAGCCAGAAGGTTTTCATTATGTATGTTCTTATATCTTATCTTTGAACAGATTTTCTAACATGAATAAAAGCACCCACTTGGTTTTTCGACATAACACTTTGTAATTCAATGACAATACAATCAATTAAAAGCATGTTTAGTAAACAATGATTATTTTACTTTTAATTATTTATAAAGTTATAACATGTAAGAAGTAGTATCCAAATTATTTTTACAAGATTTATATCAAGAAACTGTATTCACTTGCAGGAGCAATAAATTCTTTAAAATCAGTTAAATCAAGAATATCAATGAAGTGTAATCAATAAATACTTAGTATAATTTAGAATCTGTAGAATCAATTTACTTGTTAAATAAACTTTTAAACAGGACTGAAAATATTAATGGCAATTACAGTGTGCTACACCCATCTCCTAATTTTGGTTCCCCTCCTGCCCTATGGCCAAAACCAAAACTGTGAAATTTTTTTGAAATTTAAACATTTGAGGCAATTATTCAATAGCAAAGGCATAGACTGTACAATCAAAAACATCAAATTCAAGTGTGGAACTAAGAAAGGCCCTAGATTGATTACATTTTAGATAATGTCTCTAGAATAGGCTAGTTTTCCTCCCTGTCCATTTTGGCACCACCCAGTAACTTCTGTACTCCTAGATCTTTCAATGTAACAGGTGTACAATGCAAGTAACAAAATAGATGGCCCTTGCAGTTGGAATGTTGGATAATGTCCCTTCTATATATGTATATGGGCTTGAAATGGTGACCTAATTCTGTCCTTACATGACCATTTCATACTTTTATAACATGTAACAAAGATAATTACACTAAATGCAAACTCCAGAGTAATCACTTGCTCTGTACGTTTTTAAATATCTCTAAACAAAGAATTCATGTGAATGAGATAACAGTTTTAACAATGTTTTACTTCAATTCAATTGAAGTGACCTTGTTTCTGTCCCCAAATGACCCTGAATATCAACTTCGGCCCAGATAACATTGGCATAATATTCTGGCTATTTTTATTTGTGAGCGTTAGCTCACAAATAATGCAGACGCAATTTTGCAAATCAGTATGGCTTAGCAACGCTAGGAACCGTAACCCGTGACTGCCTGTGTGGATAACTGCAGTAAAATTAAGCAGAAGAATGCTAAAAGCGTCTGCTCTAACCACCGCATCTGCCTGTTCTCACTGGTACAGTACATAGTGTGTATATAACAGCTTGTAAGACAACGTTGGCCAGTCTAGTATTTATCATTGAAATCTGTACATATTGGCTACTTTCAGGGAAAACGGGGCTTAATGCATGTCAAATAAGATTAGCCTGTGCACACTGATTAGCTGTATCAATGATTTGAAAAAAACACACACATCTCGACCTGTGTTTTAAGACACACTCTTAATTAATTTGAATGGGTTGTGGTCATTTCAAACTTGCGATATAAAAAACTATAACATAATTTTGAAAACTGAGATGCATCTAAGATTATACAACCGTGAACAAATTCAGTGCCTTCAGCACTTTGATTATGAGAAGTAGAGATCAAGGGTGGCCTATAGTGTGTTCCAAATCTGATTTATGAAATTTCTTAAATTTGATTTAGTTTTCTACCCAATATGACTTAATTAAGAACTCAGCTGAGATACCGGTGGGACAAATATTCTGACTAAGTTTCATGAAAATTTGGCAATGAATGTGGCCTTTAGAGTGTTCACAAGCTTTTCTTTAATTTGACCAAGTGACCTAGTGTTTGCGACCATGTGACCCAGTTTCCAAATCGGCTGAGTTATCATTGGGGCTTATGTTCTGACCAAGTTCCATGATGATAGGCCATTAAGTGCTCCCTCAAAAGTAGTCAGAACATAAATGTTGACAATACTCGTTGGACAATAGACAAAAGTAGATCACAAAAGCTCTCAGACAGCATATGATGCTCAAGTGAGCTTAAACAGGTTTACCAGAATACAAAGTTATTTCCATCATTTATGAGTAATATGACTACCTTTATTATAGATTCTGTTTTAATAACCAAGTCAATCACAAGTAGACATGACAGACTTGGCAGGAGACAGTTAAGTGATGTTCAGCCGTGACACCCTTATCGCTGGTTTACATTGGAGTAACTTGAGCAAGTGTGATAAAGGTCAACAATAGCCCTCCCAACCCCGGGCATGAAAGTGGACACCAAATGAAGTTGATCAAACTACAATAGTTAATTCACTGTAAATTAAAGCTAAGGGTGATTTGAAGTCCAATTTGCTTCATATTGCATTCCAGATAGGTGGATACCTGCATTTTGATATGTAGCACATGGCTTATTCTTATTTTAAGTGCAAATCGATCATACAGATTATGTTTGTTTCAGGCAAATGTTCTCTTGCAAACTTAAAAATACTAATTTATGGATGTTACATTGTAAATCATGATTGACTAAATTATGTCCAATGATTTTATTTCCACTTGCATGGTTAATACATAAATTACCTATTGAAGGTGAAATAATTGTATCTTCCTAATATTTCTTTACAATATACAATAGTTTTACACACCACCCTGGGTAAAATGGAAAAATATTTGGGCCGTGCTCTGTGAAAAGGGGGTTTAATGCATGTGCGTAAAGTGCCATCCAAGGAATGACACTTTCCACCTAAACTGGATTTTTGCTCTGAAGAGACTCTCTTTTAATGGAATAATATCATAAAAGTGGAAATTGTCAGCCCTGATAAGCCTGTGCCGAATGCACAGGCTAACCTGGGATGACACTGTGCAAACATGCATTATACCCATTTTTCACAGAGCACGGCCCATTTCTTTTGAAAAGTTTGCACCATTGAGCACCAACCAATAAAACTGCAAATTACTTAATAGAATAATTAAAATATAGAGAAGCATTTTCTGGAACACATGAAACCTTCACATTCCTTTTTCTTTATTTTTGTGTCAGATACGACATCTGTGACAGCAGGAAACATCTTTGGTTTTAGGCTCTCCTATTCTTTTTGCTGTGATTGACACTGCTTGACCGTGGAAAAGTATGGGTAACATATCAGGACACCCATCTCTTAGTGGTGCAAACAAAAAGTGGATTTACATTTTATATAAGGATGTCACTCAGTTTTTAACATTTTAAGAAATGAAAGTATGATTGTCTGAAATGTAACTGAGGCCAGGTTTAGGGATAATTATTTTTGTAAACTGTCTTCTAAATTGCACATGAATGAACACAATGTGAAACTAGCATATATTACATATATTTTAAGCACAAAACTACGGCAAATAATCTGGCATTATTTTGCTTCAGAACTTAACTATTATAGTTTGCCCAGGATAACAATAAACACGTTTCAACAAGATAATGCATGTCACAAATCTGTTAGGCAGCAAATGCAAGATGCAATTTGTTTGAACGAATTGCACACAAATTGGCTGCAACAAAGCATACAAGTATTTCATTCTCATGGCATTTTTACCTCATTTGCACTGCTCTAGCCAGACCAAAAACACTGTGTGAATTCCCTGAGACAAACATAATTTTAAGAAAATTATGAATGAAATTGCAATCAGATCAATTATTCATCTCTTGCACTTAAAAGCAAGCAATAAAGATATTTACAGTCTCCAGAAAACTAGAGGACCAAAGGCAGATCATTATGTGATGTCTAGACAACTGTTTTAAAACTATGATGAAATATATTAAGGACAAAGTCTTGAGAAGCGTAATTCATGACGATTGTGCAAAAATGTGACATCTGAAACATTCACAAGGTTTCACTACATTAATATAGGACAAACTTCCCTACCCCATGCCAACATGGTACCATTTTAGAACTTGGCTAAGATATCATTAGAACAAATATTCTAGGCAAGTTTCATTATGTTTGGACAAAAAAATATGACTTTAAAGGGTTAACAAAGTTTCACAATAGTCATATAAGGAAAACTGCCCCACCGCCTATTGGAGTACAAAACAAGACTATTTCCAAGCAATATATGTCCCCTACCAGCTCCACCATTGTCAGATTTTTTTTATTGATTTTTTATTTGTTGCCATAGCAAACAGAATTTTTGACATATGGAACAATTTGAAATGGCGTGCATTATGTCCATATTGCCATCTATCCATGTTTCAAGTTTCATGAAAAAATATGAAGAACTTTTAAAGGTATCTTAGGATCCAGAAAAGTGTGACAGACAGACAGACACAGAGAGCGCAAACCATAAGTCCCCTTCGGTGAACCTAGTAGGGGACAAAAAGTGAGCAAGTTTTATGACTGATTGGACAAAAACAACTCGCTACATGTAAATAAAAACTGCTCTGCCCCCTGGAGCCCATGACTTTCCACAGACCAGAACCTTTTTAAAACTGGTCTGAGAATCATAACTTCTAATGTTCCGAGCAAGTTTCATGATCATTGGGTAAAAAGTGTGGTTTCTTGTGTGTTCACAAGATACACTGTAACTCCAATATAGCGCGGTAAACGGGGTCCAAGCCGCGAAACAGCGTTATAACGGATCCGCGTTATAGGTTTTGAGCTCATTTACTGCAGGGCGCTATAAAAAAAACAGGTATAGAATAGCCTATAATATAGGTCATGTATATTGCCATGCTGTGTTGACGCAAATACATGCATATAAATCGAATCGTATCGATAACAGTATACATACCGCTTTTCTTATGTGCACATTTATCCGATAATCCAATGAAATTACAACATCACTTAAAAAATAATAATCTTGAACATTAATGACGATATTTGTTTAAGTACTCCTATAAATATGAGGTCGATTTACATCGTAATCGGTAGATTATGTCTAATTATTTGGACTAATGTTTAAGAAATTCGTAAACACAACCGTTCGCATATATGCCATATTCAGAAGTGTTAAGAGTACAGTGCATTATGGGGCAGAGCTTTCATTCGACGAGTGACTGTAAATTTAGATTGAATGCAATACGACTCATGTACAAAAAATTGTTTGATTGTGTCATACGCATGCAAAAAACGTGTTTCCCAGGGACTTTCTGATACCGCGCGAAAATGAAAGTGAAACTCTGTTAACAATTGCCGGTACACTGCGTTCGCATGTAAATAAATCGTCTGCATTATTTCTTATACACGAACTGAAAGATTAAATGACATAATACTAGAATGATAATGAAATGACAGAAAAAGTTGTTTTATACAGTAGTCAGCATATTTCACAGCTGCTCATTTAATATAGTCAAACTGCAACCATATCAAAGTAAGAATGTTTCAATCGTTTTGAATTACTTGAATTGTATAACTATCCCGCTTGCACTTAACTTATGGAAATTATCGCACTGAACCGCTCTGATGAGGAATACATGTAATAAACACTGACACGCGAGTTTTTCACACCTTTATTGACATAACACAACAGATTAACACCAATTAGCTGTCGGTGTTGTTTAACCTCGAGGCGATTATAATCGGTTCAACGGACGGTTGAATAAAGCAATCAACATGACTGTGATTGCCGCCATCTTTGAATTGTCTGAAAATACATGAAGTTGCATAATACGGATTTGAATCAGAAATCAAATGGAAGGTTGGAGAAAAAATGGGATCCAAGCACCCTCCGCGTTATATTGGATTCAGTGTTATAACGGAGCGCTTTATATTGGAGTTACAGTGTATCACTACAGCCATATAAGGCAAACTGCCTTGTTTTTCAAGGGACCAGAACTTGGTTGACATTTGAACAAATTTGAGCATGTTTTATGATGACACTGCAAAAAAAAAGACTTCCATTACGAAGAGATACCGTACGCACTCTAAAGTCTTACAAGATTCTGAGATGCCATTAGTGGAAAGGGTAGCACCAGAACAGACTGTACTAAATGAGCCTTGTTCTGAGAAAACTGGGCTTAATGCAGGTGTGTAAAGTGTCATCCCAGATTAGCCTGTGCAGTCTGCACAGGCTAATCAGGGTTGACACTTTCCGCCTAAACTTGATTTTTGGTAAGGAGGGACTTCCTTGAAACTAAAAATAGACTGCACAGGCTAATCTGGGACAACACTTTACGCACATGCATTTTGCCCAGTTTTCTCATAACGCAGCTCAAATTATTAATGCATGTTGGACGCACATGGTATAAGACTGATTTTCACATGTCACAAGTGGACAACTAACTTATATATTATAAAGAGGTGACAAAATCACTATAGTCAGCAAAACTTTTCAGAGAAAATATAATTTTCATAAATAATTTTACCTTTTGAGTCCTGACAGATACAGCTGCATTTCACACAAGTTCTTACAACAAAACAATGCATCATGTTCTTGTTATTATTGTTGGAATGTTTTTCAATAAAAACATGTCACTCAAACATAATCTTAATAAAAACTTAATCAATGAAACATTCTTATCAGACAGCAGCAAATTATGTTACTCAAGCTATCTGCTTCTTCAGCAAAATTGTAATAAGGTCTCATTCAAGTGAAAACCATAGAGATCCTAACTGTCACCTGCAATTGTCTGGCACATGGCAGAAAGGATGCTGGGCATACTTGTTCATGACTAGTTCCTTAGTTTTACCACATAAAAAAGTCTGATTGCAGAAGTATCACCCGTGGAATCCATCAGGTGACAGTAACTGGGTCGGAATGCCTTTTAACATATTGTAGTCATTATTATCCTGTCAGATTTGATAACCTCTTCTAAAAACAAGAGCTGTGTTTTTGAAACACAATGCCCCCTACTGCGCTGCTTTGAAGCCGCACGGCAGCTATTTTAGAAAAAATGACCATTGACCTTGAAGGATGACCTTGACCTTTCACCACTCAAAATGTGCAGCTCCATGAGATACACATGCATGCCAAATATCAAGTTGCTATATTCAATATTGCAAAAGTTATTGCAAAAGTTTAACCAAGGTTAAAGTTTTGGGACAGACACATACAATAACGGACAGACAGGCAAAAAAACAATATACCCCCAATCATACTATCTGGGAGCATAACAAACAAGAGCATCGGCTATTGGGTGCAGACCGCTCATCTATTTTTATTTTTAAACGAAAAAAATGCAAAAAATAAATTTTGGGGGGGGGGGGGTTCTAGGGTGGGATGGTTGGATGGTCTTTCAAAAATAAAATAATAAATATAAATATTTGTGTTTTTAAACCATGTTTAAAGAAAAATTCAAAAATTGGGGTGTTTTGACAAAGTATCAAGCAAATCTGAGCATAAATAAAGAAGTTATGGCAATTTTAGCAAAATTTAATAATATGACCTTGAGAGTCAAGGTCATATAAAGGTCAAGGTCAAATTCAACTTTCCAGGTACAGTACCCTCATGATAGTATGAAAGTTTTTGAAGTTTGAAAGCAATAGCCTTGATACTTTAGAAGTAAAGTGGATCTAAACACAAAATTTAACCAAATATTTAAAGTAACTTAGTCAAACAAGGATCAGTAAACTGATGGATGCTCCCCAATGATGCTTTGTCGATATATGGGTTAATTGTGTGGAAAAAAGTGAGACCTTGAAAAAATCTAATATAAGCCTCAGTGACCTTGACCTTGACCCCAGTGACCTCAAACCTCATCAAAAGGTAGAGGTC
This sequence comes from Dreissena polymorpha, assembly GCF_020536995.1. Taxonomy (NCBI): domain Eukaryota; kingdom Metazoa; phylum Mollusca; class Bivalvia; order Myida; family Dreissenidae; genus Dreissena; species Dreissena polymorpha. Next base: position 106,192,891 of record NC_068358.1, read on the forward strand.
CATGCAAGGTACCTACATGCCAAATATATAAGAGATCGGTCAAATATTGAAGGTGCTATGAGAAACTGTAACCAAAGTGTGACCTTGAGAAAATCTATTATTAGCCTTGGTGACCTTGACCCCAGTGACTACAAATCTCATCAAAAGGTAGAGGTCCATGCATGGTACCTACATGCCAAATATGAAAGAGATCGGTAAAGTATTGAAGGTGCTATGAGAAACTGTAACAAAAGTGTGACGGAAAAATCTATTATTAGCCTTGGTGACCTTGACCACAGTGACCTCAAACGTCATCAAAAGGTAGATGTCCATGCAAGGTATCTACATGCCAAATAGGAAAGAGATCGGTAAAATATTGCAGGTGCTATGAGAAACTGTAACAAAAGTCTATTATTAGCCTTGGTGACCTTGACCCCAGTGACCTCAAACGTCATCAAAAGGTAGAGGTCCATGCAAGATACCTACATGCCAAATATGAAAAAGATCGGTAAAGTATTGAAGGTGCTATGAAAACTGTAACAAAAGTGTGACGGAAAAATCTATTATTAGCCTTGGTGACCTTGACCCCAGTGACCTCAAACGTCATCAAAAGGTAGATGTCTATGCAAGGTATCTACATGCCTAATATGAAAGAGATTGGTAAAGTATTGAAGATGCTATGAGAAACTGTAACAACATATTATTATTAGCCTTGGTGACCTTGACCTTGACCCCAGTGACCTCAAATGTCATCAAAAGGTAGACGTCCATGCAAGGTATATACATGCCAAATATGAAAGAGATCGGTAAAGTATTGAAGGTGCTATGAGAAACTGTAACAAAAGTGTGACAGTACGGAAGTACGGGCGGAAGTACGGAAGTGCTGAAGGACAAACTGGCAACTATATGCTCCCCATATATATATATGGGGAGCATAAAAAGGGCCATTATTCCATCAAAATGACAACCAGAGTTATGCAACTTGTCCTGTACGGTCCCCTTATGATAGTTAGCGAGTGTTCCTTGTGATAGTTAGCGAGTGTTCCAAGTCTGAAAGCAACAGCTATGTTACTTTAGGAGTAAAGTGAACCAAAACACAAAACTTAACGAAATTTTAAATTTTCTAAGTATAAAGGGGCCATAATTCTGTCAAAAAGCCAGTCAGAGTTACATAACTTTGCCTGCATAGTCCTCTTATGATAGTTAGTAAATGTTGCAAGTATGAAAGCAATAGCTTTGATACTTTAGGAATAAAGTGGACCTTAACACAAAACTTAACCAAATTTTCAATTTTCTAAGTATAAAAAGGGCACATAATTCTGTCAAAATGCCAGCCAGAGTTATCTTACTTTGCCTGCCCAGTCCCCTCTTATGATAGTAAGTAAGTGTACCCAGTTTGAATGCAATAGCTTTGATACTTTATAAGAAAAGTGGACCTAAACACAAAACTTAACCGGACGCCGACGCCAACACCAAGGTGATGACAATAGCTCATAATTTTTTTCTTCAAAAAATAGATGAGCTAATAAAATGATAGAAAAGAAAGCAGTTGTTTTTTCTTATTCCTTGATATACATGTACTAGCAGCTTTAGTAAAATTTCTACTAGTGCTGAATAAGTGAATGAAACATTTGACACTCCTTTATATAATTTCTAAAGAACAAACATGCCCATTTAAACCACAACGAATTTCTTAAATCCATACCCATTATAACAAATCAATTATTTTATTGCACATCTGAACAAATAAATGAGCCCCGCTTAATATGTGCGCAAACAATACGGTCCAAGATTAGCCTGTGTAGTCATGTTCTTTGCCTGTAAAAAAGCATAATGTAATAGTTACAATCCATGTTAATCTGGATATATGAGCAAATCAACATATGAGCTGTGCTCGCTGAAAAGGGGGTTAAATGCATGTGCGTACAGTGTCATCCCAGATTAGCCTGTGCAGTCTGAACAGGCTCATCAGGGACCACACTTTCCGTCTACACACTGGATACTATTAAAGAAGAGACTGTCTTTAAACAAATAATACCATATAAGAAGAAAGTGTTGTCCCTGATTAGCCTATGAGGACGGCACAGGCTAATCTGGGATGACACTTAACGCACATGCGTAAAGCCCCCATTTTCACAGAGCACAGCCCATATATTTGATTACTCATTTACCCAGACTACTATACTATTTTATTACTCAGATTCCTCCTCATTACCACGGAGCCTTCACCATGTGGCACACCAGTCCCAATCTCCCACATCTCACATCTGACCCCACCTACATACATACAATGGTCTGCTATTGTAATTTACTGCTTCAACCTGGAGGCTAATGACCTATCTTGTTTCCAAAGTTGTGCTTTTTAGAATCAAAAGATTTAGCAGAAAAAGCAGAAATATCATCTGATATACAGTCTCTTAAAATACAATCATGTGGAATAGCTTATTTTTAATATAATTAACATTCCTTTCTATTATCAGACATTGAATCCATACCCATTATTACAAATGAAAAATAGTATAGTACAGCTGAACAAATAAATGAACCGGTCTTTGGAAAACCTAGCTTTATCTTAATGCATGTGACTAACTAAAGTACTGTCTTATCCTTGAAACAAATACAATCAAGTGGAATAGCTTTATATATATATTTTTAATCAGGGCTATAGATAATTTTTGGGGTATATTGGGTAATTCACCCATTGTTTTTAACAACAATTGGGTTTTTGTAAAGTTAATAGTTTTATCAAAAATTTTCAACCCCTACTTTTGCGCTTAATTGGGTTTTTCAGCCCCGGTTTTTTAACTCAATTGGGTAATTTAGGGAATGACATATATAATATAATAAAAATCTACTAAGGTTACTATATTATTTATACAAATGGAATTCAAACAGGTATCTATACATAACAACAATTACTGAATTTTTCATCAAAGTTTATTTATTTTTGCGTTGAATAAACCGAGTTTGTTAAAATCGCTGCACAATTGATGAAGTTATGCATACATGCCATAATTTTTCAGACCAATTCCGGGACATTGAGTTTAATTGTCCGGGACTTTTGCCGATTTTCCGGGACATGTATAAAATGTAGCGATATTTATAGACATATGCATTTTTGGTACGTTTTTTTTGTTTCGCATCGTTTATTGCAAAAGTTCGAAAGCCTATCCGAAATACACTTGATCTATTAACGTCAAATTAAACATTACTACTTCCGTTACTAGATACAAGCCACGTGTTTTCAGTGTAAGCGTTCTAAACAAAGATGGTGACGTCACTGCGTTATTGTTATTAAGACCGGTGTGTAACGCGTAGTTGTTGATACGCCTTTAGTAATCTATTCATTTATAACATTAACATTTATGTAATAAAAAATACAACAATACAGTACCGGTAGATCGTCAACTCAAATCAATTCACAATACATACAACCAATCACAATAAAACAAATACAACAAAACAGTACCGGTAGATCGTCAACTTAAAATCCGGACAGTCACACATTAGAAACGTGCGAACATAAACTGCTTTTAATTTTTCACTCAGCGATGTTGGACTTCAGATGTGTGAACAACTATCCTTTGCCCTTACGCAGCGGGAAATAATAACGTAGTAGATTAAAGTCAATTAACAACCACATTAAACAATGCCGCCTTTTCGGTTTGACCGCGAACGTGAGACAATCGATATGATAACAGGACCCCTGTTAATTGATCGATTTTGACACGTAGCGTAGTCTGCCTATTCGGGTAGGCATTGTCATGGAGACGCTGCAGATATACACAGAATCGAGGTGCAGTTAAGCCTAAGATAAGGTACATGTATATATGGATTTTGTCAATTCCGGGACATTTGACAGATTTCCGGGACAGCGGGACAAGTTCTTCATTTCCGGGACTGTCCCGGACAATCCGGGACATATGGCATGTATGAAGTTATGGCTGTTAAAAGCGATGCACCCTGTTTTCGGGTCATTTTGAGTTGAATACATGTACCTTGAAAATGAAAGTAGAAATCGGACAGGTCTACGAATAATTACAATTATACCCAAAAGATTGATAACAGCTGGAAAGACTGCCTTCTTTTCTTCATAGGACGGCATATAAACTATCAGATACATTTTTGTACCTAAAATAACCAGTCTTAAAAATACGCCCGGAGTTCGTAAGAATTGCATTTTGTGACGCAAGGTTTTTTACGGGAAATTCGTAATTAAATTTGTATTTACGTTTTTGTACGCTTTATTTTGAATTTACATGTAATTATGTTGTTATTTTAATTGTGTAATAACACAAATACGCTTGTTATCTTTAGCCCTGTATAATTAATAACTAGCTTAAGCTGGCAAAAAAATACTGTCACATCAATTTGCACTTAAAAGTGTCATAATGCAAACATTAAAATATCTGACTACTATTATGATTACAAATGGTCGTTGTTTGCACTTTCATACATTTTACCGCATTTCAAGGGATAATGCATGGTTTTAGGATTTTCTTATTTTTGAAAGTGTCATTTAATTTGGCCGTGCTCTGGGGGGTTTCATGCACATGTGTAAAGTGTCGTCCCAGATTGGCCTGTGCAGTCCGCACAGGCTAATCAAGGACAACACTTTCCACTTTTATATTTTTCATTTAAAGAGTCTCTTCTTAGCAAAAATCCAGTTAAGGCTGAAAGTGTTTTATCCCATTTTCAGCGCGACATTGACGGTATAACACGTTGTGGAATATACTTGCTTGTATTCAACACTGTGGAATATACCTGTCGCGTGCACGGACTACTTTTTAAATGACGTCATGCGATATGCGCTAAAATTAGGTCGATATTGTTTGGTTCATTGATCGAATTTTAAGGTCACCCATTAGAAGAAAATGTGCATATGTTGCAAAAAATATATATATGTCATATTCAACAAAAGAACTGTTGAAATAAAATATAAAATTACACGATTTTTGTTTTGTTATTTTTTTATTTATATTTACTTTACCACTAAATGATTTTTCATAAGAAACAAAGTCGACAAAACTTAAGGCTTACTAGTAAGCTTCAAAATTATACGACCTTCAACCTTTAAATCTAGTCATATGACATCATTTTTCGCCATCCGTATGATGAATCAGCTGATTGATGGCGTCATAAAATGACATACTTATTGCGTCATTTTCCCCATTTTTTGACGATTTATTATAAACGCGACTTATTTCACATGTTTTCTACATGTACTGTATGTCGACATATCTGAATTGTCAATTGATCACATTTTCCTTATTTCGTGTAATGTGCATTGTTTATAACCAAAGCATATACTTTTGACATTTACCTTAAATATTAAGAATGTACAACAAGCCATACACATATCGCACAGCTCATGAATAATCTGCTATGTTTGCTTTCCTATTTAATTCACGTTAGGCATAGAGCTGTGTAAAGTATAAGGTGGTAAAAATAGCACCACACTGGAATTGGGAACGTCCCATTTTGTACACGGGTATTCTCTACTCATTTATCTTTTGTGTACTGGAATGTTTTCCATTCTTTGTGTATTTTTATATTAAATTATTTTTTCGTACAATAAGGGCATTTACCATAGATAAATAAAACATTGTGCAAGTTTAAACATAATTATGTTTGTATGCAGAAATCTGCAAATGCAACCGAGTTTACCAACGGCTATTATTAGATAAACTGCTCCGGTTCATTTGCATAACAGTAATGTAGAGTACATGACGTAGCGTGTGACGAAGAAGAAAGTTAATCGCGTTCATTTGAATAAAGTGTTAGAATGGCATAAGGGTCTTTATTTAACTATGCTAAAATAATTATTAAAGACCCTAGATGCAAAATCGTCAATTATTGAGTCAAATGGATTATTATATGGATTTTAAAGGATAATTAAAGGTAAGATACTAGTTCTTACGTGTTTTGATTTTTGAAATTGTACTTTTGTCGTTCCCTGTTCTCGGGGAAATGATTTTAACATGGGCGCCATTGATGCATCGGATCACACACGGCATACCCATAACATTATATAAAAACACGTCCTTAAATTCGTCGTCCGAAGTCGGAAAACGTATTGCCATGTATATTTTGTCAAATAAAGTGTCAGTCGCTGCAATTGTCTGTTTACTCGTCAAAATTATCAAGGTCTTCGATAGCTAAAGAAACTTCAGCGTACAGTTTATTTAGTATTGACAGACCTGTACAAAGTCGCGCCAGTCAAAAATCATTAAAAGCGACATTTAAAGTTATGGTAGCCAGAACTAGGTCGTCGATGGTGTACATGTATGTTGACATCAACAGCATTTTGTCAGGATCATTCGCCGCCATATTGGATTTTGATCATTTTCTTTCGAAAATAAAATGAATTATAGTAAAGTAAAATCTTCTTTTCGCGGTCGTAAAGTGTTAAAATTCGCATACTGCGTAAAATTGAATGTAGGCATATGGTGATATTTTTACTTGTTTCACAGTTTGTTTGTGAATTTTTAAAGACTATTTTGCGTACCAGAACAAATACATGTATATCACTACGCATGGTTACATTTGTTAGATTTTAAGCGCTTTTATGACTGAATTAAAATTATTGTTAAGGTTATTAGATCGATTTATGTTAAATGTCACGTTGAAAAAATCAAATGGGATAAATAGAATACTAGGATTAGCGTTGAATACAGAGAAGCTTATGTTGCTCGGCTCGAACACCGAAAGCGCTCGCCAAGGCTCGCGCTTCCGGCGTTCTAAGCCTCGCAACATAAACTTCTCTGTATTCAACGCTAACCTAGTATTCTCTATGTCCCTGATAAGCCTGTGCTGACTGCACAGGCTAATCTGGGAAGACACTTTACACACAGGCATTAAACTCCCTTTTTCACAGAGCAAGGCCCATATGTTTACTAAATCTAAATCTATACTATTTTGAATAATTTTAACTAATTTCACTAACAAGAACAAAAGTTGCCTTTTTCAGGATTTGAACCCAGGACCTCTGGAGGCATAAGTTTATGCACAACTACTGTTCTGTGCATGCTTAAATATTTATCATCACAACATAAATGCTGTATTAGAACTCCACATATTTTTCAAAATATTAAGGTGGTGATTTTTTTAACTATTTTGTATGATGGTAATTCATTAATGAACCAATAAATTAAACCTCTTTCTTTAACAGGAGTGTGATTTCAACTGTTTGAACATAATGTGTACATCCTTTTTTAATATATTTTTTTAATCATCATAATACATTTACCAAACTGTGACCTTTTAATATTTCACATCATTTCTGCATCTTAAACAAAGTTTGCACTTTTAAGATATCATAGGATTAATCCCTCTATATAACACATGTGCCACGCTCTGTAAAATGGGGGTTACATGCGTGTGTGAAAAGTGTAGTCCCAGATAAGCCTGTGCGTCTGCCCCTAATCAGGGACAACACTTTAAATGAAAAATTAAATAAAAGCGTAAAGTGTAATCCCTGATTAGCCTATGCAGACTGCAAATTCTAATCTGGGACGACACTTAACGCACATGCATTAAACACACTTTTCACAGAGTGCATCCCACATACTTTTTGCAATGCGATCACATTTTTTGCATATCCACCCAGTTGGGTAATAAATACGTGGCTAATTGTTCCCTCAGCTGTAGACAGTGAGGTGACTTCGGGACTCAGATGATGCAACCATCGCACATCACACACCTAGAGCACCTGTTGTCTGGGAACCAGCCGTTTTACAGCCGTTTTTACAGGCCTGATAAAAATCATACAAATCATCATAGAATCCTGCAGTTCTGAAGTACTCAGCAGGAGTACATGGTACCATCATTAACCGATTTCATAAAGAACTCTTTGAGAAAAACAAACTATCTGTGAAGTTCTTGGGCAAAATATTTAATGGTCTTTTCAAGCAAGGAAGGAAATAAGTAGTATACAAACAAACTCTTGTTCTTTTTTTTCTTTCCTTGTAAATCTTATTATTCTAATGGAAGTCTAGGAACTCCTGGATAAATTATAGCAATTCAATGCACTAACTGACATACTTAAAAAGTGCTCACTCAGTGAAAAAGTCCCTTTTACCATTTAACACTTGGATACGTATTTTGACGCTTATGTAGTCCCTTAGAAAGTTAACGTAAATTAAATACCTTTCTTAATAGATTCAAGTTTTGAAAGGCTTAATTCCCAACCCTACGGTACTGATGAGCAGCAAACAGCATAAAACCTGAACGGACTGCGAGTTACTAGCAGGCTGTTTTGGTTTAATGCTGTTTGCACATAGAAATTTTCACTTTGATTCTCAGTGGGAAAGGATTAACATGTAACATGTTTGTTGATACTATTAAACTTAATATTTCAGTCACACTTCATCTTGAAATTCTGACCCATCAAAAATTAAAAATATGTATCTGTGCTAGCAAGTGAATATTTATTACAAGTTAAATGAAAAAATGTATTTGAAAGGTGTTTTTTTCTCATTTTTTTTCTTAAGCAATATGATACATTATGCAAAGAAAATAGTTAATATTAAAGATTGTAACCCTTTTCCATTCACTAGTTGACAACATTGTTATCCCACCATTTATAGTATGCCATTCAATGAACAAGAGGGCCTGAAAGGCCCAAAGTCGCTCACCTGAGATAACAAGATATTATTGGGACAAATCTTCTGACCAAGTTTCATAAAGATCGGAAAATAAATGTGGCCTCTAGAGTGTTATCAAGGTTTTACTATAGCCATTTAAGTAAAATGCCCCGCCCCCTGGCAGCCATGTTTTTCAACCAACCGGCATCATTTTTTAGCCCAAGATATTATTGGAATGAATATTCTGATTAAATTTCATGAAGATCGGACAGTAAAATGTGAGCTTTAAATAAATGACTAACAAATGAAATGCTCTGTGAAAAGGGGGTTTAATGCATGTTCAGCGTTTATTGAATTTTTCGTTTAAAGGAAGACTGTTCTTGACGAAAATACGGTTTAGGCAGAAAGCGTGGTCCCTGATTAGCCTGTGCGGACTTCACAGGCTAATCTGGGATGACACTTAACGCAGGTGCAGTAAACCGGTCCCTTTTCACAGAGCACGGCCCATATACATAATCAAAAACTCAGTTATCAATATTATACTGTTTCCTGGTAAACATTGTGAGTTCTAATATTGTAAGAAATGCTAAGCTTCCTATAACAGTTAAAGTAAACAAATACATTTCAGAGAAAGTGGCCCCAAAAGGCAATTATTCTTATGATTCATTATGATTATATTACCCAGTAAGTAAGTAATTATATGATTATTTCAAGTAGTGGTGTGTTATAACATTACATTATTAAGCGATAAGTAAGTATTAATAGACTCTTAAGACATCAATATTAAACCATAGAAGGCAGAATTGAATTTTATGGCAAAAACATTAATCCACTAAGCATGATCAGTCTGAATACTTGACAAAGTAAAACATTAATCCAATTAGCGTAATCAGTCTGAATACTTAACACACAAAGAGTACCAGTCCTCCAGCTAGGATTTGAAAAGGGCAGGGTTATCCATCAATTTAGGCCTATTAACCCTTAAAGCGCTGGAGCTGAATTTTAAAGGCCTTTGCAAACAGTTTGGATCCAGATGAGACGCCACAGAACGTGGCGTCTCATCTGGATCCAAACTGTTTGCTATTCTGATAGTATTCTTTGAAAAAAAATGAAGAAAATGCTTATTTTAGAAATTCAGCAGACGACATTTTAGCAGAAGACAAATTACCCAGCATGCAAAGGGTTAAGCTGGAGCACTGCTAAGGTTAACTCAGTATGAATGAAACTAAAAGTCTCATAACTACTGAATCTGGTTTCATACACACAAAAAACACAAGAATATTTCATACAATTACTAAAATAATGTCAAATAACATATAAGGCAAGTATGTTTTAATAATGTCATTGTTTCAGATCTTTATTATTTCATTTGAAATGTTCATAGCAACAGCATCTGATTGATTTAGACATGTTCTGAATATATGCAGCTAGGATTTGAAAATTGCAGGGGGGACTATTTGTCAAGGGCACTTTTAAGCGCGCAGTCGTATCTGGAATGCCATTAATATATTTATTCATTCAAATAAAATGGCTATAATGAGGAATAAATTAATTATAATGCATTATGAGAGATTTATAAATTATGTCTTAAAAAAACAACATGAGATTGTGTTTGTCAAAAACACAATGCCCCCTTTTGCGCCGCTTTGATTTATTTATTTATTTTTATCTTTTGGCAGGTACAAATAATTATCTCCCTTTGAAGCTTATTACTTCCCTTGAATTTGTTTTTTTACCTTTGACCCTCAAGGATGACCTTGACCTTTCATCACTCAAAATGTGCAGCTCCATCAGAGATACACATGCATAACAAATATCAAGTTGCTATCTTCAATATTGCAAAAGTTATGACCAAGGTTAAAGTTTTGACACCGCTTTGAAGCCATATATTTGACCTTTGATCTTGAAGGATGACCTTGAAGGATGACCTTGAAGTATGACTTTGACCTTTCACCACTCAAAATGTGGAGCTCAATGAGATACACATGCATGCCAAATATCAAGTTGCAAAAGTTATATCTTAAAGTTTAAGTTTAACCAAGGGTAAAGTTTTGAAACAGAATGACAGACAGGCCAAAAACAATATACCCCCGATCATTCGATCCGGGGGCATACAAAATAAAATAAAAAAAATAATAATAAAAGGGCATGAAGGGGCATCAGAAGGGCAGGGCGAGGCTTCAGGAGGGCAGGGCGTGGCGTCCTTCCATTTAGGCCTAGCTGGAGCACTGATATGACATAACTTCATGTTATAGAATATACTAGTTAGCCCTTTCCCACTTAGAAGCAAAATGAAAATGGTTATGTGCTATGTGCAAACAGCATAAAACAAGAACAAGTTGAGGTTTTATGCTGTTTGCTGCTCATCAGTATATAAGGGGGGAGAAATTGAGCATTTAAAACTTTAATCTAGTAAGTGAGATCTTTAATTAAATTGAACTTCTAAGGGACTACGAATGCTTTAAACTACGCATCTAATTGGTAAAGGGGTTAGAGACATCATTCTTAAGTCTCATGTAATTGAAAATGCAGACAAACAAGACAGTAAAGATTAGGTGTAGACATTTCCATATCATTTTTTTAATCTGTCAAACAGTTTTCCTATAAAAGATCAGTCATTCAAGGAAAGGTGAACTAAGTAGGAAGTTCAATAGTTTCAAACGACTGAGAATAAACCTCATTTTGGCTCATTTTGAGAAAGTAGACGAATAGGTAGTTTTATTTTGGCCTTGGTAACATTATAGTTAACATAACCCAAATATATACATAATTGTTAAAACACAATGCATTTTTTATAAACAAGTAAAAGATATTAATTATATTAACCACTCACAGAAAATTCATCTCAATCTACTAAGGAAACATGAACCATAATCCATATCACTCAAATATTGAATGTATGCAATATACAGATGCAGTGGCTTAATTGGAGCTACAATGTTCCGATGTATCTTAAGTCCCATTTTTGCATGACGTGGTGATGAGCATTATAGCACCAACTGATCTTAATAAACACACCAGGATTTCATTCTAGGTGCATGTAAACAAAGTCTTGTTTTTCCATTCATGAGCAGACAGAAAATAATCTAGATCTTCATGAGATCTGCAGACAGACTTAGGGAGTGTCTGAGCTTTGGCTTCTGAGGAAAGTTTTGTTTAAAACAAGGGCTGTTTGTAAAACATGCATGCCCCCCATATGGGCTGTCAGTTGTAGTGGCAGCCATTATGTGAATATGGTTTTTGTCACTTAGACCATGACCTCTGACCTAGTGACCTGAAAATCAATAGGGGTCATCTGCCATTGATGATCAATGTACCTATGAAGTTTCATGATCCTACGCCTAATTATTCTTGAGTTATCATCAGGAAACCATTTTACTGTTTTGAGTCACTGTGACCTTGACCTTTGACCTAGCAGTGATTTTTTTTGCTTTAATTTGTTACAGCCTGTGCCATTTGAATTGGGAAAATTAGCGCGATAAACCGTGAAATTGGGAAAAATAGCGCGATAAACCATGAAATTGGGAAAAATTAACCATTATAAATAGGTTTATAAGTAACAGAAGTGATATTGTTTTTAAGTGCATGTTCAGGGAGTTTTCTAGAAAAGGAGTCTGGTCAAATTGTTTTTTTTCTTTAATCAATAAAAGTGGCAAGTTTGGGAATGATATATGGACAAAAATGACTAAATTCAAGTTATATATTTTGTAAGATGTTTAAAAAATAAAGTTGAGACCTAGATTTAAGAAATCATAATTAAGTTATATGAGACTTCTTTCTCAAAAAAAAAAAAAAGTTTTTTTTTTTTGTTTTTTTTTGGAAGTTGGGCTTTTTTGGGGAAATTTTGATCAGAATTTTGGGAAAAAAACTTGTATTTTTGCGATTGGGAAGCAGCCGAAATTCGGCTGTAAATTTGAGCAAAAAAAATCACTGCCTAGTGACCTGAAATTAATAGGGGTCATCTGCCAGACATGATCAATGTACCTATGAAGTTTCATGATCCTAGGCATAAGCATTCTTGAGTTATCATCCGGAAAATATTTTACTATTTCGAGTCACTGTGACCTTGACCTTTGACCTAGTGACCTGAAAATCAATAGGGGTCATCTGCCAGTCATGATCAATGTTCCTTTGAAGTTTCATGATCCTAGGCGTAATCATTCTTGAGTTATTATCCGGAAACCATTTTACAATTTCGAGTCACTGTGACCTTGACCCTTGACCTAGTGACCTGAAAATCATCAATAGGGTTCATCTGCCAGTCATGATCAATCTACCTATGAAGTTTCATGATCCTAGGCGTAAGCATTCTTGAGTTATCATCCGGAAACCATTTTACTGTTTCGAGTCACTGTGACCCTGACCTTTCACCTAGTGACCTGAAAATAAATTGGGGTCATCTGCCAGTCATTATCAATGTACCTATGAAGTTTCATGATCCTAGGCATAAGCATTCTTGAGTTATCATCCGGAAACCATTTTACTATTTTGAGTCACTGTGACCTTGACCTTTGACCTAGTGACCTGAAAATCAATAGGGGTCATCTGCCAGTCATGATCAATCTACCTATGAAGTTTCATGATCCTAGGCCTAAGAATTCTTGAGTTATCATCCGGAAACCATTTTATTATTTCGAGTCACTGTGATCTTGACCTTTGCCCTGAAAATCAAAAGGGGTCATCTGCCAGTCATGATCAATGTACCTATGAAGTTTCATGATCCTAGGCCTAAGCATTCTAGAGTTATCATCTGGAAACCATTTTACTATTTCGAGTCACTGTGATCTTGACCTTTGACCTAGTGACCTGAAAATCAATAGGGGTCATCTGCCAGTCATGATCATTGTACCTATGAAGTTTCATGATCCTAGCCCTATGCGTTCTTGAGTTATTATCCGGAAACCATTTTACTATTTCGAGTCACTGTGACATTGACCTTTGACCTAGTGACCTGAAAATCAAAAGGGGTCATCTGCCGGTCATGATCAATGTACCTATGAAGTTTCATGATCCTAGGCCTAAGCATTTTTGAGTAATCCTACGGAAACCATCTGGTGGACGGACGGACGGACCGATCGACCGACATGAGCAAAACAATATAACCCCTCTTCTTCGAAGGGGGCTTAAAAATCAGTGCATACCTTGAAAGAAAATAACAGATTTGTGTAGTAATGTTATATGTAACAGTGTAATTATTTGTTGGCTTTTTGCAGGCGATAAAAAATCAGTGATTGCAAAATTATAAATACCAAACCTTGACACTAACTTTTTTTACAGGGTACCCGGAGGGAACCCTACTTTCAACTTTTGGTGACCCTCACCCAAACTAGGGTTCCTTCTTGTTTCAACGCACAGCGACTCTCAGCGTAAGGGCAAATAAGTACAAGAAGCATACTAGTACACATTGTTATTTCCTATATTCAATTCAGTTGCCATTCAAGGTAGCGCACCCATAATGGGCACCTATCCAAATATAATCTAATGTATTGTTTTCATAATCAGCATCATTTCACTGAACAACGTGCACATTTTTAAGTAGGCTTTCCGTGCTTTTAAAAAAAATATACTGATTTTTTTCAAAACCACCCTCACGCTCAGCTTGTGTCCAGTTTATTTGCACCCCTGGGCAAAATTAAAGTTCCATAATTCATCCAGATTTACAAATATGGGCAGGCAGTTAGTGTGTACAGATGCAGTAGTCTAACTTGTTGACGCTCTCAAATATTAAGCTACTTTTTACATTGGTAATATTTGGAGCGTACAACCCGGAAGGCATTCAATTAATGGTGGACATTTTTGACATTTTTGTCGATATTGTTGCGCAAGGATTTTGTGCGCAACATTCAAGCCCCGAAATCAAACCTTGAAGGATGACCTTGACCTTGATGTGTCACCACTCAAAATGTGCAGCTTCATGAGATACACATGCATGCCAAATATCAAGTTGCTATCTTCAATGTTGCAAAAGTTATGGCAAATGTTAAAGTTGTACAAGGAAATACAATAAATATACTACATGCATGTGTATGACATTCTTTAATATATACCAACCCAGAGCAAAAATATAACCAAAATCTTTTAAGATGTGTTAAATCTTCTGCATTGTACATGACTGTACTGTTATAAGTTTGTAACCTCATTATCTTACTGATAATTTTCAGTTGGGTTCCTTTAATCAGGCAGGCTGACTCATAGTCCTCTTATATTTTGGAAAGTGAATTAATTCTTAAGTTCTCGAATCGATTGTGCAGAAGCCCTGTGCACATTTTGACAGGCTCATAAATTGTTACAAACTTTACAAGAGGAAATTGATTTCTCGTTGCATAATACTGGTGCAGTCTTGCAACAACCTCTTAATATTCAAGACAAGAAGCACAAATAAGGTCGTTGTGATACGGGAAGTGTGAAAACATTTACATAAGGCATTCTGCTATACTATGAGCGCATCCAGAGCCTGTATCGACAAACCAATTTGTCATACATAAAATATCAAGAAAAGGGTTAAGAGCAAAGGAAAACAATCCCAGAGCATTGGAAAAAGTAAAAAAAAACGCACTTAATATGTGCTCATATTACCTACATGTGAATCATACTACTAAATACAGCAAATAAATCACAATATCTTAAGAGCATACATGTTCATAAAGTTAATGAAGGAAATTCAAAAGACATACATGTGAGATAATTCAGCAAACACGATCAAGTAAGCACTGTCATTATGTCTATTAAAATGAGACACTTTTATTTCATATATGACATCATGTGTGCTAAATTAAAACATCACACTCGGGAATTAGCAAAAAATGCAATTATTGCGTAGCAATATGGCAGTACCTAAATAAAGAACCAAGGTCCTCTAATTGATCATTTAAGAGAGACTTTGTTATCAGGAAGAACAACCAATCAACCAATCAAGCAACTCTCCAAGTAATTAATTGCAGTCATGTTCATATGTAAGTAATAATCAACACATCAATAAGTAGCTCATGAATTAGGCAACTGACTAGCAGCTGCCTTTAACTCTATTATTAGTGTATAACTGATTGGCTAAATAAATGGCTGACTTAATGGCTAAATTGACTCACTGACTGACTATTGAATTGCTGACTGACTGACTGGCTAAATGACTGACTGACTGGGTAAATAAAATGCTGACTGACTTACTGTCTGACAGGCTGATTGAATGGATGACTGACTGACTGACTTGCTGGATGAATGGCTATTCTGACTGACTCACTCGCTCACTGACTCACTACCTGAATGACTGACTGATTGAATTAGGCAAATGACCAATTTAATGGCCAGTTGACTGATCATTTTGATCCTTTGCTGATTTGCTGACAGATTAATTTGGACTTATAGTAATATAAGTTTATATAATCATAAACACAAGCTTATTCTGACTGACAATTTACCATTGTTGTCCCTCACATATACCAAGCTAAATGTAGGTATTTTTCTGTATATCATGCACATGTATGAGTCACACATCAGTTCTGCTGACCTAGAGATAACTGTGTCAGGGTGCCATTACATATATTGGCCTGGGTAGGATAAATCCAACCATTCATTTATTTTGGCAGACGACAACTCTCTGCTCTAACACCTGCACAAATTCAAAAGCAAATAATGAATTTTTTTAGTGAAATTAATCATCCCAAAACACAGAAAGTCCCATTCATATTTGCACCAGAAACCCAGACAGACCCAGGAAATTGTGATAATATCTAAGTCTGTTATCTTGATTGACATCTTTACATGTATGTTGAATTGTAAAAGTGTTTTATTAACACAATAAGTGCGGCTTCAAAGAATCAGCGTTTATATTTGCAGGAAATTTATAACTGAAGAACAAATTAAGAAATAATTTGTAAAAGTGTCTTGTTAGTTTATTAGTCAGTGTACAACTTTGATGTTGTTAACAAATATCAAAATAGCATTCATGCACAATTTTGTACTACAAACGGAAAACCTTTTATCAACAATAAATGTAATGAAAATAAAATTATAAAAGCCTTAAAAAAATGCAATTGATGTAAATTCAGTTATCTTGTAAAAAGTTTAAAATCTATTTCAATATTCTGCTTTATTCTTCAAAATCCTATAACTTTAATAAAGAAATATTAATTTAAATCATTTGAAATATTAATTTAAATAATTGAAGTAATTAAATTATTAATTTAAATTAAATATGTATTTGCTTCAATTCCTGTTGATCAATATTATACTTTCTTGAGGTAATTAAATTTAGTCTGAAACAGCATCAGATTTTTTTGTGCGAAAATGCCAAAGTTCAGAATACTTGTAAAAATGACAGTGTTTTCCGCACACATCTGACTGTGAAATAGCCTAAACTAATTAAATTAAACTAAGTCCTAACTTTCCGCAAATAAAAGTGTATTTTCAGCATACAAAATCAAACTTTCCGCATACAAAATTCTACTTTCCGCATGTAAAACCAAATGTCCGCAAAAATATGCAGACAAATTATGCGGACATTTGTCCGCAATCTCATAAAAAATCAAATGTCCGCATATTTTCAGTCTTTTTCCGCATTATTCCGCATATTTTCTTCATAATTCTGCATATTTTCACATATTTTTACTCCTTTTCCGCATGCAAGTGTGGAAAATGTACAGCCGGGTAAAAACAGAATTACAGGACATGCGTATTCACAAAATTAAATTAGAAACTTCCAGAGGTTTTATGCAACTTTAATCAACCTATTAATACATGTTATACATGTACATTCAAGCTAGCATCCCCCATATATCCATAGTCATATTCATGATTATTTTGTCAATTGAGAAAACATGAATACAGCAATATGTAGCTTTAGTAATAAACCCTTTACCACTTAGATACATATTTAACCCTTTAACACTTAGATACGTATTTTGAGGCATTTGTAGTCCCTTAAAAAGCTTAATGTAATTAAATACCTTTCTTACTAGATTTAAGTTTTAAAGGCTTCATTTCCAACCCTTAGATACTGATGAGCAGCAAACAGCATAAAAAATGAACAGACTGCGAGTTACTCAAAAGCAAATAATGTTAAGCAGGTATTTTTCATATCATAGGTACATCACAAATAAGACACTGAGGTGACATAAATGTAACTCAAATCATGCTTCTCAACACAATTGGCATAATATGTATTACAATTCTGAAAAGAATACTGCCCACAAAAATCCCCAAGAACACCATTGGCAAATGAAAATATCCATACCATAGCATAGTCTGCATAATCAGAATACAATGAACATATTGTAAGGCAGACATCATGATTTTAGACAGAAGGCAGACATCAGAAGTTGTTCTTCATAAATATTGCCTTGGAGTACTGGTCTTAACCCATTTATGCCTAGTGGACTCTCCCATCCTTCTTCATTGGATCAATTTATTTCCAAAATTAGGGATGTCATATTTATTTCTATATGTAAACTACATCTTACAGAAATTCCTTTAAGCAAACAGCGCAGACCCTTATGAGATGCGCATCATGCTTATCTGGGTCTACGCTGTTTGCCAAGGCCTTTTTTCTAGATGCTAGGCATAAATGGGTTAATAGAACCTTGTACTCAACAATATACATGTAAATGAGCCTGTGAAATGGAGCTTAATTCATGAGCCTGAAGTGCTGTCACATTTTAGCCTCTGAAGTCCAGACAGGCTAATCAAGGACAACACTTTAAGCTTTTTTTTATTTTCCGTTAAAAGGAAGTCACTTATTAGAGAAAATCAAATTTTGTTTAAAATGTCATCCACAATAAGCCTGTGCCGACTGCTAACTTGGGATGACTTTTTTGTACATGTCTTAAGCCCAGTTTTCCCAGACAAAGGCTCATATGTCAATGATGTTCATAGGGGAAGATTAAAAATACAAATTTGCAGGGTGCTGCTAAAAAGGAGCAGGGTGAAATCAGTTCATTTACATAAATGGATTATATTTTCAGAAAAAATGTTTCAACATCCTCCTTTCTTCCAACATTTTCCCACTTCCAACACACCACTCCTTCCAATACCCCATTCCCTTCCAATACCCCATTCCTTTCCAAGACCCCTTTCCTTTCCAATACCTCATTAAAATCCAATACCTCATTAAATTCCAATACCCCATTCCCTTCCAATACCCCCATTCACTACATACAATGACCCACTCCCAGCCATTACACTTCATCCCTTCAATTCCAACACCTCCTCCTTCAAACTCCCCCAGCCCTTCCAAAATTCCTATCCCTTTCAACATCCCTTCCTTCAAACACTCCCTCTCTACAAACATCCCACTCCCTGCAACAATCCCCTTCCTTTTTACTCCCTGCAACAATCCCCTTCCTTTTTACACCTACAAGATTGCAATGATTCATATAGATCCTAAAGGCTGGAAGAGCCTTACATTTTGTGCATGTACATCTTAAATAAATTAACATTGAATGAATTTCAAGCAGCTAGAAGTGAAACTAGAGCATTATCTACATTTGCACATTTTATTGTCACTGTGTTGGACTCTACCTATACAAACAACTGACATATTTTTTAGAACAATATTATTGGTCTGAAAATATAAAAAAACAGCAGCAGTAACTGTGCAAGAAATAAAATTGATTGTAGATTGTATTTCTGTTCAGCAAACATATAATTCATTCAATTTTCAAGATCTGATAATGATTATTGTCTCAAGATATATCTTACAACTCAAAGGAGCAAGACATGACTGTGAGATTCTTATCATAAATCTACCCAGGTGTAGTAAACACCAGACCTAAGTTTGTTCAGACACTCCTTCTATTGGTGCAAGATCCACCATGTATAATGCAATTATCCAAGGCTTCATGTCTCTTACTTATTTGGGGCCTTACTAAATGGGCTGTGTTCTGTGAAAAGGGGGTTTGATGCATGTGCGTATAAAGTGTTGTACCAGATAAGCCTGTGCAGAATCATGGACAACACTTTTCGCTTTTATATTTTTCTTTTACAGAAAGTCTCTTCTTAGAAAAAAATCTAGTTTTTGGCGGAAAATGTCGTCCCTGATCAGCCTATGCAGACTACGCACATGCATAAAAACCCCTTTTGACAGAGCCAAATATATTTTAATCATATATGTAGATGTATACAATTTTCAACATAAATCAACAATATGCCAATTTTATACATTATAAGACTAGGATTATAGCACCTAATACCCTTATAAATAAATCTGATTACTAAATTGTTAGTGTGGCTAATTTGTACTACATATGTCTCAGAAACAAAATTAATGTTGCCCAATGAGAAATTTTATTATGTGAACTTAAAATTTCAAGAAAATCTGTATTAAGGTAGCAGGTGATATATGGATTTAATTTAGATTAAAACAAAATTTGCATAATTAATTTTAAAAAGATTATCTGAGAAAGAATCAAAGACAGAAATTACTATACAAATTACTTTCTTCATTCGGTAATTGAAAACACATGCAGTATGTCTGCAATTTGAAGTGCATTTATGTTTTATCCCTGTGAAAAGCTATGAAGACAGGAACCCAGTCACAATTGAGGTTCATAAATCTATTGTTGACGTCAGACTTTCATCATTAAAACAAAACAAAGCCAAATGTCATTCATCTGTGAAGCTCTTTGTTAAACATTAAACATGAACAGCTTCCTGCTGTTGGCTGGTTTAACATCATATTACAAAGCATGAGAAAGTGGTTGACCTGACCTTTGGGCGGCATGCAATGCTTGTATCACATACTTTGTATGTTATTTCTTGCACAATAAAAACATGTGTTCCCACATTTGAACCATTTTATTAGGCAATTTATCATAATGCTCATGCTAAAAAAAACTGCTTTCATTTGAAGATGCAGAGTCTGGCTTTTATTAAGTCCATCTGTGCTTCAAATACATTTTACACTCAGAATTAATACATGGCAATACAGTAATGTAGTTTGTTCCATAAAATGCAACATGCAATAATTAAATATTTATATATCTTTTTTTTTTAAATATTAAACACTATTTACACTTTACTTCATATCTTGCATCATATTCAAGCCTTTAAAAACACAACTCAATATAATACATTGTTTCCCATGCCTATTTCTGCTACCCATTATCTTAAATGTATGAATTCATTGAAACTTACAGTAGGCTTTTACCAGGACAGAGTTTTGTCTGACAATAATAGACAGAAATATAATGGTATCCAATTATTGTGATATGTCTGGCAAGTTTAAAAAGAAGAGATGCGTGCCTACCGTAGGTTTCCACGTATAGCGCGCACCCGTGTATAGCGCACAGGCTGTTTTTTAAATGCAAAAATGGAGAAAAAAATATTTCAAGACAATAAAACCACCAAATCGGACCGAAAATGGCCGCCATTTTACTATTACACAGTCCAATAATCCGGGGCATTGGAAAGCTTAATTAAGCATTCAAAATAGGAAGCGTCATTATGATTAGGAGTAGGGGTTGCATAGCACTATACTTTTCTGACAATTTTATAATTTTCTTGCAAAAGATTAACAGTCCACGTGCATTTCGTGAAAAACGTGAGAAAATAAGAATTAGTGTACATCGTGTGATTTTTCCTCGGGGAAAGCGTGGGCATTACCGGTAAATTTGAATTACGCATAGAAGACAGGGTTACAATTGTTGAGGTATGCGGGCGAAGGACGATGTCAATATCTCTCTGTGTTGTAGTTCAGGCGATTGCTAACGATAGTTTGAAACACCACAGTTGAACGTTGAATATTTATACACACAAAATGCAATTGCATATTGTCACAAGTCGTGGCACATATTACTCAATATCATCTGCCAATTACGAAGTGCAAAATGATCCCCTTTCACACCTACCGTTACCCGTAAAAAGACCTCGTTCGCACCTACCTTTGCCTGCTCTCGACAACAATCCCCATCGGAATTCATCGAAAAGGAAGTGTTAAAACACAAACAAAGAAATGTCCGCAAGTTTATTCAAACAAATTTATTTTGACAAAACTTCTTCTACAGCGTTCATACCTACCAGTAGCGACTTATGGTTGTTTCGACAATGGCCCGTCAGTCAGTAAGATTATAGGGTGGTGGTTATCTGGAAAAAAAACATGGCGGCCATTTTGATTATTTACGATTACACAACATATTTTTACCAATTTAGCAGCCAGGATAGCGTTGTATCAATGTATAACGCGCATCAACTTTTTAATTTGATTTTTGGAGGTAAAAAACTGCGCGCTATACGTGGAAACCTACGGTATATAAACATGTACTTAATGGCTTATTGTAAGAAACATGTGAATGCATTACAATCACTACTCATGTTTTGACCGTTCTCTAGGATACTGCGAGGCATGGAACTCCCTTTACCACTTAGATACATATTTTGATGTGTTTGTAGTCCTTTACAAAGTTAAATTTAATTAAAGACCTTTCTTACTAGATTCATGTATTAAAGGCTTCATTTCCAACCCTTGGATACTGAAGAGCAGCAAACAGCATAAAACCTAACAGACTGCGAATTACTCACAGGCTGTTCTGGTTTAATGCTGTTTGCATATAGCCATTTCCACTTTGCATCTGAGTGGGAAAGGGATAGCTGTACAGAAAAAGCTTTTTTTCCACTATTTGACACACAAATGTTCATTTTCCAAGCCTAACAGCACGGGCCACCATATCATTAACATATTTTGCAACACAATTCAAATCTTCGAGCAAGTACATTTAAGACATCTGTTCTATCCCTTGGCTTTTTAAAATTCTTAATGTAGTTTTATAAATATTGTTATGTTTACAAGCAAGAGGACCAAAGACAATGCATGCTCACCTGAGACCCAAAGATATTGATCTGATCATCTTCGATTGAGATGTTTGTGTAATAAATGTGACTCCTCACAAAGCTTTTTTACCCATTATGGCACAGATTTTATGTGGGCAGTGACATATTTGAAAACGTTTTCTGACCACTAGTTTCAAAATTAAGCAGATAACTGGTAAACTGTTGTAACACAGTCAAAAATTGGTTTAAATACCTGATAATAATTACATGTATTTTTCATCATGTCATACCTTCAAAACTTATTTTGAACCCAGAAAAAAGGAAAAGGGTTCAGGGCAAATTTTATAGAGTTTGGGAAAAAAATGTGACTTTTAGAGTGTTCCCATGGATTAACAAACGCCATAGACGAAAAACTTCCCCGCCTCCAGACAGCCATGTTTTTCATCCGACTGGAGCCATTTTCACGACTGTGCAGAGATATCATGAAGAATAAAAAAGGCTTACAAGATGTCCCACTGCCTTTACTTTGCATATCTACGGGTCTGTCGATTCACAAAGTGAAACCTAAAAAATAATCCTCCAAAAAATCCCAATTAAACAAAAAATGTTACAAAAAAAGTGCCTAATTATTATTATATCTCAAATTAGGCCACGACTAATATATATCTTGGTTTACAAAACCGCCGACCCTAATTTTTGGAAAATGGAAAAAAAGATATCGGAAAATCTTCTTTTTTAAATATATTTTATTCCCGACCGCACTGAAAAACGAGTGAAACGAGAAAAAAAACAATCCGGTTTGAGTACGGTTGCGAATAAAATCAAGTAAGTACAATCAACGATTGGTTCACATATATTGCAGAGATCGGGATATATTTCAATGTGACACATTATGTACCAGTCCTTTTATGGGCACTTTTCAAAATTTATTTCGGGTAAAAATTACAGACATAAGGAAAATCAGGGTCAGTAAAATGTCGACCCCATCAAATTTTTTTTCCGAGTCTGTGACACAACTATATTGTTTAACATGTTAATTATATTAAACAAAGCCGATATTATAGTAGATAAAAAAGTATTACTTTGCAATTTGATAATTAGTATAAATAATCCAATAAAACACTGCCATTATTTATGATATATGTGTTTAGGAATTTTCTAAACACGTCCCCCATAGTTAGGAACTGTACAGAAAGTTTGGAAATCGGAACAAATCGGTATATCTAGGAAAATCATTGATAAATGTATTTGTCGTTTCAATGCTTAGGGCCCAGTAATTTCGGCAAATCGGAACTCAACTTGCGTAAAACACCTGCTCAATTAACCGTTAAACTCCGCCTCCGTTCTCTGCAAAAGATTCGAAGGCGGAGCTATGCAAGTGCTATTATTAAATTGGAGGATTGCAATTGAGAAACAAACACACGATTGGTTCGGCATGTTGATTGCTAGACAAAGGAAACCAATTTTGTCTGCGCGTAATTTGTCGTTATTATTGCTTCAGCCAGAAAGCAGCTTTCCTTTGATGATGTCAAATTGTCAATTTACACAGACTGCAAATTTTCGGAAGACTTTAACTGACTCCTTGTTTACAATTCCAGTAAAAAAACACTTGCTAACATTAAACTTTGGATTAAATTATCAAAATAAAGCAAAAGCGAATTTGACAAATATGATTAAATTAATTCGCGTTAGTTCAAATAAGATGTTTTGCGTTGTAAATCAACGAGTTTTCATGACAACAACAACTTTAACAAACATAATCCTGACGACGCGGAGATCGATCGACCTCGATTTTTTTCATGGACGATCTAATAAGTCGAGTACGAGCAAACACATAATTTGTGTATGAGTAGTTTATCTTATATAAGATTTATGCAACGGGCATCTCATTGCGTAATGGTGTGCATCGAATTACAGAAATGAAGCGCAGTTTTTCGTTTTAATGGGAGAAGAACGCATGTCATGTAATGGAGTGTTTAAAATTGCCTGATGTTACAAAAGGTGCTTTTAGGACTCATTGCATTTGAAGGTATAGATGTGTTTCATTGCCTTATTTGATTTTTTGCCTCTGTGTTAAGGTTATAAAAGATATGTTGTCTTTGTTCTGATGTTATTATTATTAACTTTTTTTTCCAATGTTTTTTTGTGTTTTTTTCGACCGCCCGATGGACCATTTTCAAAATAATTTTTGTAAACCAATAAAAAAAAAGTCGTGGCCTTAATTCCAATTACATCTATATATACTACAAAAAAAGTAACTACATGTATAATGTATATGAGTTTGTTCCTATAATTTTAATTTTTACAAAGAGTTATATAATTTATATTGAATAAGTTTTTCACAAATCAGTGACTTTTGAGGCATTATAAATCCCTATCCGGAAATTGCATTTTTACCAAAATAGCCAGGAAAACACATGTGCTTAAATTTTATTAATCTTAGTTAAAA
The DNA here is from genome assembly GCF_020536995.1 of Dreissena polymorpha. NCBI lineage: Eukaryota > Metazoa > Mollusca > Bivalvia > Myida > Dreissenidae > Dreissena > Dreissena polymorpha. Next base: position 106,217,662 of record NC_068358.1, read on the forward strand.
TTTTACTATGATACTGCACTTTATGTTATGCTTTCCGGTGGTATATACAGAAATATCAGTGAATTAAAACTGATTATTCACTGTTTCAAACCGTGAAAACTATCAATAATTACAATGAAATGACGTCACTATTCCAGCCAATTTCTTCAGTGAAACTCTTTTACAATGTAAATATACGGTGAAAAAAAGCTTTAAATAAAAAGAAAATTTGTTGGATTCAGAGGAATATCGATTTTAGTTCACAAGTGGTGATAGAAAATATTATATATAGAAAATACTTAATATTTTCTATGTAAAGTTGATATTCCACCGAATCCAACAAATATCTTCTATGTATTTAGATTTAATTAAATACATAATATAATAAGCTGAAATGAGTTATTCTTACAAATAAAAGTATTCTTCTGCTAAAAATATTCAAAATACTATCTCAAATCAGAATATCCTGGCCATATTAAAACACCAGTATTCAAAGAGCCTTTCCAGTGTTGAGCACCATATTTTATGCAAATACTTTTATTGGTACATTTTGTCAACACACAGTTTCTGTGTACCTAATAAACTAATTGTTGGAATGTCCACTTAAGACTCTTAACAATGTGTGACAATAAACCTTCTGGTATTCAGGCTTAAATAAGCTTTGACCCTGTTGTATTTAAAGGGGCCTTTTCACAGATTTTGGCATTTTTTAACTTATTCATTAAATGCTTTATATCGATAAATGTAAACATTGGATCGTAAAAGCTCCAGTAAAAAATCAAGAATAAAATTAAAAAAAGGAAAAGAACATTGCCCGGAACAGGTTTCTAACCAGTGACCCCTGGAGTCCTGCCAGAGTCCTGAAGTAAAAACGCTCTAGCCTACTGAGCTATTCCGCCGACTACACGTCCTAGACGTATTTTATACCTTATATAAGCAATCTTCGTAGTTTCACAAAATTTAACGACAAAAACAGAACTCTCCAAATTATTCAATCGTTTCGTGTTGCAACGCTTTATAATTTTTAGGTTTTAAAATCGTCAAAAGATGCATATAATGGCTATATTAGACCATGGTAAATGTTCAGTATTACTGTTTCCTCACAATTATCATAACTAAAACGAAAATTTGCGAATTTGAAACAACTTTTTTCAATTTTGTCAATTTACCAAAGCGTGAAAAGATCCCTTTAAACCACATTCTTGTACGTAGCTATGGAATTTAGGACACTGTGCTCTATTGGACCTTTTTTAAAAACAAGATTCAATCAGTGGTTGAAATTAAAAGGCAACCAAGTCAAGTAATTTCAATACATGTTTATTATGAAAAGTTTAAATCCTTCACAAAATTCATTAAAAACCAACAATAGACAACAGTGTTTTGGGGAATGACCCCTGAAACATTTGCATTGAGAAAAAAGGCGTTGTGACTTTAATGACTAAAATGTAGAAATTTTGTTGTATTTCTTTGCTTAAAAATACAGTCAAAAACCAAATGGATCAAACTAGCTTGGCATGAATTTTTGGTTGGCTTGAACACTCCTAGAAGCACCAATTTTGTATATATATAGCTACATTTATATATATACATTTCTGTCGGATGGCTCGAATTCGCAAGGGTCGCATTAACGGATTGCTCAAACTGTTTACACAGTCCCGGTCACAATTTTCACTTCAGGACCCATAAAGCTGTTAATTAATAAGGAGTGCTTGAATAAAAGCTTGCCATAATTACAAATATGTCATTGACTCAATCTTAATTGATATGAGTAAAAGATGACACTTTATATACAATCTGTACACAATTTGTACTAGGTCAACTTGATAGAATAGAAAACTTTGTATTTATACATCATGTCATTCTTAAAAAGTGAATAAATAAGTTCATGTTGTGCTGTTTAATATTTTAGCAATGTGCGTACAATTCTTACCTATGTTTTGTTTCTTAGTGCCGTTTCTTAACTATTTTAGGCTTCTTGATAATGTGTTCCCTTAACATATTATCTGTAAACACCATAGGCATCCAGGGTAAAAGAAAAGACTTCAGACAAGTATTTCAATATCTAAAAGATAAAAAATGTGATATTCTGTATTGAAGATACGCATTTTGTTTTCGATTAATATAATACTATTTACTCAGAATTGGGGGGGGGGAATGTTTTATGAGTTATGGCCCTTCCAACTCCAGCAGTATTGCAATATTTTCTTTCAAAGAAACTTGATCAACTCCAGAAAACAGTCAGACTGCTATATGCTACACTACTTGTACCGGGAGCGTATTATTAAAGATGTACCATAAAATTTGTTCATCTCATACTGGATAGAAAGAGGATATTAATATATACATGTATAATGGTGTGTGGGGACCTTCAATTGTGAATTTTAGATACTATGAGATTGGGAATTGAGCTGACAATGATATAACTCAACTATTGACATATCAGTGGGGTTTTTTGCTTTTATTTGTTACAGCCTGTGCCATTTGAATTGGGAAAATTAGCGCGATCAACCATGAAATTGGGAAAAAGAGTGTGATAAAACATGAAATTGGGAAAAATTAAGCATTATAAATATGATTATAAGTAAAAGAATTTTAATTATTTTTAAGTGCATGTTCAGGGTTTTTTCTAGCCATTTTGGGAAAAGGAGTCTGGTCAAATTGGGATTGTTTTAATTGATAAAAGTGGCAAAGTCGGAAATTATTTATCGACAAAAAAGGACTAAATTAAAGTTATGTATTTTGTAGGATGTATAAATAAAAAGTTGAGATTTAGAGTTAAGAAATCATAAGTCATAAGAGACTTCTTTCTTTAAAAAAAAGAGTGTTTTTTTTTGGGGGGGGGATATTGGGCTTTTTGGGGGAAATTTTTGTCAGTTTTTGGGAAAAAACGTTGATTTTTGCAATTGGGAAGCAGCCGAAAATTGGTGGTAATTTTTATCAAAAAAATCACTGCATATAGTTATGGGTTTTGAGCAACCACATCAAGAGGGTCTTATAATGGGTCGATGTATTTATCCACGTGTGTGTCTGTGGTATGCATCCAGTGAAAATCTGGTGATAACCGGGAAATTCAGTTTAACACATTTTTAATGGTTAGGGGTTAATCAGAAAACTGAATTACATACATGATCAACAATATTACATAAGCTACAAAGATTGTGTTTGCTTGTTACACATAATCCCTTTGTTGACCGAGAAACTTGGACCTTATCCCTAAATAGTACTTGTTAAACAATATTTAAGTACCTGAAATTAAGCAGCAATTTTATTGTCTGGGTGAAGAATGTATAATATTAGAACATTGTACATGTATACAGCATTTATATGTCTTAAGCACCATGCTGGTAATATATCCATGGCCTAAAATTCCTATTAAATGGTTTCACTTGCAGATTTTTATAAAAATGAAGCAGTTAGGTACAGAAATTGTGTTATATCCATTTGGCTGATAATCTTCATGTTAAGTATTTCCTGTCTTAAGAAAGTTCTGATTAGAATAATTATTCACAAGTTTCAACTTAAATGTAAGCAATAAATATATTTCCAAATTTAACATAAATTGACACACAAAAAACACAAATTCACAGGTATACAATGTAGGTCATATTGTAAAATGTGTGAGATAAAGCCAAGAGTGTCAACTGTTAACAATCAATGTACTAACAAACTGCAAGAGAGAATGTGGTTGTTACAAAAGGGAGCCTTACCTGCTTACCGCACTCATAATTTACTTTGTTGTATTTTGTACACATGGCGGCATCGAACTAGCAGATTCTTTTTTTGCTCGTCCGGACCTTTATTTTATTTGTCTAAGACAATAAGACTACTGTTACTGTAAGTGTGGAGTCCTGACACTGGGACTATTGTTGATATTATGTATGCTTGATATTATGCCGCAAGAGGGCAAAATATCTTTGGAATTTTCCAAACTGATTGTGATTTAATGTTTGCTCTTAGACTCAAGGAATAGTTCCAATGGTCTTTCAGAGCTCCAGATAAGGATTTGTGAAATTAGTAACGGTACTGCCACTGACAGAAAGAAAAGGAGTACGCTGAAAATCAATTTGTACCTGTACTACCATATCCAAAATAGAGGTAGTACTGTACTACCCGTGTTCTTGGATATTGAAGGGTGTATAACTGACTTTACAGAAACATTTGCAGCAAGTATAATAAATATATTTAGCTTCTTAAACAATTACTTTATAAGGTTTTCCATTCTGAATTATGATCATTTAAACTCATGACTTAATACTATTTCTTTTATTTCCTTGACAAAAAATACCAGCCAACTAGTAAGCTAAGTAAATGAATACTAATGTCACTTGTCTCATCTCAAAAGAATAATTGCTTTAGCAGTTAACTGTCAAATCATATTTGGTTTTCCAATCTTCCACAGTTTTTGTTTGGATCCATTTCCTGTTGTTTTTTCTTACGTTTTTAGCCACCGATGCAATCAAATCGATTAATATCGGTGCGACAATGTCTTGTTCTGGGTTTACAGATTGAATGTCAGGATGGTTAAGACGACTGTATGTAGCCATTATATGACAAACAAGAAATGTGTCAACAGGACACGGATGCCCCCAACTGTAACTATGTCACTGCATAAAAGTATTACTGTGTAAACGCTTGGTATAAGTTGTTAGCTTTTTTCAAATCCTAAACGCAGATTACGAACCTAAACATGGACCCTAAGTTCAAGGTCAAGGTCACAGGGGTCAAAATTTGTGTGCTTATGGAAAGGCCTTGTCCATTACACATGCATGCCAAATATGAAATTGCTATCTGAAGCGACATAGAAATTATGAGCATTTTTCGAAATCTAAACGCAAAGTGTGACGGACAGACGGATGGATAGACGAACGGACAGTCCGATCACTATATGCCCTCCTTCGGGGGCATAAAAATGTCTTAGAATATCAAGATAAATCAGAAAGCCACATAAGCTAGAGAGCAGACAACATGCTTAATCCTTGAAATGCACTAAGTGACCCTGTGACCTGGTTTTTGACCCGGCATGACCAATATTCGAACTTGACCTAGATATTGTCCTAATACAACTTCTTACCAAGTTTAGTAAAGATCAGATGAAAACTACTTCAATTAGAGAGCGGACACCATGCTAAATCCTTGAAATGCACTAAGTGACCCAGTGACCTAGTTTTTGACCCGGCATGACCCATATTCAAACTTGACCTAGATATTGTCTTGATACAACTTCTGACCAAGTTTGGTAAAGATCGGATGAAAACTACTTCAATTAGAAAGCGGACACCATGCTAAATCCTTGAAATGCACGAAGTGACCCCGTGACCTAGTTTTTGACCAGCATGACCATTATTCGAACTTGACCAAGATATTGTCTGGATACAGCTTCTGACCAAGTTTGGTAAAGATCGAATGAAAACTATTTGAATAAGAGATCGGACACTAAGTGTGACCGACCGACCGACCGACAGTGCGAAAACTATATACCCCCTTTTCTTCGAAATGGGGGCATAAAACGTGTGTGTTTTTTAACTGCTTTTGAGTTTAGCCGGCCTTCCCATGCGCGCAGACATAATGTTTTTGGCGGGTTTACGAGTAATTGGAAATCAAACGATAGAATAGACAATAATACCAGAACCCAGTCTACAACTTTTCGGTAATTTAAATTTACGAAAAGCGCCGTTAGGTTAGAGACCGACAAATCACGCTGCACTGACGCGGACGTATCTGTACGGCCAGAATGTTTTTGCAAATGCGTAAAAGGAAAATTAAAGTCGTAATTGTACGTCCAGTTTATAAAAATTAATGCGTAAACCTTCACGAAAAAGCTGTATTAATGGCCGTCAGCCCTTATCTGGAGCTCTGGTATTTTCCCTGCTAAAAATTCATGCAGACTGCATCTTCATAAACATCACAAAACCTTGCAAGGGTTGTCTAAAGCAGAGTCTGGTCAGGATTGAAGGTTGTCACATTTACATGTAATATGTTTGGTCAATGTGTGACACATTTGTGCTTTTGTTTGCCTTAATGTTTAAAATTACTTGAAAACAGACCCTTAAGAGTTTATTACACAGTCATTATTAGACCAAATTTGTTTAATAGGTATTCTCAGTACATCTTGTCCCATTGGTGCAAAAAGGTACCCTTTTTTGCACCAATGGGGTAAAATAATAATGAAAGTAACCATAGCTATATAACTTACTTAGATATCTAACAAATATGCAATAAATATTGTATACTACCTCAAAGGACCATGTGCATGGAATTCCAGCAAATTTTTGAACGCATCTTCCAATCTCTACATCTTCATGGTTAGTATATAAATTGTTAACACAATATTTCAAATGTGGTGCAATTAGTCGCAGAGTTTCGTGACTGAACACCATTCCAGTTCCACCCATGCAGTAATTGTCTGTACTTCCAAGACTGAGAAGTCCAATCTCATCCTTCATTCCTACGCCAGCCTGACCAATGTACTGAGGTTTAGAGCTGTTGATAGAGCGTAAGAATCTTTCTAATTTGTCTCCTTTGATAAATATATCATCATCTGCTCTCATGAACCATTCATACTTATTGATGTAGTGATCACTCATGTATTTCAACATAGAAAACGACTTCTTCTGTGGTGGATACGAGTCATCAACATTTGCCAGACTAACGATTGGAATGTCATATTTCGATGTTGAACCTTCACTTGAGAAAAATACGACTTTACCGTTAACACCTCTTGCCCAGGTTTGATATGCTGCAACGGCCCTTGTATCTAAATATTTTTTGGCAGTCATAATCCCAATAAATAAGAACCCTTTTTCATCTTTTTCCTCAATGATAACATTATTTTCAAAGCTTTTTTCATTATTTATAGCAACATCATTAGAATTTGATGTTGGATTTAAGCTTTCTAAACAACATCGGGACTTGGAAAATGTTGGCGAGCAAGGTATAAATTTATTACGACACCATGTTGAGATTAAAAATCCAAAACAAAGTCCAAAAACTGCACCAGCAACAAAATTCATTGAATGTTTATGTTTTGTCTTGGCCATAATGCTTGTTCCTTTTTACTCAATTGCATTGGAACACAAACCACAGTTATCTCTTATGTCGCTGTTCACAGGAATCCACATATATTTATACACATACATAGTTTTACTTTTATTAAATTTTACCTATGATTACATATACATTTAAAATAAAACATACTGCTATTCATCCTTTATCCATTGTCCGGTTTCATTTTAGCCAAATTTCAGTCGTTTTCTTTTCAATTTCATGACCAAAGTTAAATAACAAATTTCACAACTTTTATACATGATTCCAACTAACTGGTGACACGTTCCGAAGGTAAACTCCTCCTTTATATGCAAATAACATCCAATAATTACTTGACATTTTCATTGGAGTGTTTTCATTCATGGAAAAATATCGGTCGATGTTTTCTTCTTTCAGCAAGCTTATCCTAGAAACATTCGGAAATGTTCGGCTAGTAACCGGAAACACACGAGCAAACATGAAGGTTACAATATACTAAATACTCGTTTCATGTAGGGCTGTACTCTCTAAAAAAATATCATAGTTGACCCGAAGGCATGTTTTACATCTTAAACTATTGTTCGGGTTTTATTTTTCGGAGATAATGGTAGGGCATAAATAGGTGTTCACGACCGAATCCCTGAAATATGATAAACTTGGAGACTTTAGTAAAGCCTTGCACTGAAAAAGGTTACATTCCACTAAGAAACGGCCGAAAAAAAAGTTGCAAAAACAGTCGATTTTGATTAGCGTCAAGTTCTTTTTTGGTTTGAACATGACATATCTTTTTTATTGCATAAATCGATTTCGCTTAGAATGGCCTTTAAGAAAAGGTATGGTTATGGGGGTCTCTATGTGCAAAATGTTACATTTATTTTCGCTCAAAGTTGTCGCTTTTACATTGAATTATATAGGGAAACTATTTAGTATATTGTGACCTGAATGTGTTTTTAAAACTGAAAGTAAACATCCGGTTACAAAACAAGAAAATGTTACAAATTAACAAAGACCTATTACACTATAAAATATGAATCTTAAATAAATAATAAAACGACGAATTTATATTTCAAAAGCAAATATATAGTATATTTAAACTGTAAATGTCAACCCAAAGATATATCGGTTCGTGGGCAAAACGGTCATAAATAACAGAAACTGTCAAACTCTTCGCAGTTATACCCCCTTTATCTCTCCAGAACAGGAAACATATTCAGTTTGAATCTGTTGTTTAATTCATATAAATGGTAAGATTTTCTAGAAAGTGGTTGTTTAAAATATATTTTGAAACGTCAAAACTGGAAAATAAAACAGAAAATAAACACTCAACATAACAAGTATAATATCATTTGAATCGACTATAATCACTGTTTTTTGCAGTGAAATAAGATCACTTCTTACAGTCTTGCTGCAATTTTATATCATCTATGCCCGGAAGTATTAAAATCTAAGCGCAGAGGCTGAATTCATCTTTCAATAATATATAAATTTGGGTCTGTGTGAAAAGATTTTAGCAGAGACGTAGATCTCTGGTTTTAGGGATGTGGAATGCACCCAAATTATAACTCTTGATCCCCTAATTTTATAATTTATGCCCGAATTTGTTATTATTTTAAAACTAGTAATATAAATTCACATAAGGACTATCCATCCAACACCTTTGTATGTGTTCAGCGTGATTTATGGGGAGGGGGGTCTCAGTGTGAAATTAACACCTGTGGTATTTCCTCAGGACATTTTTAATTCAACAGTAGAACATGTTCCATACTACTAAATGCAGATACAAATTTTTCAACTGGTCCTTATTCATTTAATTTTAGATAACCATCATGTCACTGTTATCAAATACAATACATTCAGTTAAAAAGATTGTATCATAAAGAATGTTTTAATGTTTTACATTTTAAAGTTCCATTCACTTCTATATGGCTGGATGCAAACCAGAGCATTGAACGTTTGAGGCATGATGACAATAAAATAAGCATCTGCTACATCTCCTATTTGACATAGAGAGATATCATCATATATTTAAAAATTTAGATTATCACTATGCACTGTCAGAAAGAAGCAGTTATAATGGTTGTAGAAGACACAGTTACAGAACTCGGTTGTGTATGGATATTTCAGCTATATAAAATAGCACATGTTTTATTGTTTTAGAGAAATAAAAATCTTTTATCTAATAGGTGAAAAACGATTAAGATATAAGATCATAATTTTGATTAAATATGAGATTCATTTTTATCCGGATAAATTTTGTACAAAAAATATGCGCACCACATGACGAATAACGTGCGTAGTTAAGAGTAAATTTATTTGGTAACATTCTCACGCTTTGTTTGACACCAATAATCTCATAATTACACAATTTATAAATAAAAACATTGCCAAAGTTTGGGTGAACGACCTATACGGTCAACGGAAAGCTGGATTTAAACGCATGCTGAAACTATCACTTAGCCCAGAAATGATCACAAAGCACACACACACGTAAATAAATATTAATCTCATTGCGTTACAATTCAGATTAAAAGGCAATATACACGAATGTCAATTAATTTTCATTGTGATGGTATTTCTTTTTGGTTCTAATACTCAACAGAGAAATAGAATTGCAACTTTCTCTGCAATGAAAAAAGGAAGTTTAAGCTTTTTCGCAAAAATCCCGTCTTGTTAACAAGATTGCAGAACCTAGCAGCATCAAATAATACATCATCATGAGCATCTTAATAAGAAACCGTAAAACAATGGTTTACATGCCTGGCAAGATATCTTGGGTGTTTATGCAGCTGAGCGAAATATTTCAGCCAAAAAACTTGGGGTAAATGATCAAATTGCAAACGTGTAACGCAAAAAGTCTTAATTATCTGTGAAGAGACAGTAAAAGCGCTATCAGTTCAATTTTGTTTTCTTCGCAAGTCCGATAGCCGATCTGTCGTAGGTCGAATGCATAACTGTTGTGAATACTCACCTTTATCAGTTGATTGTCCCCGCTTTAGTACGATCGTTGAATTTTAACAAGAAATATAGCAAGCACAAACAGATTTTATACATAATAAACATAATGTTAAGGGAGTTTTTTTATATAGATATTTGAAATGCAAAAGCACACATGTTCATTTCAAATTTATATTATTAGTAGTAATTTAAAATAATTATATGTATTAGCAATTCAACATAGGCATTCATACCTGTGCCCATCGGGAGATTCGACATCTAAAATTCTACTGGGAAAATCAGTCAGGAGAGAGAGAGAGAGAGAGAGAGAGAGAGAGGGAGAGGAAGAGGGAGAGGGAGAGAGAGAGACTTTCACAAGCGCCTGCATGCTCTGATCCGAATAATTATGCATTCGACTTCGACCAATCAATTATCAATAACACAGTAACAAACGAACTATGCTTATATATATCTGCATTTATTTTGTGTATATTTCAGACTGCGAGAATGGCTTCAGCACAATGAATAGATTAAAAATCGTGCTCGTATTAAGTCTGCTGTCCTTAATTCTCTGATGATTTTGTCAGCGTTGAAGGGCCATACATTTGGCCAATTGACATCGAATGGTGTATGCCTGACAACAGGACAAGGAACTGAGAACAGTCTTTTGAAGTTAACATTAAATACCTGTATTTTTCGTTAAACGATTTACTTGTATTTTTATTGTTTTTAATCATTTTTGTGCTCTAATGCCTTTTGTTATTTTGCTTGTAATTTAATATTACATTATATCATTTTAATGAAAATGAAAGAAAATGATGGAGAAAAAAACAAATAAATAATATAAATGCTGTGTTCTAATAGCTTCAAAGATGTGTAGACTTAAGTCAAGAACATATACAAAATATTTTAAAAATTGACACGCCTAAGGGGACCCGCCCGCTTCCGCACAGGTCAGCGGCAAGACATTGTGGAAGCGGGTGGTGCAGATGCGGGCGGGACCCTTTAGGCGTGTCCATTTTTTAATGTTATAGGGTATAAGTTGGCTCATCAATATTTATGAAAGCACAATTTTCTCACACAGTTACGCCACAGTTGTAAATGTGCAGGTTATGATATTCCGTTGGTCCCGATTATGTTTGTTTGTTTCGTTGAACTTAACGCCGATTTGAACATAATTTCACCAATATAAAATCAGTGAGTTTAACAACTAGCTTGTTGAATAGGATATACAGTCTACCAGTTACAAGTGCAGGTACTAATTGCAATAACTCAAAAATGCCCGTGATTAATCAATTATTTGGGATATTAGGCGTAGAAAAAAATCATAAACCAGCCCCACACAAGTTTTGTTTCCTGTCCGTATATCGAACCCGCAATCCTCGGATTTGTAGTCCAGCGCTCTATCTTCTAAGATATAAAGCCCGGAGGTGTCCGAACTATTAATTTGATACGCATTGCAGGCTACAAAAATAGTTTGCCAAACGGACCATATGGTCTTGACCGAATTAACTGGGGAACCGTTTTATCGTGGGATGTATTATTTTCTGCTATCCAGGCAAAATGGCTGACAAGCGTGAAAAATCAAATAGTACATATCAGTTTGCAATTAAACTCTTCTTCTATACATGAATAAAACAATTAAGTTGTTTAGTGTGGCCCCGTCTTATCTAAGAAACGGTACTTTGCATTTTAGTGAGTGCGACTGCAAACAATACTGGTTGTCCAAGTTATAATCAGACTACAAAATGGCGGATGCTAAAGCGAAAGGGACGATTTCAGAAGAAGCAATTGAAAAGAAGATGATGTCATTCAATAATTCGCAAGACAGTGTTCAAGCGATGTCATTGTGGATAATGCACAATAAAGCGCACCACCAAAAGATTGTTAACACATGGCTGAACGTTTTAAAGAAGTGTATGTTATTGATTTGTGTTTTACCTTTGGTTTTACTTTCAGTTTTCACCTGAAAACAATTATTTGATTTGTCAAAGATTTTGGTATGTAATTGTTGACCTTGTCACATGATATATATTGTTCTTGGAAACACTATGCTTTTGAATTTGATCCTTTTGCATAATGATAATTTCTATTGATGAAAAGTAGTATAATTGACACAAACAATTTTAATGCAGGTCTGTTCTACTGGTCGTGTACGTAATTCCGGCCTGTACGTAAAAAAATCGGCCACCTGTGTTAAATAATTTTATGATCTAAGCATACACATTTTGCTGATTTTTATTAAAATCAACTTGAAAACCAACCCTTTTCTCAATATTTTGCAAATTAAAGAAGCATATCACTGTGAACTTTTATATCAAAATGTCACAATTGTAGGACAATGTTTTTGTCATGTGGGAAAAGTGACATCAGCAATATTTGTATAACTTATATTTATATAAGAAACAAATATATTTGTTAAAATTGTTGTTATTTTTTATCTAATAAACTTTAACTAAGGTATTTTCAATTAATTGTATAAAAACATATTCAAAACATAAAAATTAAGACCTAATATATACTTTTTTAATATATGAATTACCTCCCTTGATTAGAATAATAATAGGTTATTTGTTGTAAAATTAAATACAAGCGTTTACTAAAAATCGACAATGAAGTCAACTTTTTATACAAAATGTGTTTAATTTCTTAGCTGTATTAATTTTTTTTGATAAAACATATTAAAAACAAATAGATTTTAGGAATTTGCAGTTGCCAATTGACAGTGCTTGTTTACTATATTTATTAAGATAGGTAGGGGGAGTAACTGGTATATAATGTCGCATATATTTTAAGTTTCAAGTGAAAATTTTTAGTTTGTGTAAACCTTTATTAATACTCCTAAAATGAGGACATTTGTCTAAAGATATTGCTTTGTAATTTTACCTGCAGATTAAACTAAAAGGTGGCCGATTTTTTAGGTACAATTGCCCTATGAAAATTGATAGTTTATATGTCATTAATTTCTGTTCATAAAAGTAACATACACTGATCTAATTCTATTGAAATTTTCATGCTAGATGAGTTTTTGACCCAGGATTATATATGCAGGGGGACGCTGGGTGAAAGGGGAAAAAAAGAGTGCGAAAGAAAGATATTAGGGGAAAAAATAAAAACTGTTCATTTCAATGTCTATAACTCATCAAAAGAGACTTGTCTCTGTCCTTTTTGTTCTTAAACACATTTAACAGGTATTAAAGTCAAAGTCCTTAATAAAGTTGCAGGTGTAGATCTAATAATGGGAAATGTTTTCAACTATATTTTTGTACTGGGGCCGGGGAACGATGTCAATTTTGTGATTTCAATTTCATGATGAATGGGTTGACGATCTTGATTTGCTACAGTATTGGAAGGGAAAGGAGCAGCAGCTGCCGATTGTCTACTTTCACTTTCACAATGTTCGATGTTGATTACCTCGGAATCCTGCTGGGTTATAACGGTTTTCGATGATTCTTTCTTAAAAAATGCCTCGATGCGTTCAGTATCTTCCGAGTTCGAATGTTTTATTTTGTTTGTGTAAGAACGCTAATTGTGAGACATTTTTTTCTGTTTTCACGTTTATACCTCGGCTTGCACATAGCCCGGATGAAAATTCGACTGGTTTCCGGTAATTAATTGACGAAACACCCTTCTCGCGCAAGACCGGTATCCAGTAAAATAGTCACATGATTATTACGATTAGTTGCCCAGTTTACATGACGTTATTTAAGAGCTATATTTAGAATAACTGGGATTCCCAGATGTTGTGTGTTCGTCTGGAGAGAGAGAGCGCGAATTCGTTGTACATGGTGCAAATTGGATAATTGTCGAATGCCCCAAGGAAAAATAAACATTTCTTTGAGAGAAAATATTATATTTTGGTGAAAAATGATATTTTTGGTGGGGAAATTGTATTTTAAGGGGAAAAATTCTGGTAGGGGAAGACGCCGAATATCGGCGTCACTTTCTTAGTAAAAAAAACCCCTGATATGTGAAGTTTAGTTTCAACCAGTTGCCTAGAACAAAAGATTTTGTTAAAATAGTCCCAAAAGTGGCTGGAATTACGTACACGACCAGTATTTATTTGTAATAAAGACCTACGGCTCCTCACACATATACATATATATTAGGACAATAGTGTGTACTTAAATGGTTGGCATGGCATCTTAACATATTGTAGTGAAACAAGGTCACTTCCAACAGCCTTTCTTTTGGGCTAGCTCTTTAAAAACACGGTTCGAGTGTCTGACTACAACTTCTGGAGATTGCAGGTTCAATCCCCAGTCGGAGCTCAGGATGTTTCACTTTAATGGCAACAAGGTGAACGATATAGTGGGCATGAGCTTTTTAATGGTTTCTCGGTAAGCCATGCGGATGCAATACCTGCTGTAGTGGGCGTGTCTGGGCCTTGAAACATTAAGAGGGGGAGGAGTGTAGTTAAAAAAGGCAGTGCTCTAGCTAAGCCTAAATTTGAGGGCGCCCCGCCCTGCCCTTCCAACCTCTGCCCTGCCCCCCTCCCCCCCCCCCCATTTTTTTTTTTCATATGATAATTGATAAATCTCTTATTACATTACAAGTAACTAATTTATTTTTCATTGTAGACATTATATTTAAATGATTTAATATTAATGGGAATAATATATTCTAACAATTATTAATAACATATGAATTAAAATGCATGTGGAAGCATTCCAGAAAAGCCCGCGCACTCGAAAGTGCCCTTTTGACAAAATTCTACGTATCGAAAGTGCCCTTTTGGCTAAAAAGCCACCCTGCCCTTTTTAAATCCTAGCTGGAGCACTGAATAAGGTCACTTCAAACAGCCTTGCTGTTGGGCTAGCTCTTGAGCGACGCGGTTAGAGTGTCTGACTACCACTCTGGAGGTCGAAGGTTCATTCCCCCGGTCGGAGCTCAGGATTTTTAACCAGGTTTTCCGAAGGAAAAAACTGGTTTTTAGATTGGCGAATGTCGGCGGCAGGCGGGCTGACGGAACAAGCTTGTCCGGGCCGTAACTTTGTCGTTCATTGTGAGATATATAAATCATTTGGCACATTTGTTCACCATCATTAGAGGGTGTATCGCGTTAAAGAATGACGTCGATATCTCCAAGGTCAAGGTCACACTTTGAGTTCAAAGGTCAAAAATGGTCATAAATGAGCTTGTCCGGGCCATAACTATGTCATTCATTGTGAGATCAGGGACATAGATAACCAGCGTACTTGTGTTATTACGCTATTAAAATAACCAAAAACGTAATAACATTCAAAATAAAGCGTACAAAAACGCAAATAAAAATTTAATAATGTTATTCCAGTAAAAAACCTTGCGTCACAAAACGCAATTCTTACCAACACCGGGCGTATTTTTACACTGGTTATTTTCGGTACAAAAATGTATCAGATAGTTTATATGCCGTCCTATGAAGAAAAGAAGGCAGTCTTTTCCAGTGGTTATCAGTCTTTGGGGTATAATCACCGTATTATTGTTATTATTCGTAGACCCGTCTGATTTCTACTTTCATTTTCAAGGTATTCAACTCAAAATGACCCGAAATGGGGGTGCACAGCCATAACTTCATCAATTGTGCAGCGATTTTCACGAACTTGGTCTTATTCAACGCAAAAATGAATGAACTTTGATAAGAAATTCAGTAATTGTTTGTTGTTATGTACAGGTACCTTTTTGAATTCCATTTGTATGAATAATATTGTAACCTTAGTAGATTTTTATTATATTATATATGTTATTCCCTAAATAACCCAATTGAGTTAAAAAACCGGGGGTGAAAAACCCAATTAAGCTCAAAGGTAGGGGGTGAAAATTTTTGCTAAAACTATTGAATTTACAAGAACCCATTTGTTGTCAAAAACAGGGGGTGAATTACCAAATACACTGCAACGCCGATATATCGCGGTTGGTGGGGTCCAAAGATCGCGAGCGCGATATATCGGGCGCGCGATATAACTCGGGAAATGTCTAACTTAATTGTATTGCGGTTAATTTGTCAAATTTCCCCAGTGTTTACATTTTATATATGGCGCTGCTTCATATTTGTTTATAGTAATAATTGCAAACCAATTCTACAATAAACATTTTCATAACTACATACGTAGCTGTATTTTATGTTAAATGCAGATACGTATGTATATTATATTTTTTATTTTCATTTACGATTGCTCGCGAATCAGCTAAAAAGAAGAATTCTTGCCGTTAAAAAAAACCATATAAATGATAATTGTGCATAGATTCGAATTTACCCTTATAAATAGTCCTTATGAAGGAATTGAAACAGCGTAACGGTAACGATATACAGCATGTTTGTATTATAATTTATTAAGAGGAAATGTCAATGCCACATAATTTGCGAGATACTGCTGTGCTTTAGTTGACATTTACAACAAAAATTTTAGTGGAAATTAAATTATCTCAAAGTTGTACCCGCTACAAAATTTTTATTTACAAATAAATACACCTACGCCAATTTTCGCGCGCTTTTTATCAGGACAAAGAAATTCATGACCAGTACCGAAATTTAATGATTTATATACCAGTAAACTGCCATTATTACCTTTGCAATGACACTAATTGGTTATTTCTTAAGTGTTAAAAACAACCTTAGCCGTGTGTAATCAACACTGTCACTAATCGACTGTTTTTCACGCTTCACTGCGTTCAATAGTAAGCCGCGAAATATAGGGTGTTAATACAAGCTAGAACCTGTTTTTTGCTGTTATCAAATTCTCAGATTAAAACATGTCATTTAGTGATCATGCTCGTCGGATTTTTGGGAGCCATAGCCAAAGCGCTATATATTGGACAGAGCGAAAATTCTCAGATTAAAACATGTCATTTAGTGATCATGCTCGTCGGATTTTTGGGAGCCATAGCCAAAGCGCTATATATTGGACAGAGCGATATACCGGTCCGCGATATATCGGCGTTGCAGTGTATACTCCCAAAGTTATCTATAGCCCTGTGAGATTTTAAAATCATTTGGCACATTTGTTCACCATCATGAGAAGATGTGTCGCGCGAAAGAATGACTTTGATATCTCCAAGGTCAAGGTCACACTTTGAGTTCAGAGGTCAAATATGGCCATAAATGAGCTTGTCCGGGCCATAACTATGTCATTCATTGTGAGATTTTAAAATCGTTTAACACATTTGTTCACCATCATTGGATGGTGTGTTCCATGAAAGAATTATGTCAATACCTCCAAGGTCAAGGTTGCCACAACTAAAAATATATTTATTTTGAAATAAGGGGGGTGACTTTGAACAATCAGTAACAATGCACATTTTGAGTTGGTCTTCCGTTATCAGACTTTTTTTTCAAATTGAAATCAAGGTTGCCACGAGTAAAAATAGATTGAATCTTACACAAGTGGGGTAACAATCAACATTTTGAATTGTCTCCCTTTATCAGACTTTTTTCAAATTGAAAACCAGGTTTTGTAACAATTTTGTCCCTTGTTCACTTTAATATTATCAATTATGTACAATCCATACATATATATGTACGTCTACGTGTTACACCCGAGCAATCAATCCTGACTATAACTCGCAGGCTCAGTAAACAAAACTGTGTTAAAAATAAGATATTAGTGCAGGTTAAAAGATCAAAGAGGTTTATAGATCAAAGAATGTCATGGAGTATATATTCAATGGTATAACTATAACCCCTGCATACATGTATATCATACACAAAGTCTAAAAGCCTGCGTAAGGTGCATCAAATTTGTATAGTGGAACTTAGGTTATAAAAGTAGGGCCTACAGTAAATTGCCAGAAATTGTAAACCATCTACATGTTATTGGTTTGAAAATGCCTTAACCACAAATTTCCCAATTGCTATTTTGAATGCAATTTAGATGTTTTTAAAATTTTCAACCTGTAGATTTGTAAATATGGGGCCTGTTGCGTCCCTGTGAAACACCAACAACATTTAATGGGATTTTTATACACTGCCTATCTCATTATTCATTTATTGTCTTGAAGAAATTTGGTATTTGAGAACCAAAACAGTCGTAAAATTATTATACCCCCATTACCATTGGTAATGGGGGCTATATAGGAGTCACTTTGTCGGTCTGTCCCAAAATTTCATCCGATCTTCACCAAACTTGGTCACAAGTTGTATCTTGATGATGTATAGGTCAAGTTTGAATATGGGTCATGCCTGGTCAAAAACTAGGTCACAGGGTCACTTAGTGTGTTTTCGTGTGTATCGTTAGATTTTAAAATAACTTGGTACATTTGTTCACCATCATGGGATGGTGTGTCACGTGAAAAAAGTATGTTGATATCTCCAAGGTCAAGGCCACACTTGGAGTTCAAGGGTCAAATGCTTGTCCGGGCCATAACTTTATCATTTATTGTGAGATTTTAAAATCATTTGGCAAATTTGTTCACCATTATGGGACGTTGTGTCTCGCGAAATAATTACGTCGATATCTCCAAGGTAAAGGTCACACATTGAGTTCAAAGGTCAAAAATGGCCATAAATGTACTTGTCCGGGCCATAACCATGGCATTCATTGGAAGATTTTAAAATCATTTGGCATATTTGTTCACCATCATTGGACGGTGTGTCGCGCAAAAGAATTACGTCAATAACTCCAAAGTCAAGGTCACACTTTGAGTTCAAAGGTCAAAAATGGCCATAAATGAGCTTGTCCGGGCCATAACTATGTTGTTCATTGTGAGATTTTAAAATCAATTGGCACATTTGTTCACCATTATTTGATGGTGTGCTGCGTGAAAGAATAACGTCGATATCTGCAACGTCAAGGTCACACTGTGAGTTCAAAGGTCAAAAATGGCCATAAATGATCTTGTCCGGGCCATAACTATGTCATTTATTGTGAGATTTTAAAAATACCTGGTACATTTGTTCACAATCATTGGACGATGTGTCATGCTAAAGAATTATGTTGATAACTCCAAGGTCTAGGTCACACTTTGAGTTAAAAAGTAAAAAAATGGCCATAAATTTGGACGGCATGTCATGCGAAGAATTCAAGAGTTCAAAGGTCGAAATGGCCATAAATGATAATAGCATTATAATTCTTAAAAATCGCCATAAATTTGATTCTCTTGTTTTGTGAAGACAGCATGCAAAATAGTCTGTGTCAATGCGGCATGTGGGGGTATACGTCACGTCTGTGACAAAGCTCTAGTTTGTAATTATATGTATTTTAAAAATGCATTTTCTCTGCCTTGCCCAAACACTGCCCTCTTTTAAAGTTGTTGAAAACACATTGTTCCGCTACGGTATGAAGGATACAAGAATTGTAATTTTTTTTTTTTAAATGAAAACTTTAAAAATCTTGTTTGAAAAAGCAAGGCTGCAAGGTTTAATATTTAGTTTGTAACATTAACGTTTTTTATAAAATCTGTTCAAATAATTTCCCTAGTATTGAAACGGCAAAAAAGACCACTCAGTCATATGATTCCAGTGTTTTTTTCATGGCAATTTCGGGGCCGATATTCGGCCCCATTCCCCTCCAAAAATAGTATATATATATTTTCCCCCAATTTTTGTGAACAAATCCCCTCCAAAATGAAAAAAAAATAATTTTTTTTATTTTTTTTTTTTTTTAAAGAAACAACTGCCTCATGATAGATATATCTCAAATTCATTTTATAAACATCTAACAAGGTATATAACTATAATTTATATGATTTTTTATGATTATAAAGAGTTATATTAAATTAGGTTTTCCCAAATCAGTGGACTTGATGAATTTTTTTTTTTCCAAAATGGCCAAGAAAAGGCCTGATGTATCTATATTGTGTCAATATTTGTTGATAAAAACATTCGAATTTGGCCCTTTTTATTGATAAAAAATGCTCAAATTTGCCATTTTATTGGTTAAAATAATACCAATTAGACTCTAATTGGCTTGGAAAACTGATACTGTGCATGACGGCTGAACTGACTGAAACTAATGTTGAACAAATCATTGATATATATTTAAGAAAAAGAACAGAGGCATTCAGCTTTGAATATTACATTCATACAAACATGTGTATTCATATAATAAATATCATTACATATAAAAGAAAGACTTTAATTTTCCCCTTTTCCTAAAAACGACCCGTTTTTCCCCTTTGGACGGGCCCCGCCACCATTCCCCTATAGGTGAAAAAAACCACTGGATTCATTTAAAGTTGAACAACAAATGTCTCAATGTGTTTATTATTATTTTTTCAGGTGAAGTGAAGCACAAGCTAACGCTATTTTATCTCTGTAATGATGTGGTTCAGCACGCCAAAAAGAAGAAGGCATTGTATTACTTGGAAAACTTTAAGAACAATTTGCGTGAAGCAGTTGGTGTTATTAAGTAAGCATTTTTGTTGTTTTTAAATTGTTCCATACATTATAATAAAAGTTTTGTTGTCAGACCTATACTAATGGGCTTAACTGGTGTTTTTTTCTCCGTTCAAATTTGGATCCGGTAAAGGGACCCATTCCCAATTAAAAAAAAGTATATATTTTTCCTAAATGGGACCTAAAAATTCCGAATTTAAGGTTTCCAAAAAAAAAATTGTATTTATAATAAGTCTAAACATGTAAATTATCTCAAAGTCAAACTCTAGAAGTTGAACCTTAGAAAATATCATATTGAAATCACTATTATTATAAATTTCAAAGTATTTGTAAGCATAAAATCAACAACATTAATTTCCCAAATTTACTCAAAAGAACGTGATATTTCCCAATTTAAAGGGACCCGGCCCCATTCCCAAAATGGTGAAAAAAAACACTGTTAACATTTGCTAGCTTAATAGTTTTTAACCTCAACCGAGCACAAAGAGCTTATTAGGAGCTTTCGAATACTGTGATGTCTGTCAATTGACATGACGCCTTATCAGTGATCGCTCCGCCCACTTAATCACGTGGCTCAGTGGGTAGAAAACCTAGACAAGCTAACACCAAAATGGCTTCTTTGCCTATAGACTGCATATAGATTTATGCGATATTCCGGATGATTTTATGGACTTGTTTAACACCATATTAAACTTGTAAAGGGGTTGATGCCATTTAGTTATTCTGCAAATGCAAAAAAATATACGATTAAAGAGAACATCAGCTATTTATAACGGGTAAATCGGTACATTAAACACGCTCTCAAACGCTTGCGCGCTTACCGAAATCGAACCCGTTATTACGTGTAATGGTGGTATTTGCAATAAATTAATTTTTTAACGGTATTTACCCGTGTTATTAACAAAATTGTTACCGAAACATTCCCCCTACCCGTGTATTTGACACGAAATAGCGCTTTATAACTGGTAATTCGGTGAAGTTTTACGCGCTTTCTGACGCCGGGTGGGTACCTCAATCCCACATGTTATTGCCTATAAAAGTGATATTAATCATATTAAACATTGCTTATGGGACATTTATCAATCACTATAATTTAAAGCGCAAAAACAACACAGTAAGTTTGGACATTGTCTAATATAAAATTAGCGTTGTACGAAATGGAATACGGTCAGGCTATTATAAATTAATAAGGCTACCAATATCAGACGCTGGCGCAGGTACCGACTTCCCCGAAATTACCGCATTTATTGGTTAACTCATATCAGTAATGATAACTCTTTTACAATAGCATTTATCGATACGTCTTTATTAAAATAATAACAAAATGGTTTTCACTTGTGTCTGATACACACAGAAATGCGATTTTTAACGGGGATTTCGTAAAGTTACACGAATTGGGTACCAAAATTCTCAATTATTTTACATGCACACGTGACATTATACATACTTAATAATGCTTAGTTATTGCTTATATGACATTTCAAGTTTGTGAAATAAATGAATGTTCTATAAAGTGGATATTGGTAATTCTTGAAGCTTCCACTCGCTCTTGTCAAGACCGCATTGCCAGTTGGAAATGGTTTAAATTTAATTCATCTAACTTATCTTTTTATGCCCCCATTTCGAAGAAAAGGGGGTATATAGTTTTTGCACTGTCTGTCGGTCGGTCAGTCGGTCGGTCACACTTCATGTCCGCTCTCTAATTCAAATAGTTTTCATCCGATCTTTACCAAACTTGGTCAGAAGTTGTATCCAGACAATATCTAGGTCAAGTTCGAATATGGGTCATGCCGGGTCAAAAACTAGGTCACGGGGTCACTTAGTGCATTTCAAGGATTTAGCATGGTGTCCGCTCTCTAATTGAAGTAGTTTTCATCTGATCTTTACTAAACTTGGTCAGAAGTTGTATCAAGACATTATCTAGGTCAAGTTCGAATATGGGTCATGCCGGGTCAAAAACTAGGTCACTGGGTCACTTAGTGCATTTCAAGGATTTAGCATGGTGTCCGCTCTCTAATTGAAGTAGTTTTCATCTGATCTTAACTACACTTGGTAAGAAGTTGTATTAAGACAATATCTAGGTCAAGTTTGAATATGGGTCATGCCTGGTCAAAAACTAGGTCACGGGGTCACTTAGTGCATTTCGAGGATTAAGCATGTTGTTTGCTCTCTAGTTTATGTGGCTTTCTGATTTATTTTGATATTCTAAGACATTTTTATGCCCTTGAAGGAGGGCATATAGTGATCGGACTGTCCGTTCGTCTGTCCGTCCGTCTGTCCGTCAGCCTTTGCGTTAAGATTTCGAAAAATGCTCATAACTTCTATGTCGCTTCAGATAGCAATTTCATATTTGGCATGCTTGTGTATATGGACAAGGCCTTTCCATACGCACACAAATTTTGACCCCTGTGACCTTGACCTTGAACTTAGGGTCCGCGTTTAGGTTCGAAATCTGCGTTTAGGATTTGAAAAAAGCTAATAACTTCTACCAAGCGTTTACACAGTTATACTTTTATGTAGTGACAAAGTTACAGTTGGGGGCATCCGTGTCCTGTGGACACATTTCTTGTTGGATACTAAATGTCAGAGTTGCATTAACCCTGACACCGTTTTTGCCATATTTCATTTCCGTTTTTTAATCCGAACAAAATAAATGAAACTCGTTTAAAAAATGAGATCTAGGCATTCGAGCTCCTAGTGTGGATTAAAAGCGTTTATTGGTGACACCACATGACTGCAAATGTGTAGATACCATTAATAAGATAATATATCACATGTCACCTTCAAATAACATGTATGATGTCAATTAAGTGCATTACTATCAGAGTAATAAAACACAGCATGAATGAGGCTTCATGCTGGGTTTCAGTTCTCGTAAAGTAATGCAGATGAACATGTCTATGATACCGTTAAGCGATATACCCGATGATTTTGGTGAACATTTTTTGCCGTATAGATGCTCTCTACGTCAACGAATTTAAGGAAGAAAATTTGCTAATGAGTCGTACATTCGTCTGAATTTTTAGGGGAAATAACGATGAAATCGACGTCAAATCCCGTATTTTCAGAAGTCAACGAAAGGGAGAGGATCCCCATACCGTGAATTTCTCGAAATAAATTCAATGTCACCAACTAATCTGTCAGGATATCGATTGTCCGAGTTACATTATCCCCATTGACACTGTTTAACCATTTTTAATCGTTTTTTAAAGAGGAAAACAAAAGAAACTCGTTGCAATAAAAGTGAACCTAAACATGTAGCTTGTCTAGAAAATGGCGGACAGGTCGTTGGTAACGAGTGCGCCCAATTAATCGATCGCAGATTGGTGGATCAATTCTAGTGGGCGGAGCGATCATAAATAAGGCGTCATGTCAAGTGTCAGTGTGTGTGCCCATGCTTCTCTTATCAGCTAGGCATTGGTTGCCTCTGTTTATTCATATCTTTCTGCTCAGTTGCATATGTAGGTCACTGGAGCTAATAATAGATCTTAGAAGTGTCTATTCAAGAAATCCAAAGGGGGAGGGGAATTTCCCCCTCACTTTGAACAATAGAGGGATTTTTTTAGAAAAACAGGGCGGCAATAATCAAATAACATTTTCATACATTTACTTTTGTTTTAGTTACCTTAAAAAATTTATACTATCAGGTCAGTGAAATACTATAGTAACTGCTGTTAAATAAAACAGCACTTCTCATAGTACATGTATTGCACTAAATTGAATTAAAACCAATATCTGTTATCATATGGTAGTTTTGTATCATTAACATAAATATTAAAAATAAGCATTTACTGATTTGCATGCCTTTCATGATATCTACAAAATTGTGATACATAACAATACATCCACGCTTTCCATGTGGTTATTGTAACATTGTACATGCAGCATGGTTTTTGCGCTCTTTTATGGAGACAAACGATCATAATATGCATGAACACTGTTTACCGGTATTTCATGCAAGAATGAGTTGATGTCGCGTAAACATTAAAATTCGGACGTGTGTTTCAAATTACAAACTTAGTTATGCTCATTTTATGTTTAAATTTGTGTGTAATCAATTCAATGATAATTGCTTATAACGTTTAATGTGTCAAATATATGTTTTGACAATATTATGCATGAAATGCACAATATCCACGAGCATAACAACAGGTTGCCATCATCAGTTTTCTAAGTAACGACCGCTTGCCATCATCAGTTTTCTAAGTATTTAATTGGCCACAATTTCATTGTGGAGGTGTAAATGGTAGGGTCCGCTTAGCATGGGAGGTATGGCAAAGCCAACAAACTGCCACAAAACTACACACTTACGGCAATCACATATCGTCTGCATGATTTCACTGCAGATAATGACTGCCTACAAATGCTGTCACTCATTCAAAACATGTGCTCTCATTTGCCAATATTGACTTTCCAACACTACGATGCCCTGCCTTTAAGTTGCATAAAGAGATGTAATTGACAAACATTAGTTAATCGGCTCTCAAAATTTTCTGTGAAATTGATACCCCTTTCATTGCTAAAAAATAGTCCTGGATATCGAGTGCATGATTTTGCTCGCACATATCCTGGAAATGTGCACGATCATTGGAAAGGTAGCGCGAATTGCGCCTTCTAGAATGGACCTGGCCAGAGGTTTAGTATTTGATGTGTAAAATCATATGGTGGTCCTCTACAAAGTTTGTTTTTATCATGACCATTGGGTCAAAACTTTCCCCTACATACGTGTCTCAGGTGTTTGCGACCTGGGGCCTTAAGGTCCTCTAATCTGTTATAATTGTTATTTGTAAACAATGATTTTGATTACTTTGATAATAAATAATATTTTATTTCCAGGGAGTATGATTCTATCAAACCAAATATTGGAAGGGTCTTCAAGATATGGGAAGACAGAAAAACATATGATCCAAAGTTTGTTGCAGAGCTGAGAACTATTCTTGATGGTAATATTGTTATTTTTAGAAAATTCCGGCACTCCATGTTTTTTAAAAACATTTACCATACCAATTTATTTAATCAAGAGTGTGTACACAACTGAAAAAATCCAGGCAATATCATGGTTTTGTGGATTTTATTATACCCCCACAAACGAAGTTTAGGGGGTATATAAGAGTGAACTTGTCTGTCGGTCGGTCTGTCGGTCCGTATTAGGTGTCCGCTCTCTAATTCAAGTTTTCATCTGATCTTCACCAAACTTGGTCAGAAGTTGTATCTGCATGATGTCAAGGCCAAGTTCGAACATAGGCCTTGCCGGGTCAAAAACTAGGCCACGGGGTCACTTAGTGCGTTTTTTAACATTCAGCATGGTGTCCTCTCTCTAATTCAAGTAGTTTTCATCCGATCTTCACCAAACTTGGTCAGAAGTTTTATCTAGATGATCTGAAGGCCAAGTTCGAACATGGGCCATGCCAGATCAAAAACTAGGTCACAGGATCACTTAGTACGTTTTATACATTGAGCATGGTGTCCGCTCTCTATTTCAAGTAGTTTAAATCCGATCTTCACCACACTTGGTCAGAAGTTGTAACTAGATGATGTGTAGGTCAAGTTCGAACATGTGCCATGCCGGGTCAAAAACTAGCTCACAGGGTCACTTAGTGTGTTTTAAACCTCACCATGTTGTCCGCTCTCTAATTCAAGTAGTTTTTATCCAATCTTCACCAAAATTGGTCAGAAGTTGTATCTTGATAATGTCTAGGGCAAGTTTGAATATGGGTCATGCCGGGTCAAAAACAAGGTCACAGGTCACTTAGTGCGTTTTAAACATCACAATGTTGTCCGCTCTCTAATTCAAGTAGTTTTCATCCAATCTTCACCAAACTTGGTCAGAAGTTGTATCTAGATGATGTCTAGGTCAAGGTTGAATATGGGTCATGCCGGGTCAAAAACTAGGTCACGTGGTATCCAGACCTGTTTACTTCTACGGATTTGCCGTAGTTACTACGGATTATTTGGCTAAACTCGCACTACGGATTTGTACTGAAAAACTACGGAGCCATCGATCAAAATGGTCAAATTTCAATTTTTAATCGTGCTTTAGCTTATTTTCGGTCTTTGCGGGTAATTTATCAATCATAATCATTTTGGCGCTTGCATATTAAGAAACGTTAAAATTCAAGCCTCCCGGGGAACAAGTGCTGATCGTGCTTGTCGAGTCGTCACCGAACAACAACTGACTTGCGTATTGGTTCGCAAATTTAGCCGAATATATACGATTTTACGTTGCTATCCAGTATACACATCTCTCTCTCTATTGCGGAGAATACCGACGATAGTCCATGTATCGGGATTGAGCACGCCTGTTTTTACACACGTCCAAGATGGCGGCAAGCAGACGAGAAATTGCGTTTAACGGCGAAAATAATAAATACCATTCAAATTATCAACGGATATCATATGGTCATTAGGGAATAATGTAATGCGTGTGTCAATATACGCAAAATACTACGTTTGAGATAAAAAATGGAATATTTATCAGAAATATGCACCGTGAATGTGCGTCAAGGAAACAAGTGTTGGAAAATTGTAGTTCAGTCTACTCACAAAGAAAAAGCATTTATTATAATGAGTATCGTTCGCAAAAGGAAAGAGAAAAACATGATTTGATTTATATGTAAGTGGATCTGTGTATACCCAGATTCATATGCATATTCTGCTTTATTATGTTTTGTTATGCTGTACAGTTTAATGAAACAGCATTGAACTGAGGTTGTCAAATGCAAGATATTGAAAGGTAAACAAATAAAATATATTATTTAAACTCCATTTAATACATTATTAACACAACAAGAACACTAAAGGGTGTTTGTCAATATTTGTTTATGTTTTCCCCTTATGATATTTAATTTAAAAAAAATACTGAATTAAATTAATAGCTACTCTTAAAGAGCTTATGATCAAATGGTGTATTTCAGAATCTATAGATTATTGTAAGTTTAATATGCATGTGGATGGATATTAATTAAATATTGTCTTCATTGTAAGAAGACATTAAAGCAGCTCTTTATAATATAAAAATGCTGTCAAACATGCACTTAAAAACAATTTTAATTCTGTTACTTATAATCATATTTATAATGCTTAATGTTTCCCAATTTCATGGTTTATCGCGCTATTTTTTCCAATTTCATGGTTTATCGCGCCATTTTTCCCAATCCGAATGGCAAAGGCTGTAACAAATAAAAGCAAATAAAATCACTTAACAGATTTAATTATTAGCAAGTAAATTCATCTAATACTTTATGTACCGTTAAACTGATAATGTGACCCAGTCATGGTGTTTTAATGCTCAAAATGATTGAAAAGGTTAAAACTACTGACAACAGCCCAAAACTATTGAGAGATGCCCTCCATACTACTGAGAAGCAATCGGTAGGGTAAACAGGTCTGGGTATCTTAGTGCGTTTTAAACATTCAGCATGTTGTCCGCTCTCTAATTCAAGTAGTTTTCATCCAATCCTCACCAAACTTGGTCACAAGTTTTATCTAAATGATCTCTAGGACAAGTTTGAACATGGGCCATTCCGGGCCTAAAACTAGGTCACAGGGTCACTTGGTGCATTTTTTAACATTAAGCAAGGTGTCCGCTCTCTAGTAGTTTACATCCGATCGTCACCAAACTTGGTCAGAAGTTTTATGGAGATGATCTTAAAGCGGGTATATACGATCTTGTCAAATATTTATTTATTAATATAAAATGTGTAAAAAATTATTATACATATATTTCAATATAAACTAAAATAAAAGTTAAGAAGAACATGTGTCGAAAAATGCTAAATAAGCCAGATATTTAATTCTGAAATCGAAAAAGGCTGTACAGCCGAATTCGCCAGCATGTATACCATGCATGTACGATGTGAATCTAAATTTAGTCTAACGGTTCATTTGAAATTCCTGCAGCGATATCGATTCATACGACACACGAACACTTACTAAAAAGACGAATGCATCGGTTATTGTAGGAAAATGATTACGAATTATCTTCGTCACAATCGGCTCGGGGCGCTAATTTGTATTTGCTGTATTTTATGAAATTCGTCTTAAATGTATCATTTTTCTTGCATATTGTGTGTTATTATAACATATTTGTATTAATATTTTACAATTCAGCACATATAAAAATCGTATATACCCGCTTTAAGGCCTAGTTAGGACATGGGCCTTTCTGGGTCAAAAACTAGGTTAAGGGGTCCCTTAGTGCATTTTAAAAATTGAGCATGGTGTCCGCTGTTTTTTGTGAAGATGACATGCAAAATATTATGTGTCAATGCGATATGTGGGGGTATTCATCACATCTGTGACAAAGCTCTAGTTATTGACAGATTTTATATGGACAGCTCATCACACATCAAACAGTTGCTTTTTAAGTATTTAAGTTGTAATATTTACAAAAATTGGCTCATTGATGATCTTCTAGTATTTTTGCATTTTTTCCACAAGTGGTGGAGCCAATGACAAGGAGGTGGTGATCAGAACAGGAGGTTGCGCCAAAAAAAATTAAAACTTAAAAAAAAGTGCTAAAAACTCTTCATTTTACTAAAAGAAGTTACCATGTTTTCATAAAAATTGTTTATGAAGTGTTTATACATAAACATATACTTTGCCTTGTTGCTTGCGAAGCATGACTATAAACTTTAAAAAAAATACATCATTGGTTATATTTTGAGTTTAGTTTATATGGGTAGAATCATGGAAAACGTAACTATTACATAGACGAATTATGGAAGTTAACATAAACTTAATTTGAAAAGCATTGACCCATTCACCTGGCTGTTAGTGTTACAGTACATACATTTTGACAATGATTTGCTCTCTGTATTCTTGGAAATATAACATGATTCTAGAGGCCCACCACAAAGTAAAAGGACCATTGTCTTGTGGGCTTTTGCTTATTTAAATCCCTATAGGCTGTTATGTTCATGTTTGATGTTGAGTTTTGTATCAACTTGCAACAATTACGAAAATATTGACTTTCGCTATTGTAAATTAACAGTAACTAACTTCATAAGCTAAAAATGTTTAAAAAAAAGTTTTGATTCCACTCATCAAATGGTGAATATAATAATAAAACGAAGTTTGCTGCCTGTGTAGGTGGAAGCACCAGCAAGAACTCCAGTGCGAGCGGCACCCCTGCCACTGCCTCCCCAGCCTACCTTCCCAGCTCCAAGTCACGCCACAAGAGTAAGCGTAGTGAGATGTCCGCGCATGATGCTGAGATTCCCCCTGAGAGCCCGGAGGAGTCTGTACAGGAGGAAGTGCCCACAGAGGAGGTCAAGGTGTCCCTCAGTGACTTCAAGGTGCTGTATCAGAGCTTTACATACTTATTTAATTTGAGCCTCTTTTAGTGCAAACTGGGCTTAATGCTACTCAATTTGAGCCTCTTTCAGGGCAATTTGGGCTTAATGCTATGCAATTTGAGCTTCTTTCAGGGCAAGCTGGGCTTAATGCTATTCAATTTGAGCCTTTTCAGGGCAAGCTGGGCTTAATGCTACTCAGTTTGAGCCTCTTTTAGGGCAAGCTGGACTTAATGCTACTCAATTTGAGCCTCTTTCAGGGCAAGCTGGACTTAATGCTACTCAATTTGAGCCTCTTTCAGGGCAAGCTGGACTTAATGCTACTCAATTTGAGCCTCTTTCAGGGCAAGCTGGACTTAATGCTACTCAATTTGAGCCTCTTTCAAGGCAAGCTGGGCTTAATGCTACTCAATTTGAGCCTTTTTCAGGGCAAGCTGGACTTAATGCTACTCAATTTGAGCCTCTTTCAGGGCAAGCTGGACTTAATGCTACTCAATTTGAGCCTCTTTCAGGGCAAGCTGGACTTAATGCTACTCAATTTGAGCCTCTTTCAGGGCAAGCTGGACTTAATGCTACTCAATTTGAGCCTCTTTCAGGGAAAACTGGACTTAATGCTACTCAATTTGAGCCTCTTTCAGGGCAAGCTGGGCTCAATGCTACTCAATTTGAGCCTCTTTCAGGGCAAGCTGGACTTAATGCTACTCAATTTGAGCCTCATTCAGGGCAAGCTGGACTTAATGCTACTCAATTTGAGCCTCTTTCAGGGCAAGCTGGACTTAATGCTACTCAATTTGAGCCTCTTTCAGGGCAAACTTGACTTAATGCTACTCAATTTAAGCCTCTTTCAGGGCAAGCTGGGCTCAATGCTACTCAATTTGAGCCTCTTTCAGGGCAAGCTGGGCTCAATGCTACTCAATTTGAGCCTCTTTCAGGGCAAGCTGGACTTCATGCTACTCAATTTGAGCCTCTTTCAGGGCAAACTGGACTTAATGCTACTCAATTTGAGCCTCTTTCAGGGCAAGCTGGACTTAATGCTACTCAATTTGAGCCTCTTTCAGGGCAAGCTGGACTTAATGCTACTCAATTTGAGCCTCTTTCAGGGCAAGCTGGACTTAATGCTACTCAATTTGAGCCTCTTTCAGGGCAAACTTGACTTAATGCTACTCAATTTAAGCCTCTTTCAGGGCAAGCTGGGCTCAATGCTACTCAATTTGAGCCTCTTTAAGGGCAAGCTGGACTTCATGCTACTCAATTTGAGCCTCTTTCAGGGCAAGCTGGACTTAATGCTACTCAATTTGAGCCTCTTTCAGGGCAAGCTGGACTTAATGCTACTCAATTTGAGCCTCTTTCAGGGCAAGCTGGACTTAATGCTACTCAATTTGAGCCTCTTTCAGGGCAAGCTGGACTTAATGCTACTCAATTTGAGCCTCTTTCAGGGCAAGCTGGACTTAATGCTACTCAATTTGAGCCTCTTTCAGGGAAAACTGGACTTAATGCTACTCAATTTGAGCCTCTTTCAGGGCAAGCTGGGCTCAATGCTACTCAATTTGAGCCTCTTTCAGGGCAAGCTGGACTTAATGCTACTCAATTTGAGCCTCTTTCAGGGCAAGCTGGACTTAATGCTACTCAATTTGAGCCTCTTTCAGGGCAAACTTGACTTAATGCTACTCAATTTAAGCCTCTTTCAGGGCAAGCTGGGCTCAATGCTACTCAATTTGAGCCTCTTTCAGGGCAAGCTGGGCTCAATGCTACTCAATTTGAGCCTCTTTCAGGGCAAGCTGGACTTCATGCTACTCAATTTGAGCCTCTTTCAGGGCAAACTGGACTTAATGCTACTCAATTTGAGCCTCTTTCAGGGCAAGCTGGACTTAATGCTACTCAATTTGAGCCTCTTTCAGGGCAAGCTGGACTTAATGCTACTCAATTTGAGCCTCTTTCAGGGCAAGCTGGACTTAATGCTACTCAATTTGAGCCTCTTTCAGGGCAAACTTGACTTAATGCTACTCAATTTAAGCCTCTTTCAGGGCAAGCTGGGCTCAATGCTACTCAATTTGAGCCTCTTTAAGGGCAAGCTGGACTTCATGCTACTCAATTTGAGCCTCTTTCAGGGCAAGCTGGACTTAATGCTACTCAATTTGAGCCTCTTTCAGGGCAAGCTGGACTTAATGCTACTCAATTTGAGCCTCTTTCAGGGCAAGCTGGACTTAATTCTACTCAATTTGAGCCTCTTTCAGGGCAAGCTGTACTTAATGCTACTCAATTTGAGCCTCTTTCAGGGCAAGCTGGACTTAATGCTACTCAATTTGAGCCTCTTTCAGGGCAAGCTGGACTTAATGCTACTCAATTTGAGCCTCTTTCAGGGCAAGCTGGACTTAATGCTACTCAATTTGAGCCTCTTTCAGGGCAAACTTGACTTAATGCTACTCAATTTGAGCCTCTTTAAGGGCAAGCTGGACTTCATGCTACTCAATTTGAGCCTCTTTCAGGGCAAGCTGGACTTAATGCTACTCAATTTGAGCCTCTTTCAGGGCAAGCTGGACTTAATGCTACTCAATTTGAGCCTCTTTCAGGGCAAGCTGGACTTAATTCTACTCAATTTGAGCCTCTTTCAGGGCAAGC
This sequence comes from Dreissena polymorpha, assembly GCF_020536995.1. NCBI lineage: Eukaryota > Metazoa > Mollusca > Bivalvia > Myida > Dreissenidae > Dreissena > Dreissena polymorpha. The sequence goes on from NC_068358.1 coordinate 106,249,822, forward strand.
TGGACTAAATGCTACTCAATTTGAGCCTCTTTCAGGGCAAGCTGGACTTAATGCTACTCAATTCGAGCCTCTTTCAGGGCAAGCTGGGCTCAATGCTACTCAATTTGAGCCTCTTTCAGGGCAAGCTGGACTTAATGCTACTCAATTTGAGCCTCTTTCAGGGCAAGCTGGGCTCAATGCTACTCAATTTGAGCCTCTTTCAGGGCAAGCTGGACTTAATGCTACTCAATTTGAGCCTCTTTCAGGGCAAGCTGGGCTCAATGCTACTCAATTTGAGCCTCTTTCAGGGCAAGCTGGACTTAATGCTACTCAATTTGAGCCTCTTTCAGGGCAAGCAGGACTTAATGCTACTCAATTTGAGCCTCTTTCAGGGCAAGCTGGACTTAATGCTACTCAATTTGAGCCTCTTTCAGGGCAAGCTGGGCTCAATGCTACTCAATTTGATACTCTTTCAGGGCAAGCTGGACTTAATGCTACTCAATTTGAGCCTCTTTCAGGGCAAGCTGGGCTCAATGCTACTCAATTTGAGCCTCTTTCAGGGCAAGCTGGACTTAATGCTACTCAATTTGAGCCTCTTTCAGGGCAAGCTGGGCTCAATGCTACTCAATTTGAGCCTCTTTCAGGGCAAGCTGGACTTAATGCTACTCAATTTGAGCCTCTTTCAGGGCAAGCTGGGCTCAATGCTACTCAATTTGAGCCTCTTTCAGGCAAGCTGGGCTCAATGCTACTCAATTTGAGCCTCTTTCAGGGCAAGCTGGACTTAATGCTACTCAATTTGAGCCTCTTTCAGGGCAAGCTGGGCTCAATGCTTCTCAATTTGAGCCTCTTTCAGGGCAAGCTGGACTTAATGCTACTCAATTTGAGCCTCTTTCAGGGCAAGCTGGGCTCAATGCTACTCAATTTGAGCCTCTTTCAGGGTAAGCTGGGCTCAATGCTACTCAATTTGAGCCTCTTTCAGGGCAAGCTGGGCTCAATGCTACTCAATTTGAGCCTCTTTCAGGGCAAGCTGGACTTAATGCTACTCAATTTGAGCCTCTTTCAGGGCAAGCTGGACAGAATGCTACTTAATTTGAGCCTTTTTTCAGGACAAGCTGGGCTCAATGCTACTCAATTTGAGCCTCTTTCAGGGCAAGCTGGACTTAATGCTACTCAATTTGAGCCTTTTTCTAGGAAATTGGTCTACATGTAAGTGCATGTGTGTAAAGTGTTCCAAATTAACCTGTGCAGTCTGCACAGGCTAATCAGGGTAAATACTTTAAGCTGAAACTTGATTTTTGCTACTAATTAAACCTGAATGTGTTGTCCCTGATTAGCCTGTGTGGACTGCATAAATTAATGTGTGATGTCACTTTAAGCACTTACATTAAGCCTAGTTTTCCAAGAATTAGGCTTAATCTGCAAGGCTATACTTGTAATTACTTACTCTGCCATTTTCCAAATGTTCCTATTGCGACAAAAATATGTGTTTATAAGGCTAAAATATTTTCTTCATAGAAACGCATAAAACAGATATAATAAGAAGATTTTGCCATAGTCAGGCCATTTGGCTAAATAAAGTGAAGCCTTAAATTTATTTACCTGGTAACAGTTATGATAGAATCATTTTTGAAGAACAAAATAATCGTGTATGAAATATGTCCTAAAGGAGTATTCAGTTGATGGATAACTTTTGTATGAGTGAGTTAGATTAAAGTTGATAACAACTCATTAACTGAAATATTTCTATCCATCAACTGTTTACCTTGTTGGGAATATTGACTTATGACCTCTAAATTAACAATAACTTACTGGTTTTGGATTTATTGAACGTTTTTCTCTGCAATTATTTATATTTTACTGTCATGTCTTAAGATTTTGTTGCTTTCTATGTACTTATTTCTGTATTTCGTAGTATATGTATATTTTGTTTAAATAATCAACACAATATAAAACAAGAGCACCGCATAACGGGTGACACGCTCGGCTACGGGTGCAGTTCTGAATAAATGAAAGCTTGTCAGATTATTTTTTTTTAGAGTTCACAGTGACCTTGACAGTGCTCCATCTAGCAATAAATAGAGGGACGCTGCGCCCCTCTAAAATTTGCCCACTTAAAAAGCGCCCCTCTATTTTTCTGTCAAATGCCCTTTTGATCTCTAAATTCCTGCTTTCAGGCCGAATTAATCGCCAGAAACATCAACATGAATACACAGATAACACCCTTACATGACTGCCTGTGGTGTAATAAGTCAACACATTGTGAACAAACAAGCCCCAAGGGGCAAGGGCATGGTTTGTTATCAGATCACTAATTTGCCTTTTGTTGCAGACGATAGTAACATGCTGTGAAAGATTATCTCTGAGGTCACGCTTTTGGTTAGGCACAATCACACTGAATGAAATCAAACTCAGCACTATTGATTTTTTTTAAACTTTGAATTCTTTGGCTATAATTTTTTTGTTTGCAAAAATAGTGATTTTTAATTCAAAATACCTATTAACATTTGAAAATTAATCATCTTTTTTTAATGCGAATATGAGGTTATTTTTAAGTCCGAAATTACGGAACGGAAACATATTTGTGTTTGGGTTTTATTTCTGAACTTTAAAACACTGTCTGTCCTCAATCATGATGAATTTTAAAATGAATAGGGACAGACAGTTGTTATTTCAACAAATAAAGAACTTGTTTGGAAGGAGGATTAATCACTCTGCAAGTAAAATGTAATGTTGATATTGTCATATATTTTCGCGACCTAACAAAACTGTCAACGTTGTTGACATTAGTTGAAATAACGTGTTGTGAAATAAATATATACTATTATTAACAATAACCATGTTTCATTTTAATCTCCAGACTGGATGCTACTTCATGGTGACATTGATCATTGTTTAGACTTTAAATTTGTCAATATAGATTTATGTTTTAATTAATATTATTATTGTGGACAAACATTGGCTCAAAGTTATTTAAAGCAACAAATTTAAGTAGTGACAGTCACAACGTTTTTTTTTACCCAGTGAAACCCTTGAATTTATTTCATGTTTTCTTCATTTCAATTTCTTTTAAAAGGCCACTGATGCTGAAACTGGAACCTGAAAGATTAACATGCAGTTCAATGATGATACGTGATAAAAAACATAAAAATTCCCCCCCCCCCACAAACACACACACACCGGAAAGAAATTTGATATCTACATATCTCTAATGCGTGTTGTCGGATGCTAGCCCAAGTCGGTTTGGAAATTGGCTACTAAGTCGTTTTCCTTAGCGCCTATGTAGATAGTACCGTATTTTTCGGGTTATATGTCGCACCGGAATGTAAGACACATTTCCGTTTTTTTACATTATTTTATTTTTGTCCATACATAAGACGCTCCGGCGTAAACGACGCACATAAATCATCATAAAATATTCCCAAAAATGCAGTCACACATGTTTATCCATTAAATGTTTAATCCTCTTTCGTGTTTTATTTCAGATAGAAAATTCATCTTAAAAACGATGCTGGCATTTGTTCTATCACGTGCTCATTGTATTGATATATTTTTTTGCATTAAATGTATTTGAACGTATTAATTTAAACAAAAACGTCATTCAGAACAATGTATTACCGGTAATATTTGACCCTATCCGCAAGCCGTTGCATTCGCACATTTGTATCGTTTTGTCAAAACATCGCAGTGTAAACACTGCTGATCATGTTTTCACAAATACCAAAATTAAATCAAGTCTTGACCAGATTTTCCTGTAAATCAGTACACAGAACATTTTCTGTTTCAATAATAAACTACCTAAATGAGAGTAACGTCAAAGATACAGCATTCTATTCGCTACACAGTTTTTCTTCAACATTGTATACACCCACGCTAATTTTCGCGCAGTTTCTAACAGAACAAAGAAAAGTACATGAGCCATAGATGTGACTAGCGTAAACGTGGCGTTAGCAATAAAATTGGAAATACGAATTTAAATAAGCGCATTTGATAATACAACAAAACAAAATAAAAAACAATTATTGTGTAATAAACTGCATTTAGGCTATAAATGCAGCATTTGCTGTTTCATAAAAAATAAATGTACCATTTTATTAAAATATTATAGCGATGTTTGTTTGTTTTAATATGTATTGTTTGCAAAACTTTTGTAGCATAAAGTAGACCGGCATTCTCAAATTGGTAACACGAGCATTTTTATGATGAATATTAAAATGAGGCCTGTTATGAGAAGGGCTAATATTCTTATCGTGATAATCTTAATACAAGTGTGAAGACGTGTGTCTTACCAGGCTTACCAATAAACGCTATTAATCCACATTGGGGACATCGTAGCCCGTGGAGAGATTATGTTCGTTCATCTATTGCAGATGGTTAAAGGGTATTTGAGATCTCAGGTTTGCAGACATGTGGTATTGCAGGCATACCACTAAACGCTTGTAATGTACACTGGGGACATCGCTGACGGATTCTCCGATGTCAACGACCATGGCGAATAAATGATGTGAATTTGTATTGTCTATTGTGCCGTATCTGATTGTATACTTATTGTTGTATACTCTGCTTCTCATTGATATTGTGTTTGTTTGTTGTACTTTGTTATTTTTTGTTTCAAATTGTTTTAAAAATTGTAAGGTTAGCTCGTAAAATAAATTTGGCAGACGACTACTGTTTTTGTTGCGTTGTTTAATTTACGTTACGGTTCTGTATAGTACCTCAATAGTATTGTTAGTAGTGTGTAACCAACTATGTGTAAAATAAAATTGTGTTACAAAAAAACAGCGAAACAAATTACTGGCAATGGTTATCAAACTCGCGGATTTATGCAATTCTGACTTAAAAATTTCACATTCTGACTTTGGAAAAATCTATTTTGTACATACATATGACGCTCCAGGGCATACGACGCATGTTACTTTTGCCTGTAAAAAAGTCGCGACTTATACCCTGAAAAATACGGTAATATATTTATTGTAATTTCATTACACAAAATGAGGAACAGCATACAATTGGTGAAGTCATCCAATGCACTAGTGTTTACAATTAATACCTATATAGTATAACCAAAGTATATACTTAAGTATATTTATAACCAAATGCCCTATTTTCCAAAATTACGCGTGAAATGTGCCCCTTTTGGGGACGCTCCCCTCTATTTTGAAAAGCTGGCTGGAGCACTGCTTGACCTTTGACCTAGTGACCCCAAAATGGGTGTGGCGTGTAGAACTCATCAAGGTGCATCTACTTGTAAAGTTTCAAAGTTGTAGGTGGAAGCACTTTGATTTTAGAGCAAATGTGAATGTTTTAGCACCCTAATTGGGAAAAATACCGGGATCAGCCTAATTGGGAAAAATTTGCGCAAAAAAAATGAAATTTGGAAAATTCGCGTCTTGTAGTCTTCATGTTGGGAAATTGGTTTTTGTTTTTGCTTACAAACATTTTAAAATTGATAACAAAGTGTTGTCAAGTTGTCAATATTATATTTACTTAGGTTCAAGCCATAGAGCTACATAGAGAAACTAACTAAATGTTGCATTTTATTTATCAAACCTTCATTTGGGATTTTAAAATTGATAATAAAGTGTTGTCAAGTTGTCAATATTATATTTACTTAGGTTCAAGCCATAGAGCTACATAGAGAAACTAACTAAATGTTGCATTTTATTTATCAAACCTTCATTTGGGAATTCTTTGACAGCAAGTGGGAAATTGTAGTTTTGTCCCAATTGGGAAAATGCCACTTTCCGGTACTTTATAAAGAAGGAAAAAAATAGCTGTATGATGAATATGATTCAGCGTTATTCACACTATGGTTGTCAGTCTGCGTTTAATTTTCATACACATGTGTATATCATTTCATTTATATAATGTTGGTTGTTCTATTGCAGCCACCAGTTTTCTTGGAGCAAATGAGTTCTTTGAGGAAGATGGAGGGAGATGTCACCTCAAAGGCCAAACAGCTTGCCTCACTGAGAATAGATGCAACAAATATAGAGGCTATCAAACAGTTAAAAGGTTAGGCCATACAAGAAACCAGTGATATGGGCATAATCTTACATAGCCAAAAATCCCTGACCATGAATTTTCCCTGACATTTTTTAGCAATGATGGTTTTAGTGAAATCAATATTCATCAGAATTTTTAAATGTTGTTTACACCAATCTGTCTGCAAAACAGTAGGGTTTAAAAAAATAAATAATGATATACATCTAAAATTTACATTTCCAATTTATTTAAGAAGTTATTGTTTGTTTCTTTTATTGCAGTTGGCAATACTTGACCATATTTGCCAAAGAGAATTTACTCAAATTTGGGGTGGGTCCTATTCCCAATCTTAAAAGTAACTATTTTGTCAAAGAAATTTCAAAAGAACGGTGCAGGTGACACTGCGTAAAGGTTGAACCAAAGTAAATATAATACTGTCACATTTTTGGCTCGACTATTATACATGAAATATATATAGTGGAGCTATCCTACTCACCCCGGCGTTAGCGTTCCCGTTAGCGTGCAAATGTTAAAGTTTGCGTACTACCCCAAATATTTCCTAAGTCCTTTGACATATTGCTTTTATGTTTTGCATACTTCTTAACCAACATGACCCCAATCTATAAACAAGAGCAGACAACTGTATCAAGCATTTTGACAGAATTATGGCCCCTTTTATACTTAAATATGCATATTATTGATAAATGTATGTTAAAGTTTGCGTACCATTCAAATATTTTCTATGTCCTTTGACTCATTTCTTTCATATTTTGCATACTTCTTTACCAACATGATCCCAATCTATAAACAAGAGCAGACAACTGTATCCAGCATTTTGACAGAATTATGGCCCCTGGAATTATTAATTATGACTCGATAATTGAACATTTTGCTTAAATTCCATAACTTCTTTATTTATGATCACATTTGATTCATACTTTGACAAAACAACACTTACCTGACATACCACAATGCACTCCACCCAAACCATCCCCCATGCCCCACCCCAGAATCCCCCCCCCCCCCCCGAAAAAATGTAAAAAAAAATCACTTATTTTTGAAAGATCATCTATTAAATGACCACACACCCACATTATACCCCCCCCCCCCTCCATGATGGCTTACGTTATACTGTCAAGCACTTGAATAGTCGAGCGCGCTGTCCTCTGACAGCTCTTGTTATTTTAAATTTTAAATTATATATTTGCAAAAAAAGAACAACACCAACCTCTCAAATTTAGACAGAGCAAAAGGATTTTTTTTCAAATCAAACTGTCCTTGCTTGAGTCTACAGATGTAGTTCTGTTCTTTGTGTTTTAATGCATCAATAAAGTCCAATATAATCTTAACTGTTCATAATGAGTCTTGTTCTCTGAACACTTAGCTTAAGTCATGTGCATTAAGTGTCATCCCATATTAGCCGGTGCAGGCTAAGGAGGGATGATACTTTCCTTTTTCACTGGATTTTTGTGACAAAATTGCATAAAAACGAATTTAAAAGGTTAATCTGGGACAACACTTTACACACATGCATGGAGCCATGTTTCTCAGACCGAGGCGCTTGACACGTTTCAGATCGTTCCCATGGCAACGAGTTCTGTCGCCAGTTCGAGGAGTCGTGCATCAAGATAGAGGACTACGTGTCCCTGCTTGAGAGGGAGATCACACAGAGGCACAAGGTGCTCTCCTTCTGTGACGCGGCCGAGGAGTTCTACTCTGAACAGTACCGGGAGGCCAACATTGTGTGTAATGTGAGTACATTGTGTTTGCTATAGAAGTGGCATAATCCATTAACTTCATGTAGATAATTGCTTTTCAGTTTCAGTGATAATTTTTTTAAAGATTACGGAAATTGAGCTGCACTGTGGGAAAATGTGTTTATTGCATTAGCCTAAAATGTCGTCCAACATAAGCCTGTTCACTCTGAACTGACCAGTATCCTAGATATTTGCAACATTAAATAACCATACTAAGTCGGTTACCGACATATACAGAGCAAAAATGTGTATATTTGTCTAATTTGTATTGCTTTCATTGTCTGTTAAGCAGAAAAGACAAGTTTAAAAGAAATGTACGAATATAAGTGACAAACTAACAAGCCATGCTATTTAAATACCTTGCACCTCTCAGCTGTTAACAGATGCTTCAACAATTACCTCATTTGACACTACATGTAAAATATTTTAATAATTTAAAATTCACAGATAGAAATTATCATTCGGTACTACATAATTATAATTTGATACTACTTCTTATTTATTTAAGCCTCATTCTGGTAAATATGGGCTCGATGCTTTTGTATAAAATGGACTTACCGCCTAAACTGGATTTTTGTTAATAAGAGACCGCCTTGAAACAAAAATTGCATAAAAGCGAACTGAAAAGGCTTATCAGAACAATACAAGCCCAGTTTTTCCAGAGCGTGTCTTATACAAAGCTATTCCTTTCAGGCCTATAAGAATTTTGGCCAACGCGTGACAAACATGAAGAAGCGAGTGGATGACATGAAAAAGATCATCCCGTCGACACCCAGTCCTGTCCCCTCCCCTACAGCTGACGCCCCATCCCCGGGGAACACCCCGCCCCTCCTGAATATGGACGACAATGAGACTGTGGACATGGACCTGGATAACGAGGACCCAGCAGCTGATGTGAAGAAAGGTTGGCACATGTGATATAGAGGTCCTGATTGTAACAGATGTGACTTACTATGAGAAAACTGGTCTTAATGCATGTGCAAAAGTGTTGTCCCAGATTAGCCTGTGTGGTCTGCACTGGCTAATCAGGGACAACACTTTCCTTCTTCATTGGATTTTGTTTGGAAAAGACCTCCTGTAAATAAAAAATTCTATACAAGCGGAAAGTGTTGTCCCTGATTAGTCTGTGCAGACTGCACTGGCTAATCTGGACCTACTTACTTATATTATGCTGTTAAGTGACATTTTTGGGCAAGTTTTTATGTGAATTTTTTTTTACAGATTTTATCTTTTGAGAAGTTTTATCCCAGTCTGTATCATACAATTTATTTTTTGGACATTCAGGGGTCTCTTGAGTGGGCGAAGTGGGCGATTTGTTGCCAATGGGACTATTAATTTTGCACATTAATTTCATGAAGGCGAAGTAACATCTCCCCCTTTAAATGATAAACTTTGTGCCAGACATTGACTGATTAAAATCAATTTGATTTGGAGATTTGGACACAGGAGGATTCTCAGCAATAAGTTGCCCCATTTACAGGTCATGCAAAGTTGAACATTCAAAAGAACAGTCTGGAGCTTTAACACTTCTTAAAATTGTTCATAGATGATGTAAAATATACGTAAAACTAAGATCTATGACGCAAATGTACCATTCCTGCCAAAGATATTACCAATTCTCGCTATTTTGGCTTTAGAGAGAAGTGACTTATCCCTAAATTTTGAGCCTAGCTAGACCCCTGACATTATTAGAATACTTTGTTTGAAGATAATTATCTTCAAGTATAAGCAGAAACTGGTACTGAATTATGCCATCAAAACTAAATTATGTATTTAATTGTAGGTTCAGAGTCAACTGGGTCAGGACGGGCATATACATCCATGGTTAAATCGATCTCTCAGCCTATTGCAAGTGTGACTGATATTGTGATGGGCCATAAAGAAGGTACTGTGATTCAATAGTTGTATCAAATAATTAAAGTGATATTATGGGCATCTAACAGTTTATAGGTGTCTATCGCAACCGTTGTTTATTTTTGGTGTTTTCACTTCTTATACACTTATATTTGTTAATGCAGGATCAAGATGCTAAAACAATATCTCTGAAAGTGAAAAATAATGCATTTGAATATCAACCGTACTTTCGTTTGACAACTGATCATGCATGTACGATGTGAACCTAAATTTAGTTTTAGTGCAGATTCGCTCATACGACACAAAGACACAATTTTGTTTTACGGATTATTTCGGCTTATAGGATTGGTGAGTCACGTAAAATATTGAATATAAAATATATTTTTATAAACAACTGGTAGCAAGAGAAGTTGCAGATAATTGGTCAGTTACCACATTTTAACTAACTCTTTTGACCTGTTAATTCTTTTCAGCTCAATTCAACAGTGAAAAATGCCCATAATATCACTTGAATGTTTCTTAGCCATAAAGAAGTTACTGTGATTTGAATAGTTGTATCAGTTTTTTTCAAGGTTAAATTTTTTTTTTTTTCAAAGTAAATTTTTAGCTAGCATAAGCACAGACTACTCATGTTTTTCTTTTATGATCGACATTTGTCTGTCATGCTTCGTCCTTTGTTAAAATTTACCTTGTTTACACTCTAAGTCAACAATTATGGTCAAATCTTTATGAAACTGGGTCAGAAGACTTGTCCGAATGATATCTTGGCTGAGTTGGAAACTGGGTAGTGTAAAGTTATAATCAAGGTCACTATGTCAAATTAAAGAAAAAGCTTTTTATCACACTAGAAGTCACATTTATAGTGAAGTCTAAATGGAACTAGGTCAGAAAATTTGTTTAAATGATATCTTATGAGTTCGAAAATGGTTTCATTCAGATGAAAATCATGGCAGACTTTGGCTAGTTGGTTCAAGGTCACTGTTCTTAAGAGGAAAAGCTATTTTTATCAATAACTTAAGTTTGGAGTGACGTATTGCATTGTACATAGATTACATGTATACTTAGCTTGTTGGCTGAAGGTCAAGGTCACAGTTTCTAAAAATTTGAAGAAAAAAACAACTTAATTTACGTTTAAATGGGGACATTGTTCTGTTTTACATGCAGGCCTAGCTTTTTATATTTGAGACCAAGCAGGTCAAGGTCACTGTAACTTAAAATAGAAAACATTTTTGGGACAATTAACGTGGTCAAGTTTGATAACCTTTCAGATTGCATGAAAAACTTAATAATAGATAAGGGCTCTACAAGTTTGTTCAAATGATACTTTGGTGTCAAAATGTACAGTTGTGTGAAATAATGTAGGTAGACTAACGATAGCAAGATATGTTCAAAGTATTTCTTTGTCGCTTAAAGTAATCCCAACCCAAGATTCTTGAGAATTATACTGAGTGTTCAAAGATTCTCAGGTCAATTTCTTCTTTAGGTAAATAAGATATAATCATAAAACTTTGTCTACACTTGAGTGCTAATAGGACTGTAATACATGTATATATGCCCTTTTTACACAACAGGTGCATTGTCTGGTGAATATTATAACACGTTAGAACCGTGCTCTGTGAAAAGGGGGTAAAATGCATATGTGTAAAGTGTCGTTCTAGATTAGCCTATGCAGTTCGCACAGGCTAATCTGGGACAACACTTTCCGCCTAAACAGGATTTTTGCAAAGAAGAGACTTTCTTTAAACAGAAAATATCATACAAGTGGAAAGTGTCATCCCTGATTAGCCTGTGTGGACTGCACAGGCTAATCTAAGACAACACTTTACGCACATGCATTAAACCCCCTTATCACCGAGCATGGCTCAAATCTGAATATTGCTGTGTAATTGGTCATTTGAAGTGTACGGATGAAGGGCAATATGAACCTTTAATGTGGACATATGGGGTGATTTTCATATAGCCCGTAGAGTTCTCCTGTATTGCATATATTACTGTAAGTCTTGTTAATTGATGTATAACTTTTTGATCAAATTGCATGTTGATGTCATATGTTTAATATACCTGGACCCGTATTCACCAAACGATTCTTAGACTTAAGAATAAAGAATAGACTTGGAACCAAGAAAAATGTGTTCAGTGTTTGAATATATACAGGCCTCCACTGGTGATTATGTCATTAACAAAATGTTCTATATAAAGAATAATATAGATAGAGATGTTTACTGCAGAGTTTGACTCAAAATTAAAGAAATTCTTGAATATTCTAATTTAAAGAATTTTCTTTATTCTTAGACTTAAGTCTAAGAATTGTTTGGTGAATACGGGCCCTGGATGATCACTGACACTTTATTTCTGTAAAAAACTACAATTTGTTTTATATCAATTTTTGAGGGAAATTGAAACTATTGTTAATTTCAGTAATATATTGAGAAGTAAACCTTAACTTGCTAAATGGGTCTAAGGTAGAGTTGTTCAAGATATCATATGGTTACACGCTAACAATAATGAACGACAAAAATAATATCCAAGTAGCTGTAATATATTTGCAGTCAACTCATTTTTTGCTGCTCCAGCTTTCTTACAACAGTGAATACAAATAAAGATTAAAACGCTGTGCCGCATTTGATCATATAATTTCTTGTTTTCAGATGAAGACATGAGCAGTGCTCCAATGATCCAGGGAGTCCCTCCACCATCTAAGATTTACCAAGGTAAATTTAAAACAATTACCAAGGTAACTTGGCTCTGTATGAGCCTTGTTGTAGGGCTACTGGGCTGAAAAGGTTGTGTCTCAAGTGTCTTCTGCACAGGCTAACCAGAGAAGACTCTTATTGCTTAAATTGAAATTTTTGTTTTAAGGAAGACTGTTCTTACCTAAAATCCAGTGTAGTCAGAAAGTGTCATCCCTGATTAGCCTGAGCCCAGTGAGAAAATGGGGTTTAATGCTTGTGCGTAAAGTGCCGTCCCAGATTAGCCTGTGCAGCAGGCTAATCTGGGACGGCACTTTCCGCTTTAATGGTATTTTTAGTTTCAAGGAAGTCCCTCCTTACCGAAAATCAAGTTTAGGCGAAAAGTGTCGTCCCTGATTAGCCTGTGCGGACTGCACAGGCTAATCTGGGACGACACTTTACGCACATGCATTATGATCAGCTTTCACAGAACAATACACATATAATCTCTGTGGAGGCTTATAAGCTGTTATGCTTCTATGTTTACTGTGTATCTGTATTTTGTCTATGTTGTTGTCAGTTTTTTCAGTTCTCACTTGTTTCTGGCGTTATCAATATGAATTACAGTTGATCGTTGCTGTTTACTCAACCGTTATTTCAAACTTATTGCTATTTTAAACAACTATTCATGTTTGACTTCCTCTGCTTTATTAAATAAAATATACATGGAAAACATGCCTTGCTTATTCAGTGTTTCAAAATAATTTCTATTTCTAACTGTAATTTTGGTCCCAAAATTATTTTGTAACGCCATATTTCCATTGTTTATTTCAAAGTTGCACCTCGACCATATTGCACTTTCTTTTATTTGTTAGGAAGTAATGCCCTGGTAATTGTTGTCTCGCTCAATGTACAAAGTGCTTGTCTGTAAAATACTCCCATCAGGAATCACTTTAAGCTTGTTTTTTTTTTACATTTGTTTAATGTGTACAAAAAACACACAAATAACTGCAGGGTTATTTTTTTTTTAAATCTCTACAATAGCCTTTTAATTGTTTCGTCCATTTACACATAACAATGTCTAGTGATATTTTACATATATACATTATCTGCAGTATATTGTATGATTATAACAAAAACATTAATATTTAAAACTACCTATTTTGAATTATTTTTTATGGTCCTAATGCCCTTGAAATAATGGTGTTAACCATTTCCCACTCAGAGGCAAATTGAAAATGGCTATGTGCAAACAGCATAAAACCAGAACAGCCTGCAAGTAACTCGCACTGTTAAGGATTTATGCTTTTTGCTGCTCACCAATATCTTAGGGTTGGAAATGAAGCCTTTTAAACTTGAATCTAGTAAGAAAACTCTTTTATTAAATTTAACCATCTGAAGACTACAAATGCATCAAAATACGTATCTAAGTGGTAAAGGGTTAAATGGAATTGATTAACGTCATTAGAAAGTTGGGCTTAGTCATACTCATGTATTTTAACATAGTCATGTGTTATAACTTCTTTTATTTTAAAATATTTGTTATAAAGGCTTCTATATACCTCAAGTTGTTGCAGTAAATGCAAATACCATACCTTTTAAATCTTCATTTAAAAGTAAACTGTTGCAAACTTTATTTCATGTTGGGGTCTCACCTTGCAATATATGATTAAAATGGCAAACTTTATTTCATGTTGGGGTCTCACCTTGCAATACATGATTAAAATGTAAGTATTTAAGTGTTGTCTATTATCTCCTTGCAGGCAGCAACATTCTCGAGTCCCGGATAGCCCACATGCTTCCCTCCCTAGTACGTGGTGTGGGAGGGTCCACAAGCCAGCCTGCCTTCACCAATCCTTCAGCACCAGCCATGGCTTCAGAAGACTTCCCCTTGGCAGTCACACCTTACCCAGAACCTTCTGCAGTACCGGCAGTTTATACGCCCTCGCGGCAAGAAATTTACGGTGAAGCGAAAAAGGTTGATGCTCCGGCGCCGTTGAATGACGACACTGGCTCGGCTACGCCAGTCATGGATGAACCTGAAGATAAGTCTCCACCACACGTTGTTGAGGCAAAATCAAAAGAGAGTTCCGCCGTCAAAACGAAACCCAATCCTATAGACTTCCTTAGCCAGCTGCTGACAAAGACCACTAGCGCATCGTCGAGTTCAAGTTCAAACTTTTTACAGACCTTATCCTTGCTCACAAACACAGTCAAAACTCAATATCAGAGCAAAAAGGAGGCGAATAAGGACATGAGATTTGAGGAGGAGAGGCACCCTCGACCCCCCAGCCCACCACCCCCTGTAGAACATCAGTCCGCCCTGCCCATGGATCCCTCCCGGACTTGGTCTGCCTGGAATCCAGCCCCCAACTCGCAGCCTCCAATGCCTTTGCAGGATCCCTCTTCCCCTCCAGTCATTGGTCAGGCCAAACGTAATGAACCATCATTACCACCCTTGCCTTCAGGGCCTCCAAATCTGCCACCCGAGCCTAGAGCCCCTCCGCAGCCATACAACCCCATACACCAGGATTTCTCCCTCCCACCCCCGTCGATGCAGCCTCCAGGCTCTCAGGTGTTTGTTTCACCACCCCCTTTACCCCCCAGCTCAAATCCATTCTCATCCATGCAAAGTTCAGACCAGTTTTCATCATCATCAATTTCCTCAGTCCCCTCATTTAATTTGGAGTCAGTAACTTCATCCATAGCAGCTCCCACGACACTAGTGTCAACTGGTCCCAATAAAGGCTTCAATCCTCATTCACATTATCCATTTGGCAACGTTCCACCAAATCACCCCCCGCCATCGCCCGCCCAGCAATCATCTCCACGGTTCATGCCCCCAGGGGGCAACCCCTGGGAACAGCCTAAGCCTATGATCCCAACCCCTCCTCCAGGCATGCCCCCAAATTTGCCCCCACCCCTGCAGTCAACCCCCCAGTTTCCGCCCTATGGCCCACCCCCACCCCCTCCAGCTAGTAATGCTGCGATGATACCCTCATGGCAGCAAGATCAGGCTGGTGGAGAGCGGTTCAATCAAAACTCAACTGGTCCTGTGCAGTCTTCAGACTGGAACACTTCGGGGCAGGGATACCAGCAGCAAGGTTCCTGGGAATCGAATGAGGAGAAATCTGGCCCGGGTTATCAACACCCCTGGGATCAGCCACAGGAGTATGAAGATGAAGAGGAGGAAAATGACTATAACGAACCAGTGGTTAATTCGCTGCCTCCACCTCCAAAAAAGAGCATTTTGCGCAATAGCAGAACCTCATCTTTAAGGGAGGTTATTCTGGTGGATGAAAGCAACTCCCAGCGTGAAAAGTCGTCTGGGGGTTTCAGGAAGCCTCCGACTGGCATTAATTACAATGTTAATGACACTCAGTCTGAATTTATAAACATTTTGAAACAGAAATCTGGTGCAGCTGATAATCTCCCCCCTCCCCCGTCCTCTCGAACATTGACCAACATTACGGTGCATTCTAACGAGCAGTCAGGGCAAGCTATTAGTACGATAGGGGTCATAGGGTCAGGGGGTGGGAGGCCTGCATCTGTGCATTCAGACGACATGGAAATTGAGAATGACAATGAGCACGAGTACATTGAAGCGGCTGACGATAATGACGCCTGGAACCGAAATGATCGAGATAATGGGCACCATTTTAATAAGGAACAGGAGTGGGCTGAAGAAAACAACCGGCCTGGGGTCGATAACAGTTGGCACCAGGAGGCCCTGGGTCACGGTGACCCTGAGGAGGACTCGTATACCAGGGGCCAGCGCTGGCCAGAGCAACAGAGACCTTGGCAACCCCAACCTAGGTTTGAGCAGGAGCCTTTCAGGCCGAGAGGCTTTAACCCTCGACCCAGGTTTCAGGAGAACTTCACAGGACCTAGGGATAATTTCAGGGCTGGTGCTGCACCACATGATCACTTTATGGGCCCTTCACCGGGCAAAAGACCGTTCTTTTCGCCTAGAAACAGAATGCCATATAATAGATATTAGTTCTGCAATGGCAAATAATGTAGAATAAACAAAACATTTTAATTTTCCATCAACATATTATTGTGGCAGCAAGTGTTCATGTGCTGCTTACTAGAATGTACGAACTTGTCATGTGTTATTTTCATTCCTATGTCTTTTTATGTTTTAAATACCTTTCATTGATAATACATTTCATGGTCATTGTTAGTATTTGGGCACAATGTACAAATGTAAAATTTATATTGTTTTTAATTTTAATTGTTTGAAAAGTTAGCTGTTTTTACAGGATGCTTGTGTTGAAAATACTAATGTAATGTTACTGTTGAAGTTGTTAAACAATGTGATAGCTGCATGTTGAAGCAAAATAAGAACAAAATAGGAAATAGAAATATCTTTGTAATAAAAGGTACTTAATATTTTACTGCAAAAATATTGTATTTTTATACTGGTAAATTCTTCTAACAGAATTCAAATTTCAGTTTCTCTAGATCTTAAAGTTGTTTGAATAGGTATTTAAAATCATTTGTTTCATGTACTCTTTATGCTTCTACCAGTTTACCGGAGTTCAGACACGGCCTATGCTGTTGCTTTTAGTTTACAATCATTTAACAATCAATTATTGTCTATGGTTTTAAAGACGTTCATTTTGTACAAAAAAGTTAAGGTTTTCATTTTAAGAAAATCTTACAACTTATGTTGATGGATGTATGATCAAGTGTATGTTTGCAGTAGCAAGTATTGGATTTGTAATATATTCCAACTAATGAACACTTGCAGCACATGGCCATTGTTGTTTTTGTTTGGTTACTAAGGTACATTTTTAGGTGTTGAATCATGTGAAAATATTCCAATTCATGAGCACATGAACCGGTACCGTACTGATCATAAAACATTCGTGAACCATCAGTGTTTTGTAAGTCTCTTTTGTTGTTGATTGAAACTGAAAAAATAAATTTTTAGTATTATGCCTTGTTTAATGGTTAACATATGAGCCTCACTTGAGGAGTATGGGACTCAACCCATCACCACTTAGATACGTATTTAACATTTCACCACTTAGATACGTATTTAAACCTTCACCACTTAGATACGTATTTAACCCTTCACCACTTAGATATGTATTTAACCCTTCACCACTTAGATACGTATTTAACCCTTTACCACTTAGATACATATTTAACCCTTCACCACTTAGATACATATTTAACCCTTCACCACTTAGATACGTATTTAACCCTTCACCACTTAGATACGTATTTAACCCTTTACCACTTAGATACGTATTTAACCCTTCACCACTTAGATACATATTTAACCCTTTACCACTTAGATATGTATTTAACTCATTACCACTTAGATACGTATTTAACCCTTCACAACTTAGATACGTATTTAACCCTTTACCACTTAGATATGTATTGAACTCTTTACCACTTAGATACGTATTTAACCCTTCACCACTTAGATACATATTTAACCCTTTACCACTTAGATATGTATTTAACCCTTTACCACTTAGATTAGTATTTTGGTGCATTTGTAGTCCCTTAGAAAGTTAAATTTAATTAAGACTTTTCTTACTAAATTAAAGTTTATAGGGCTTCATTTCCTATCCTTAGATACTGATGAGCAGCAAACAGCACAGTTACTCGCAGACTGTTCTGGTTTATGGTGTTTTTACATAACCATTTTCACTTTGCTTCTGAGTGGGAAAAGGTTAATGCATGTGCATAATGTGTCGTCTCATATTAGCCTGTGCAGTCACTTTCTGCTATTATGATATTTTTATGTCCCCCACTACTATAGTGGGGGACACATTGTTTTTACCCTGTCTGTTGGTTTGGTCAAACTTTAACATTTGCCATAACTTTTGCAATACATAAGATAGCAACTTCATCTTTGGCATGCATGTGTATCTCATGGAGCTGCACATTTTGAGTGGTGGAAGGTCAAGGTCATCCCTCAAGGTCAAAACAAAAAAGTCAATGTGGCGCAGAAGGGGACATAGTGTTTCTGACAAACACATTTCTTGTTCAAATTTAATTTTTCTACTAAGCGGAAAGCCAGTTTAGGCAGATATTGAAAACCCTGATTGGCCTATGCATGCTGCATAGGCTAATCTGAAAGGATGCTTTACTCACATGCATTAAGCCCCATTTTGCCAGAGAAAAGCTCATCAAGTACTGTATTCCTTCAGTGCATAGTGACATGTGTAGTTGATAGAGATCTTTTGTTAGAAAAAGTTGCCTTGGCTTAGAAGTCTGTGTCTGATTTCAGTCACTAGGGTATTGCCCTTCTATTAGTATGCCCCCCTTCGAAGAAGAGGGGGTATATTGTTTTGCTCATGTCGGTCCGTATGTCCGTCCGTCCGTCCACCAGATGGTTTCTGGATGATAACTCAAGAACGCTTAGGTCTAGGATCATGAAACTTCATAGGCACATTGATCATGACTCACAGATGACTATTATTGATTTTGAGGTCACTAGGTCAAAGGTCAAGGTCACAGTGACCCGAAATAGTAAAATGGTTTCCGGATGATAACTCAAGAACGCTTATGCCTAGGATCATGAAACTTAATAGGTACATTGATCATGACTCGCAGATGACCCCTATTGATTTTCAGGTCACTAGGTCAAAGGTCAAGGTCTCGATGACCCAAAATAGTAAAATAGTTTCCGGATGATAACTAAAGAACGCTTATGCCTAGGATCATGAAACTTCATAGATATATTGATCATGACTCGCACATGACCCCTATTGATTTTCAGTTCACTAGGTCAATGGTCATGGTCACAGTGACCCGAAATAGTAAAATGGTTTCCGGATGATAACTCAAGAACGCTTATGCCTAGGATCATGAAACTTCAAAGGTACGTTGATCATGACTCGCTGATGACCCCTATTGATTTTCAGGTCACTAGGTCAAAGGTCAAGGTCACGGTGACCGGAAATAGTAAAATGGTTTCCGGATGATAACTAAAGAACACTTATGCCTAGGATCATGAAACTTCATAGGTACATTATGACTCGCAGATGACCCCTAATGATTTTCAGGTCACTAGGTCAAGGTCAAGGTGACTCAACTTAGAAAAATGGTTTCCGGATGATAACTCAAGAACGCTTACGCCTAGGATCATGAAACTTCATAGGTACATTGGTCATGACTCGCAGATGACCCCTATTGACTTTCAGGTCACTAGGTCAAAGGTCACGGTGACTTAACACAGTAAAATGGTTTCCGGATGATAACACAAGAAAGCTTACGCCTAGGATCATGAAACTTCATAGGTACATTGATCATGACTCGCAGATGACCCCTATTGATTTTCAGGTCACTAGGTCAAGGTCACCGTGCCGAAAAACGTATTCACACAATGGCTGCCACTACAACTGACAGCCCATATGGAGGGTATGCAGGTTTTACAAACAGCCCTTGTATAAATTCAAGGAATCCAGCTAGGGGAATTCAACAATCACAAATGTGTGAATTTATTTGCTTTAAAAAACAAAACTTTCTAATGACAATGAGTTTTTGATTGATTCACACAAGAGTAAATGCTTAAGTAAGGCATAACTTGGTTCTTATCATTCAATTTACAGTTGATTGTTTGTTACCAATTCTGTCATAGTTTTGCATGAACATAATTTTGAACAAGTTTAATAAATGGTTGGATTCTCAGGAGCCGATAGATAATTTGTGGCTATGGTGATTGGAATATTTACCGTTAGTTACTGTTCAAAATACACCACATGTAAAAGTAAGGTGTAATTTGCACACACATTTTTGCGCGAAGTCATTTTACTGTGGGTATGTTTGAATGATTAACCCTGTACTTTTTTTGCACACCTGAGCAGGTATGGTGTGAGTCATAAACTTTCAACTCTTAACCATTCTTAGGCAACATATTTCATCCAATCTTGAGGAGACTCGATCAGAATGTTTATTTGGACACTATCTGGACTGAGTTTGAATCTGGCTTTTGTTCGTCCAAAAACCAGGTCACCAGGTCAAATCTGATAAAAACCTCGATATTCTAGAAAACGTTGAAAACTAAATCTTTGCGAATCTCTGTTTATTTTGACATTTTTATTACCACGTTGGAGTCTGGTCACATCCGTAGCAAATCTAGTTTACCAAGTCACATATAAGAAAAACCATGTTAACACTCTTGGGGTTACATTTATTACTCAATCTTGTTAAAAAATTGGTCAGAATGTTAATCTTTACATTTTATAGGCGGAGTTTGCAGTCACATGTTTCCAAAATCTAGGTCGCCAAGTCAAATCTTAAAAGTTGGTCAGAATTTGTATCTTTACCCTATGAAGGCCGTTTTTGAATCTTTGTAAACCAGGATAAAAAATAGTTCGTCAGGTCTTTAGCAATTGGTGTCTGTGAAATCAGGTGAGCACTTAATGAACATCAAAGCCCTCTTGTTTAGATACAAAAAAAATATGAGAAAGTTTTTGTCGCTTAACCCTTTACCACTTAGATACGTATTTTGAGTTGATTTTTGTCGCATTTGTAGTCCCTTACAAAGTTAAATTTGATTTGATACCTTTATTACTAAACTTAAGTTTTAAAGGCTTCATTTCCAACCTGAGATACTGATGAGCAGCAAACAGCATAAAACATGAACAGACTGCGAGTTACTTGCAGGCTGTTCTGGTCTTATGCTGGTTGCAAAAGCCATTTTCACTTTTCTTCTGAGTGGTTTAGGGATGACTACATTTAAACTCCATTTGTTAATAGCGGTTTAACACAATTCTCGATGAAAAATCAATTAAGCGAAAGGTACGTTGTACATAAACATATGCTATCCAATAACATAATGACCTTAAGTGAAAGTCAAACCTTGGCAAAAAATTGGGGGTGAAGGTGAATGCGGCATTTTCTTTTGCCTCTAAAATCCCCCTATGAATGTGTAGCGAGATTGTAAAACCAAGCTTCTGTTAATCAAACTTCAACTTCCTTTTGAAAGGTTAAAAAATTAAGCCTTCAGTAAGTTATGGTCACCTTAAGAACTTGTGTAAAAATTAAATCTAAAATCCATGCAGTAATTAAAGAAAAGATTCTCAAAGTTTTATATAAATATGGCAATTTAAAGAAAACTGTTTAGTACAATCAAATAAACAATAGCAATTGAGCCCTGCTCTGTGAAAAGGGGGTTTAATGCATGTGTGCAAAGTGTCGTCCCAGATTAGTCCGCACAGGCTAATCAGGGACAACACTTTTCACTTTTACAATATTTTATGTGAAAAGAAAGTATCTTCTAAGCAAAAATCCAATTAAGGGGGAAAGTGTTGTACCTGAATAGCCTTTGCGGACTGCACAGGCTAATCTGGGATGACACTACGCACATGCATTAAGCCCCCTTTTCACAGAGCAAGACTCAATTATTTGGAGTGCACATCATGATGATTATTATAACCACACTACTAGTAAGTAGAGAGGGAGAGGGGGGGGGGGGGGGGGGGGGGGGTGGGGGCTTTATTGGAGTCGCTGTCCTGTTGGCCTGTCTATACCAAAAATTGTGTGGTACATAGCGGTAACTTCCCCTTGAAGGATTTCAAATTAACTTGGATTAATGCTACCCTCTATATGACTGTAATGTGTTGCATATCAAGGTCAAAGCAGTGCTCCTTGTTAAAAATGTAGATCTTCTGCTCAATAACTTGACTAAGCATCAAAGAATAAATGGCACACATGTTTGCCTATATGAGATGATCTGTCTCTTCCAATAACCACAAGGCTACGGTCAAAGTCCGTGTCAAACTTTTAAGATAACAAGGGCTGTTTGTAAAACATGCATGCCCCCCATATGGGCTGTCCATTGTAGTGGCAGCCATTGTGTGAATACGTTTTTTGTCACTGTGACCTTGACCTTTGACCTAGTGACCTGAAAATCAATAGGGGTCATCTGTGAGTCACGATCAATGTACCTATGAAGTGTCATGATCCTAGGCAAAAGCGTTCTTGAGTTATCATCCGAAAATCATTTTACTATTTCGGGTCACCGTGACCTTGACCTTTGACCTTGCGACCTCAAAATCAATAGGGGTCATCTGCGAGTCATGATCAATCTACCTGTGAAGTTTCATGATCCTAGGCATATGCGTTCTTGAGTTATCATCCGAAAACCATTTTACTATTTCGGGTCACCGTGACCTTGACCTTTGACCTAGTGACCTCAAAATCAATAGGGGTCATCTGCGAGTCATGATCAATCTACCCATGAAGTTTCATGATCCTAGGCGTATGCGTTCTTGAGTTATCATTCAAAACCCATATTACTATTTCGGGTCACAGTGACCTTGACCTTTGACCTAGTGACCTCAAAATCAATAGGGGTCATCTGCGAGTCATGATCAATGTACCTATGAAGTTTCATGATCTTAGGCCCAAGCGTTCTTGAGTGATCGTCTGACAACCACCTGGTGGACGGACAGACCGACCGACAGACCGACCGACATGAGCAAAGCAATATACCCCCTCTTCTTTGAAGGGGGGCATAAATATAAGAACTTCTATGTCAAAATACATTTTGACAGCTACATAACTAGACTATGTATTTAATTATTTTTATATAACATATTATAAAATGTACTAAACTTCATACTTAAGTCAATTTACAGCAGATTTGTGAACTCTGTAGCGTAAAGGAGTTATAAATAACATTGCACAAATGTTTAACTATACACGACGGTTTTCTGCACCACATACTAACTTTGAAGGTCATACTTTGACATCAAAAGTTAAATTGCAGCATTGATTGTCAAGGCTGTATATCTTTGTCAAAGTGGTATGTGGGATATACAAAACTGTCACTGATAGCTATAAAGTATAAACACAATATTTACATATATGACGCTAGCGCAAGCGTCATTTTAATTGTGTATACTTTATTTGTTTACAAAACAAAATATTGCAAATGAGCAATACATTAAAATTTACATATTACATTTATCAATAAAACTACAAATCTTATTTAAAATTTGAGTCAGGATATGGTTGTAAAAATTTTGACGTTATAATTATGCCCCCCTTCGAAGAAGAGGGGGTATATTGCTTTGCTCATGTCGGTCGATCTGTCGGTCGGTCTGTCCGTCCACCAGGTGGTTGTCAGACAATAACTCAAGAACGCTTAGGCCTAGGATCATGAAACTTCATAGGTACATTGAACATGACTCAAAGATGACCCCTATTGATTTTGAGGTCACTAATTCAAAGGTCAAGGTCACTGTGACCAGAAATAGTAAAATGGTTTCCGGATGATAATTCAAGAACGCTTATGCCTAGGATCATGAAACTTCATAGGTAGATTGATCATGACTAGCAGATGACCCCTATTGATTTTCAGGTCACTAGGTCAAAGGTCACGGTGACCCGAAATAGTAAAATGGTTTCCGGATGATAATTCAAGAACCCTTATGCCTAGGATCATGAATCTTGATAGGTAGATTGATCATGACTAGCAGATGACCCCTATTGATTTTCAGGTCACTAGGTCAAAGGTCAAGGTCACGGTGACCCGAAATAGTAAAATGGTTTCCGGATGATAACTCAAGAACGCTTATGCCTAGGATCATGAAACTTCACAGGTAGATTGATCATGACTCGCAGATGACCCCTATTGATTTTCAGGTCACTAGGTCAAAGGTCAAGGTCACAGTGACCCGAAATAGTAAAATGGTTTCCTGATGATAACTCATAAAAGCTTATGGCTAGGATCATGAAACTTCATAGGTACATTGATCATGACTCACAGATGACCCCTATTGATTTTCAGGTCACTAGGTCAAAGGTCAAGGTCACAGTGACAAAAAACATATTTACAAAATGGATGTCACTACAACTTTGAGCATGCATGTTTTACAAACAACCCTTGTTGTTTTATATTTAGTATTGTTGCTTTTTTTCACAAACAGTAACAAACACTGAAACAGTATTTTAGGATTATTGTTTCCATATTTTTTCAATACTGTACAATTAAAATGTTTAATGTGGCAACTATATATATTTTATTGAAAAAGATACAATAATCAATATTTTATAATAGAAACACAAAATTCCTGATCAACAAAGTATTATGTTATAATTGGTATTGGTACTTTAAAATGTCTTGTAAACATGCCTTACATTTAGCAAAAATCTTAAAACTGTTTACAAGATAGCAGCACAAAGTTCCTTGGAGACAGATTTGGGTCGAAAATTGGCACCAATGCACCTCCAAGACCTGAATAGACAAAACAGTAATGACAAAGTTAATGAAAGGATCACAATAGATAATAAACTTGTATACCTGTAACTAATTCATATCGCATTAAAATACAGTAAGATGCATCATCAGTTCAGCAGGGTAGTTTAAATGCTGCATCTTGCAAAATAAACAAAATACAAGCCAATTCATTCATTTGCTATTCCCTGCCTTTTCCTCATTAATATCTATACACATATGAAGTTTCATGTTGACATCTTATATAGTTTCTGAGATACAGCCCTAAAAAGTTTGTGACAGACGGATGGTTGGACTGACAGACTGACAACCCCAAACCTATATCCCTCCATCTTTGGCAGGGGGTAACAAAATAAACATTTTAAAAGTCAACAAAATGTGGTGGTGTCACATTAGTATTTGTGCTTTCTGATTTGCGCACAGGTAATTACACATAAAACATGAACTCACAGGTCATTGCACATGCAAGATGAACTCACAGGTAACACATGCAAGATGAACTCAAAGGTAATTACACATGCAAGATGAACTCACAGGTAACACATGCAAGATGAACTCACAGGTAATTACACATGCAAGATAAAGTTACAGGTAATTACACATGCAAAATGAACTCACATGCAATTACACATGCAGGATGAACTCACAGGTAATTACACATTCAAGATGAACTCACAGGTAACACATGCAAGATGAACTCACAGGCAATTACACACACAAGATAAACTCACAGGAAACACATGCAAGATGAACTCACAGGTAATTACACATGCAAGATGAACTCACAGGTAATTACACATTCAAGATGAACTCACAGGTAATTACACATGCAAGATGAACTCACAGGTAATTACACATGCAAGATGAACTCACAGGTAATTACACATGCAAGATAAACTCACAGGTAATTACACACGCAAGATAAACTCACAGGTATTTACAAATGCAAGATGAACTCACAGGTAATTACACATGCAAGATGAACTCACAGGTAATTACACATGCAAGATAAACTCACATGTTATTACACATGCAAGATGAACCCGCATGATATTACACATGCAAGATGACCTCATAGGTAATTACATATTCAAGATGACCTCACAGGAAATTAAACACACATGATGAACTCACAGGTAATTACACATGCAAGATGAACTCACAGGTAATTACACATGCAAGAGGAACTCACAGGTAATTACACATGCAAGATGAACTCACAGGTAATTTCACATGCAAAATGAACTCACATGTAATTACACATGCAGGATGAACTCACAGGTAATTACACACACAAGATAAACTCACAGGTAACACATGCAAGATGAACTCACAGGTAATTACACATGCAATATGAATTCACAGGTAATAACACATGCAAGATGAACTCACAGGCAATTACACACACAAAATAAACTCACCGGTAACACATGCAAGATGAACTCACAGGTAATTACACATGCAAGATGAACTCACAGGTAATTACACATGCAAGATGAACTCACAGGTAATTACACATGCAAGAGGAACTGATATTGTGCAATGATATTCTATTGCCTATTGGAAGTTATTAGTTAACAATAATGGTAAGAAATTGCCAGTGAAGTGGAGATACATAGTCAATAAATTAAGAAGAGGCACAAATAGTAAGACTTTGTTGTTGGCTACTGGAAGGTTAATACTTAACAATCACCAGAAGTCCTTAGTGAACAAACACAGATATGTACTGATAATCAAAATTATTTAACATCAACATTTACATTCAAGTTAATTTAAATGAATACTGATTAATGTATTCACATGCAAATGCACCCGAGGTATGGGAGAATTTTACAAATTATATTGAGCAAAATAATGAGATATCTTTTTGCTTATGGTATAAAAACTTCTAATTTGTGGGGCCATTTGCAGAAGTTTACTTCCTAGTCATTAAAGGACTAAAACTCTCTTGATAACATCACTAAGACTTCGGTATCAGTTCCTGTAGAAAATGTTTATTCAATGTGCTATAGTTACTTTATTAGAAGTAAAAGTCCAGTTCTGTTATTGTGCAAAGTTAACTAAGAATATCATTAAAAATCAGCGTTCAATCGAGTATTCATTCACCTATTATGGTATTGGTTGACATCACTTATTTAAAGTTTTTGTGTACTCTCTACATGTATCAATTATTTCTGCAAATCCATTTATGGATTTATCACAGTGATATTTTCTTCTACATATCACAAACAAGTATAGAATACAGATTACAACTAGTTATTATAAATATCACAAACAAGTATAGAACACTGATGACAACTAGTTATTATAAATATTACAAACAAGTATTGAACACAGATGACAACTAGTTATTATAAATATCACAAACAAGTATAGAAAACAGATGACAACTAGTTATTATCTCTCTGCTACTATTTAAATAATTATGAGCCTCAATATTGTAAAACGGGTCTTAATGCATGAACTTTCGCTTCTATGGTATTTTCATTTAAAATTAGTCTCTACTAAGCAAAAATCAAGTTTAGGCGAATAGTTCTTCCCTGATAAGCCTATGCAGACTGCACAGCCTAATGTGGAATGACACTTTACGCACGTGCATTAAGCCCAGTTTTCCTAGAACAAGACTCATATAATAAACCACATACCCTGCTCATTCAAGTACAGCATTCTGTCCAGCAGGACAAGTGTCTCCACCACCGGAGCCAGCGCAAGGCGTAGCGTGTAGAAGGCCACTACCTCCCGCCATCTGGTGGTCATGGCAACAGCCTGCGCCAGCAGCTCATTGGTGAGGTGGTCGCAGGATATGCCCAGCTTCCTCAGGCCTAGTCTGGCATAGCTGCGAAGGATATAAACCTTGCTCTGGGAAAACAGGGCTTAATGCACTTGGGTAACATATTGTCTCAGGTTTGCTGTGGAATTTGCAAAGGCATATCAAGGATAATACTTTCTGCCTAGACTGGATTTTTTTACTAAAAAGTGACTTTTGTTAAATCAAAAATTCAATAAATGTAGAAAGTTTTGTCCCTGTAAAGCCAGTGCTGACTGCAAAGGCTCATCTGAGACATACTTAATGAACATGAAGCTCATCTGAGACATACTTAATGAACATGCAGCTCATCTGAGACATACTTAATGAACATGCAGCTCATCTGAGTCATACTTAATGAACATGAAGCTCATCTGAGACATACTTAATGAACATGCAGCTCATCTGAGTCATACTTAATGAACATGAAGCTCATCTGAGACATACTTAATGAACATGCAGCTCATCTGAGACATACTTAATGAACATGCAGCTCATCTGAGACATACTTAATGAACATGCAGCTCATCTGAGACATACTTAATGAACATGCAGCTCATCTGAGACATACTTAATGAACATGCAGCTCATCTGAGACATACTTAATAAACATGCAGCTCATCTGAGACATACTTAATGAACATGCAACAAGCCCTGTTTTCTCAAAGCAAGGCTCGTATGTATACTGCCATGTGCGAGTACTTCATTAACTATATCTTGACCTTTTAAATAGGCAAACCTTAAGATGGCATATATATATGGATCTGGCACGAGTTGTCATATCATACCATATTTTCTTAAACGAGTTTAGGAATTTTGTTTGTAAGGGAGCCTTTGGCAAACTTACTAAAGAATTTCCTGGACAAGTTTAATAAAATATGGTATGAAATAACAACGAGTGTCAGATCTTTTTTATCACATACTTTTAAATGAGCAAATTAAATTAATATTTACGCAAACATAATGATAAATCTCCAATGTTGTTTACATTTCGTGACGTCATTTGATGTTGCAACGTCATTTCAGCAAAGTAACAAAATGCAATTGGTCAATCAAACGAAAACTAAGCCAATGAAAACGCTTAAAAAGTATATTACACATGTGTAAGATAAAAATATTCATATTGTTATATTACATGGAAAACAGGGTATGGCATGTGATAAACAAGAGCACCGCATTGCGGGTGCAGACCGCTCATCTATTTTTCTTTAAAAGGTGAAGGGAACTATCTCAATACTTCAATCAAAAAAGATGGATGGGTGGGGTGGAGAGGGGTGTTTAGTGTGGGGGTGTGGTCATTTATTACATTATCTTCCAAAAATAAGAAATCGAAATGCAAAACCAAAATAAAATTATTTTTTTTGGGGGGGGGGGGGGGGGGTTCTTTGGTGGGATAGCTGGACGGTCTTTCAAAATAAAATAATAATAATAAATATTTTTGTTTTTTAACCATGTTTCCCCCCCAAAAAATGGGGGGTGGGGTCAGGGGGGTTATAGTGTGAGAGTGTGGTCATTTATAAGATGATCTTTCCCCAAAAAAATGAAAAATAAAAATTGTTTTTTTTTTTGGGGGGGGGGGGGCATGGGGGATGATTTGGGTGGAGCCTATTGTAGTATGTCATGTAAGAGTTGTTTTGTCAAAGTATCAATCAAATCTGATCATAAATAACCAAGTCATGGCAAATTTTGCAAAATTTAATTATTTGACCTTGAGAGTCAAGGTCATTCAAAGGTCAAGGTAAAATTCAACTTGCCAGATACAGTACCCTCATGATAGTATGAAAGTATTTGAAGTTTGAAAGCAATAGCCTTGATACTCTAGACGTAAAGTGGATGTAAACACAAAATTTAACCATATATTCAAAGTTACTAAGTCAAAAAAGGGCCATAATTCTGTCAAAATGACAACCAGATTTATGCAACTTGTTCCGTACAGTCCCCTTATGATAGTTTGTGAGTGTTCCAAGTCTGAAAGCAATAGCTATGATACTTTAGGAGTAAAGTGGCCCAAAACACAAAACTTAACAAAATTTTCAATTTTGTAAGTATAAAGGGTCAATAATTCTGTCAAAATGCCAGTCAGAGTTACATAACTTTGCCTGCACAGTCCCCTTATGATAGTAAGTAAGTGTCGCAAGTATGAAAGCAATAGCTTTGGTACTTTAGGAATAAAGTGGACCTAAACACAAACTTTACCAAATTTTCAATTTTCTAAGTATAGAAAGGGCACATAATTCTGTCAAAATGCACGCCAGAGTTATCTAACTTTGCCTGCCCAGTCCCCTCATGACAGTAAGAAAGTGTAGCAAGTTTGAATGCAATAGCTTTGATACTTTATGAGAAAAGTGGACCTAAACACAAAACTTAACCGGACGCCTGACGCAGACGCCAAGATGATGACAATAGCTCATTTTTTTTTCCAAAAGATAGATGAGCTAAAAAGCATATTTAACAATAAATTTATACAAAGAAACTTATTAAAATGTGTTAAATTTAATTGATGAACAGCAGTTTAACTAAATGAAC
Organism: Dreissena polymorpha; assembly: GCF_020536995.1. Classification (NCBI taxonomy): domain Eukaryota; kingdom Metazoa; phylum Mollusca; class Bivalvia; order Myida; family Dreissenidae; genus Dreissena; species Dreissena polymorpha. The sequence continues at coordinate 106,279,609 of NC_068358.1, forward strand.
CTTTCAACTGAACAAGTATACCACATAATACAAACATGCCACTAATTTAACTAAGCATACTCCAGAATATTTTAGATTTGGGAACAGGGTTGGGTGTGTGGAGGGATAGGGGGTGAAGAAAGCCAAGTTTACCCATTTAAAATTATTGTAATGATGTGGGACAACACTCTACGCATATGCATAAAGCCCAGTTTTGCCATAACAAGCCTCATCATGTAACAATCATCCCACCTTTCAAAGTCCATGGTGTTGGTCTTCTTGGCCGGTATCTGTACCGAGGACCTCTGGAAGGCAGGGTTCAACTGGTGAGCCAGCCACTCTAGGGCAGCCCTGTAGCTATGAATCTTCAGGTGGGATGAGTCCGCTGCAACAACAATTCCCTCTGGGAAAACAAGGTTTAATGCATGCACATAAAGTGTCATCCCAGATTTATTATCAAGGCTGACACTTTCCGCCTACACTGGATTTTCCTTTAAAAGAGGCTTCCTTTTAACGAAAGTCCATAAAGTGGAAAACGCAGTCCCTGATCAGCTTTTGTGCCATGCACAGGCTAATCTAGGACTACACTTTACGCCCATGCATTAAGCACCGTTTTTCCAAAGCAAGACTAAAATGTTTTTTCATATTAATAATCCAACTACTAACATTAAGTGTGTTTTAATGTGTGATTTTTTTCTAGGCTTTAAACATAAGAGACGAGTTCTGAGAAAACTGGGCTTAATGCATGTGCGTAAAGTGTTGTCCCAGATTAGCCTGTGCAGTCCGCACAGGCTAATCAGGGACGACACTTTCCGCTTTTATGGTAGTTTTAGTTTCAAGAAAGTCCCTCCTTACCGAAAATCAAGTTTAGGCAGAAAGTGTGGGCTGCACAGGCTAATCTGGGATGACACTTTACGCACATGCATTAAGCCCAGTTTTCCCAGAACACTGTTCATATTATCATCATGTTTGTAAACATGATACCATGACAACAAAAACATGAACTCAACTGTGTTTGTATCTTTCTACATTGTAAACCAATACAAAGAGTGTTTCACTGTTTTTCTTTCTTGGCTTTTAGCAAAGTGTTTTCCATAGTAATATCATGTATAAAACATCTATTTATAATATGACTTCAAGAACATTAACTAAACTTTGATTTTACCTCTTTACTTTGTTTTAAAATTGATCAATACTATAACTGAAAAGTTCCTATTACCTTTGAGCCTCTGATAATAAGTGTCTGCAAAGTGACAGGCTAGTTCCCTAGCAACATATGACTGCTGGTGGTGAGGCAGACCCGACACAAACTCACTCATCGGGAACCCTGGAGGGTCTGTAACTGACCTGCAAGGCAGAAAGTACAGAGACAGGATTTTTTTAACTCTATAGCTGTAGACAAATATAGCATACATCCCCTCAGAAAAGCGTGTGAAACTTCAAAAATGAGAAGAAACAGGGCAAAAAAGTAACATTTGTTCCCAAAAATATGACCAAAATTTCCCTCAAAAGATGAGTTTATTAAACAGCCATATATGTCTGAAGCACTTTATAATATAAATATAAGAATGCAGTTAAACCTGCTCTTATAAACAATTGGAGTACTGTTATTTATTATCATATTAATGTTTTATTTTTTCTCAATTTCATGGGTTATCTCGCTTTTTTTCCACTTCATAAGGCACAGGCTATAAAGTATAAAGCAAAACAAAAAACAACCTCGTCCCTATTAAGTCTGTGTGGACTGCATCTGCTTATCTAGGATGACACTTTACGTAAATGCTTAAAGCCCAGTTTTATCAGAAGGATGCTCACAAGGAATATTTGGCTCACTAAACTTTTTAGCAAGGACCTTTGCTTACACACCTATCATCAGTCAACTTCATGTAACAGCATCCAACAGATGCCAGCCCCACCGCAGCATCACAGTCTGACAAAGAACCTGAGAACTGTTGGGGTCAGGTCTCCACAGGCGTGAAGACCTGTCAATATAAACTCAGTGTCACGCTGCCTGCTGGACCAAGTGTTGTCATGCATATCATATCTGATAGCATCTTTGTCTGTATCTCTGTCTGTATCTCTGTCTGTATCAGCATCTCTGTCTGTATAGCATCTCTGTCTGCATCTTTGTCTGTATCAGCATTATTTTGATTGTCTGCAATATGTGTTTTGATATCATAGTTTTCACTGGTATTGTCAAAAATTAAGTTGGATCTATATTGATTATAGATACTGTTTGTTAGATGGTGAACAGATTGATTCGAGTGTTCCTGTGACTTTGAGTTATTAGAACATATGTCACTATGAACCACAATATTTGCTGAATTTTTGTTTCCATGTAAATTTGAATAATCACTGTTTGATTTTCTGACCTTTCTTATAATTTCAGAGTTCATGGATTCCTCACTATGCCTTTTATATGTCTTGCTATCACATACATTACAATATTCTTTATTTCTGTCTTTTATATTAATTCCTTTGGATTTTTCATGAATATCTGATTGGGATTGTTTTTTAAATTGCTTAAAATCTTCACTGTCAGAAAAAGCACTTATTTGTGTGCCACTATTATCCCTCTGCTTGCCTAACAATGAAGCTTTATTGAAATCTCTGTCACAATCCTCAGATTCTGATACCATGGTTACCTTCCTTAGTTTCTCAGCTTCAGATTCTGATACCATGTTTGTCTCCCTTTGTTTATCAGCTTCAGATTCTGATACCCTGTTTGTCTCCCTTTGTTTATCAGCTTCAGATTCTGATTCCATGGTTGCCTCCCTTTGTTTATCAGCTTCAGATTTTGATACCATAGTTGCCTCCCTTTGTTTATCAGATTCTGATGCCATGTTTGACTTCCTTTGATCATCAGGCCTGTTGTCACTGTCCAGGATAGCCAGGAACTGTGTAGTGGTCATGTTGGGATAGATCATGCTGGTCACATGTTTTGGGCGAGTAACTCTGTCACCCAACATCTGCAAGGTAAACACAATGTCCACCACGGAGTATTCTAAGTGATCAAAACAAAAATCAGGTTAGCAAAAACAAGTCTAAGCCTATTTATTTTAGCTTGATTGCATCAGAAGCCTGAGGCTTATAAAACGCTCTCATGTTCGTTTCCTGTGTTGAAGAAGTATTTAAAAAAAATAGGGTTGAATGGGTGTGTGTTGGGGACTGATCATAGTAGTAAAAGGTATGTCAGAATAGTATACAAAATGTTGCCATTAGTCATTAATGCTTGTATATGCATCATGCACAAGTTTGACCTTTGAACGTAAGTGTGACTTAACTTTGTCCCAGTGGTAACAAACCTCTCCTTATGGTGAGCATTTGTGATAAATTATTGCATACACATGTACATGTAATTGTATGATCCATGATAAAAAATTACAGTCCGGAAATATTGTTTTTTGGCCAAATGTAAACTTTGATCTTTAAGTGCGACCTATACCTTTTATGTAGGCACACATAGATTACATGCGAATAATCCTCTTTTCATGACTGACATGTGTGTTACATTATCTATATTAATGATGAATGACACAGTTATAGTCCTGACAAGCTGTTTTGTGTTCAAATTTGACTTTTGACCTATTTTTGTGACCTTGACCTTTGAGGTAAGACAGGTGTTGCATGACACATGCGACACTTCATAGTGGTCATTTGTGGTGTAATATTTTTAAATCACATTACCAATGAGATTGTTCATACCCACAAACACACACACTCCACCAATCTGACTTCTATACCGAGCGTTCCACAACAGTCTCAACAATAAAATTGATTACTTTATAGCTAAGCGTGGAAACTCACTTAAACGTACCTCCATTTTCTTCTTGATTTCTCTGTCAATTTCTCTGCAAATAAATTAACAAAATATACATTCACTTTCCCTAACTGACCATGATGCTCTTCCTTTTCTACACTCCAAGAGCTAAAAATGATGAAATTTAACTAAAATATTTAACAATCTTGTTAGCAATACATGTTGCTGAATGGACTGTTAAACTACTAAAATTACTGCATCATTATCAATTTCACAGTATAGGTTTTACATGCAATAATCAATGGATCTTCATGACCAATATTTTACCAACCTGTCATATTCACTGGCCTTGGGAGCATGTGAATCGGAGGCCTCTATGGAGGTCACATGAAGGCCATGTCCGAATGCCAGCAGTCTGGCGAGGTGACCCAGTCCTGACCCCACATCCACCACCCTACCACACGATCTGGCTTTAGACAGGTGCCAGATCACCTGCAGTCAGCAACACTTGAAACAAATTCTCCTATAGCATAGGTTTTATGTGAGGGTGATTTAAAGGGACCTTTCACAGTTGTTGGCATGTATCGAAGTTTGTCTTAAATGCTCTTTATTGATAAATGTAAACATAAGAACTAAATAGCTCCAGAAAAAAACAAGAATACTATTAAAGAAAGAAAAAGAAGTAATCCTCAACTGGACTCAAACCACTGACACTTGGGGTGAAAGTCTAGCATTTTACCAACAGGCATCTGTGGTCATACAGTCAGAGATGTATTTTATAGTTTATATGAGCAATTCTCGTAGTGTCACAATTATAACATAACAACAGAACTATCCAATTTATTCAATCTTTTCGCGTTTGTAACGCTTCATAGTTTTCAGGTATTTTAATTGTGTAAAGATGCATATAATACATATTTAAGAGCATGGTAAATGTTCAGTATTACTGTTTCCTAGCAAATATCCTAACTACAAAGAAAATGTGCAAATCTGAAACAATTTGTTTTTAATTTTGTGAATTTACCAAAAGCATGAAATGGTCCCTTTAAAAAAAAGCTGCTAAGAACTGTTATCTTTTTTTTATTTTGCGCCATACTACATACTAAAAATATCGGTCACCATAACATTCTTAGTGAAAAAGCTAAAACAAGGGACAAAATTGTCACAAAACCAGGTTTTCATTGTGAAAAAAAAATCTGATAAAGGGAAAAAACTCAAACTGAACTTTTGAAATGACCAAAAAAAATTAACCCCCTTTGTAATTTTTTTTTTTTTTTAAATCTATTTTTAGTCGTGGCGTCCTTGACATTGGAGATATTGACGTGATTCTTTCGTGGGACACACCGTCCCATGATGGTGAACAAATGTGCCAAATGATTTTAAAATCTCACAATGAATGACATAGTAATGGCCAGGACAAGCTCATTTATGGCCATTTTTGACCTTTGAACTCAAAGTGTGACCTTGACCTTGGAGATATCGACGTAATTATTTCGCGCGACACACCGTCCAATGATGGTGAACAAATGTGCCAAATGATTTTAAAATCTGACGATGAACGACATAGTTATGGCTCGGACAAGCTCATTTATGGCCATTTTTGACCTTTGAACTCAAAGTGTGACCTTGACCTTGGAGATATCGACGTAATTATTTCGCGCGACACACCGTCCAATGATGGTGAACAAATGTGCCAAATGATTTTAAAATCTGACAATGAACGACATAGTTATGGCCTGGACAAGCTTATTCCGCCAGCCCGCCAGCCAGCCAGCCCGCCCGCCCGCATTCGCCAATCTAATAACCAGTTTTTTCCTTCGGAAAACCTGGTTAAAAAATCATAAACCCGAAGGATGCATTTTATATTGGTGTTCAATGTTTAATTGTCACCATAAAGTATGTCAAATATGTGCACGGTCCGAAATTCCTTCCCACTATCACAAAAAAGACATTTTTAATGAATCTGCCTTCTTACTATGCGATACCAGAGGTGGCCAGATCATATTTGAACAAAATCTGTATGCACGTTTAGATAGTACCGTGTGAAAAACCATCCTAATTGCTTTTTCTCTATCATGTACAATCATAATCTTGAGGGTTCAAGATCACTCTATGTCATTAATAGCATGGTGCGTCAAAAAAATAGTGATTAAGTGGAAAGGATAGATGAAGATTAAACACATATATAGACGTATTCAAAATGAGTTGAAAGCAATAGGATACTAGTATTTGATATCCTTGGGCTCCATCAAGAACATTCATGAAAATGTTCAACATCAATGCCAAAATATCAATGCTGGCCATCCTATGCCAAAGTTAAGATACTGTTGAAATGTGTTTTATAACATTATTACCAAAATATTTGAAGCTTAACTTAGAAAAAATTGCAAGGTTCATCAGCTTAACATGGGCAAAAATAAAGAAGAGGAGGGCAAGATCATGGTCTTTAAAACTTAAAAGGTGAAAGATAGAAAAACTTTGTTACCTCCGATGACACAATGTTCTATTAAGGTGGTTTGTACAGGTGTCACAAAGTTTGTTACATGAGCAAAGGCGAAAAACTTAGCGATTAACTTATTTCCTGAAGCTTGGTCACTTTTGCAAAGGGTTTCATTGCATGGGCTTGTGTCTCTTATACAGTAAAAAAACGATATTTGCTTGATCAACACAAGAACTAAAATAAATATCAAGTTTCATATCAATAAGGTATTGAAGCCATTTCTTTGAAATGACGTTACGAAACTGTGTCCAGAAGGTTGGACGTCCATGGCATTCCATAAGGACAGTGTCTCAAGTCACACATCTAAACAAAACTCCAGTTACTGAAGAAGGAGAAAGTGAACTTTACTGACCATGACAAATAGATGAACAAGTTACCAGATTCTGCTCCAATTGACTTTTGTATATGGAGAATCCTTAAACCCCGTATCTTAAGGACGAGTGGATAAAACTGGACCAAAACATTATTAACAGTTTTCTTGAATCACGGACAGAAAGGTGATGGCTTATTTCAGCATATCATGGATCTTAAAATGAATACTTACTCCAATGAGTGAACTGTTGCAATTCTTGTTTTGCATTATTAATTGTGTTCAAATATAATCTGGGCCCCTCTCATTTAACACCAAAAAACTTATTTAATTTCTTAATCTCTTATTTTCTAAACACTGACTTGGAGAAATAATATTATAATAAGGCCATATACATTTGTTGATGTTAACAATCCATTAGACAAAATATTTCTTAATTCAATAAGATTTATCACAAATCACTCATCAGTGAGCCGTTTGCTGTCATTTCTGCATTTCCAAAACAAGTTTTTTTGTGAGCGCTTTTCAAATAAAATAAGGAAGGGTTATGTTCACCAAAATCATGTTTGGAAAAAGTTATTGTAGTGAACAAGTCAATGGCTTATTCCCCTTAAAGCTGGGAAAAAGAAAACAGGTAGTATAAACAATTGGAGGCAACACTTGTAGTTTTTAGCAGAACTTACAATGCGAGAATAATAAGAAAAATTGCCATAACAATATTGACGTCTTTTGTATATTTTTTCTTGAGGTATGTTTATTCATGTGATATAGCATATGCCAAAGTGTTTTTGATGTTTTATAGTTCATTGATAGCATTGCAAAAATATATTAATTGTGACGAAAAAAATTTGAGTTTCATCCATGTGTCTTTTATTATGTCAAAATTGTATATTTATGAAGCGGTCAATAAAGTTTTTCAGTAAATACTGTTGATACAATATTCAACTTTATTTTATATCTTCTGTACATTATCAACATGACCAAAATTGCATTATCAGTATTCAGTAAAAAAAGATAAACTATAAAATCGCTATTGTTTACTCAGGATGTTGTTACTATGCTAAGATTGATTGGTTTATAAAGATGCCAATATAGTACACAACACACCTTGCCAAGATTTGTTATCTCATGTTGCTTCTTTGGTTTCACATGCTTTCGAAAGTAGGCATGGAGTTGACCTGACACATCTGAAAGTGACCATAGACATTATGTTACATAGAGCATACACATGTACACAAATATAACTTTCTGATAAATGTTCCACAACAGATTTATTTTATGTAAAAATCAAACATTGAAGACTACTGTTATCAACAAAAAACAATTGAGCCTTGTTCTGAGAAAACTGGGCTTAATGCATGTGCGTTTAGTGCCATCAAGCTAATCAGGGACGACACTTTCTGCCTTACGGTAAGGAGGGACATTCTTGAAAGCTAAAAATATCATAAAAGCGGAAAGTGTCGTCCCTGATTAGCCTGTGCGGACTGCACAGGCTAATCTGGGACAAAACTTTACGCACATGCATTAAGCCCACTTTTCTCAGAGCGCCGCTTAATTTAAGTTTAATCACAATTGTTAAAGTTGTAAATGATCCACTGCAATTATTTGTATATATAGGATCTGGCACAGGTTGTCATATCGTACCATATTTTATTAAATGAGTTCAGGATTTTGTTAGTAAGAAAGCCTTTGGCGAGCTTACTAACTAATTTCCTGGACGAGTTTAATAAACTATGGTATGATATGACAACAAGTGTCAGATCTTTTTTATCACATGCTTTTAAATGAGCAAGTTAAATAAATATTTACGCAAACATAATGATAAATCCCAATTATTGTTTACATTTCGTGACGTCATTTGACGTTGCAAAGTCATTTCAGCAAAATAACAAAATGCGATTGGTCAATAAATGAAAACTAAACCAATGAAAACGCTTAAAAATGTTGTATTAAACATGTGTATTTAAAAAAAAATGTAATGGTCATATTACAATGGAAACAGGGTATGGCATGTGATAAAAAACAATATAGACATAATCATATTTTACATATTTCTAATATTGTTTTATAATTTTGGAATTGCTGTACAGTTGGGCTCATAACTGTACTAAAGGAGTTAAGTGTCTACAAATAAAAAAAAAAGATACTGATTACATTAAGTCGAAAATAACTATTTATACAACAGTTATTATTTATGAACAAGATTTAATGATTTTATTCCTTTATAAGACAAAATGATGGTAAAACAGAAGTTGATTGTGGTACTTCATTATTGATTATAATCAGGATTTGTAGTTATTCTTCTGTATTTGTAAGATTACAAACCTGTTGGTTGCATAGTAGCAGCATCTGATTCAATCCCCTGATTGATACTGCATGCAGCATCTACAATGCACATGAATTAATAGCAAACTAAATACATATCAATTTATCTAAAAAATGAAGGAAATTCAACCATGAAAATTTGTATTGACAACTTTATAAATACATGACCAAGAATGTCTTTAATGAGGTATTCACAACACTCAGCAATATAGAAATACCTGTAAGTTTCCCTATGGCATCTTGAACATCTTTTTCTTGGTGTCTATCCAGGGAGAGCTTTTGGCAACAGGCTTGAAAACACAGTAGAGACAATGGTGGTATACTACTGAAAGCAAAATCATAGATAATATTTAAAATATTATTTGAAAAACAAATGAGCCATCATGTAAAGATTATCTATTTGACCTATATTTTTAACATGACTATGCCTTTAAATAGGAATAAAACTATTGTGGTAAAACATTCAAGGAAAAACAACTTAACCTGTATGTAATCAGTGCAGTAACCTACTCCTTTAAACATGAGGTTGATATAATTGGTAGATAAAGTCTAATTATTTTGACAATTTCAGTATCCTTGCAAGTACCGGCTAGAATTGGCCACTAAAATTTTGCTCCCTGTCAATATGATTTCAGTTGTACTAGCCCAATCTGTTGTAAATTTGAGTGGGTGTGTTGGGGTATAATTAAAATTTATAGTGTGTAAGACCCAAAAAAACATTAAAACAGCTTGATACTTGCAATATTTTTGGTGAAAAATAATTTCTTGGTACAGTAGACTTGAGTAGACCTCCTAGTTGGGGCCACTACAAAGTATGCATGGGCGATATACTTTTGTAAGGTGGAATCCTGGAAGAGACTGTATGAAAACAATTAATAAAGTAATCAAGGTACCTGCTAGAGGTTATCTGTTTATGAGTTAGAAGATCTGCTAAACTATCTGTTTGAATCTGGCATAAAGACCGCTGCCAACCTTGTGGAAGTTTACTCCAATAGTCTTTGAAGAAGAAGTCCTGAAAATTTTATTTCAAGATTTAACTGATTTCCGTGGTTGACATTGGTCCAGATCTTACCAACATTCCTTGAGGTTATTGGGTCCACTTTAAATAAACATTGAGATGTGCTGGGATTTTTATTTTATTTTAAGAAGTTTTAATTTATTCGCTGTTTATAAACAATTGCTACAATCATCATTCACATTATTTCCAGTTTTCACTGGGAAGTAGGTTTTATGATTATTAAAATCACATAATTCATAAAAAATAACATAATGTTGTGTGTGATCTAAGGGTTTATTAGGAGATTTAACAAATCTGTAATAAGTCACTTTTTTGTAAGAAAAATCTTAAAATACGTGTATTTGAATATCAGTAGTCAGCGATTTTTTTCCTCCTGTATAAACATACATGCCATACGTCCCGGATTGTCCGGGACTGTCCCGGAAATGAAGAACTTGTCAGGCTGTCCCGGAAATCTGTCAAAAGTCCCGGAATTTACAAAATCCATATATACATGTACCTTATCTTAGGCTTAACTGCACCTCGAATCTGTGTATATCTGCAGCGTCTCCATGACAATGCCTACCCGAATAGGCAAACTACGCTACGTGTCAAAATCGATCAATTAACAGGGGTCCCGTTATCATATCGATTGTCTCACGTTCGCGGTCAAACCAAAAAGGCGGCATTGTTTAATGTGGTTGTTAATTGACTTTAATCTACTATGCCATTATTTCCACCGGCGTAAACGCAAAGGATAGTTGTTCACACATCTGAAGTCCAACATCGCTGAGTAAAAAATTAAAAGCAGTTTATGTTCGCACGTTTAAACGACAAAGAAGTTGAGTAAAAAGTAAGCATATAAAAACGTCATCCTCACTAGGTTTATTATTGTCTTGTTCTAAACCCCCAGTAAACATAACGTTTAAAGATGGGCATGACGTTGGATCCCTTCTGGGCGGGAATAGGTGAAATGAAAACTCCGCTGCAGAAACCACGCTTCCCCCAGTTGTTTCAGCTGGCCGTCGCTGCGATGACGCTGCCACACTCCAACCCTGACCCGGAGCGTTGTTTCAGTGTTTTGAAGAAAATTCCGCGGGATGACAGAGAGAACTTAGCCATGACAACGATCGAATCTCTGTTGAGTTTAAAGTTCAACCAAAAGACAGGGTGCTTCGACACTAAGATCACGAGTGAAATGTGTGTAGCAGCGAAACAAGTGTGTAACTATTGTGTGACTGTCCGGATTTTAAGTTGACGATCTAAGTAGTAATGTTTAATTTGAAATTAATAGATCAAGTGTATTTCGGATAGGCTTTCAAACTTTTGCAATTAACGATGCGAAACAAAAAAAAAACGTACCAAAAATGCATATGTCTATAAATATCACTACATTTTATACATGTCCCGGAAAATCGGCAAAAGTGCCGGACAATTAAACTCAATGTCCCGGAATATGTCTGAAAAATTATGGCATGTATGTGTATAAAGTACCGAAAAACGGCACTTTACCAATTAAGAAAAACTACAAATTCCCAATGACTGTAAAACAAATTCCTAATTGAAGGTTTCCATATTTTTTTGATTTTTTTAAAAATAACTTCCAGTTAGTTTCACTATGCAGCTCTATGATTGAACCTAAGTAAATATAGTATTGACAACTTGACAGCACTTAGTTATCAATTTAAAAGTATTTGGGAGCAAACAATAAAATACACCGATTTTCCAATATGAAGATTTCACAACGCAAATTTTCCCAATTTCAGGGGTTTTCGTGCATATTTTTCCCTATTTGGCTAGTACAGGTACTTTTCCCAAATGGGAAAAACAAAATCACTGGTAGTAATTTGGTAAACAATTGCCAATGTACATATACATTTTTTTGTTTGCATGTCCAAAATAGGGGTTTTAGTACAGGCTGACACCTAAAGAACCCATGTCTATTTTAAAATCTGTTTACTTAAATTGTACAGGTGTATTTATCAAGAGGATACACATGCTTCTGCCATTGTAAGACTAATAATAACAATGAATTATTGTCAAGTAAATGTTTTCTGCAAAACTTTTGATAATCATAAATAAAAATTGGTGAAGGTCATTATTTATGATCTATCATCGTATAACTAGTTTATTATAAATGATCATGATCAAATGTATAATTTAATTCTTTAGAAACTAACTCAGTTGGTAATTGCCGCGAAAACATATGACTTCTAACTAATTCCTATTCCAGTATATCGTTCGTGTCTCAAACAATTAACGTGTATATACTACCGATACATAGGCTCCTGTTAACCAAGTGTAAGTTTCTAGAAAACGCGTAATTTCCGCAATATATTGACGAACTCCGTTTACATCATCATCTGTTAAAACGATCATTTTGACACATCACGCAGACGCTTGTTAAAGGACACTCTGGATCAGCAGACGATGCATTCAATAAATCCGCCTATCTCCAAGTAGCAACTGCCATAAACTCATCACTGACCTTTTTTTTTATTTATCCTTCCATTTATCAACCGTAAAAGGCACGTATTATTAACACTAAGCGAGTTATTTCGCACAATGACTCCCCACTCGTTTTCCGCGCCATTTTGAAAAATTCGACAGGTTGTATTACACTAATTCTATATCCCATAGGGTCCCATTATAAAACTGCCAACTTTCAAAGCATTTTTCTTGTATCTCATATAAATCAAATTTTCAAGACCGGTATCATTTTAAAGATAAATATGTCCTCTTTCAATAAATGCAGTCAAAAATTTATGGTCTCGCAACTTCTAAGAAAGTAACATTCGCCCAAAGGAAAGCACCCTCGGAAAATATTATTTTATTCAACGAGATCAATAACTTTTGTATGGAACTTACTTTAATGTTCTAAAACATTTGTTCATGATTATTAAATACAAATACGAGTTTGTGTTTGTTTGTGAAAAATAGTTGTTTGTTCTATTGTTTAAGACTAAAAATAACGGAATACAGAATGCAATTTTTTTTAAATTGGTTTGCACACACATAGTAAACATTAATGACGGTAAGCTATTGACCGACAATATAATATCGGACATAGAGGATATTACATGATTGTTTTTTTTTTCATATTGAATTTATTATACGAGTTCGATACACTGATAAATTGCGAGGCTCTGCCGAGCATTTTTATCATTTTATTCAACGAGTTTATTAAATTCAATGTCAAAAGACACTCATGAATTATGCTTTTTATCACATGTTCAATATTATTGCTTATAAATACTGACATTAATTAAGTCTTCCTTTTCCCTATATTAACGCGGCAAATTGAATCGACGTCCGTGCACTAAAAGCGACGTCACGTAAAAGTGTTATGATACTAGTTTATTATGAAAAAAAACGTAATGACTATTACACTCCCACGACGTCAAGCATGTGATAATATACACTTATTTCATGGATGCGCGGTGAACAGTCAAAACTGTTTCCCAAGGTATCAGGGATGACTTTGGTACTGTTGCCCGAGGCTGATAGGCCGAGGGCAACAGTTCCAAATGTCAGCCCTGATACCGAGGGACAACAGTTTAGATTACTACCTGATGTCTTATATAAATGATAATTAATTATTTTTGGCTATTTCCTCGTCGAAAAAGAAATTTGCAATGTTTGAAACTGTTACCGATTAATATCGAACTGTTGACCGGTCAACAGTTTGAACTGTTGCCCGCTGAAACAATGATGTCATTTCGTCGAAAAAATGACGTCATTTTACAGTTAAACAGTCCAAATTATTTATTTTATCGATAACTGTCGTGTGTAAATAAAAAGTTAGTTTGCTGTTGTTTCTATGTTGGAAATTTGATCAGGTAATAAAACACTTATTTCATGGATGCTTGGTGAACAGTCAAAACTGTTGTCCCTCGGTATCAGGGTTAACATTTGGAACTGTTATCGGCCTCGGGCAACAGTACCGAAGTCATCCCTGATACCTTGGGAAAAAGTTTTGAATGTTCACCGCGCATGCATGAAATAAGTGTATACTGTTCACCAAGCATCCATGAAATAAATGTTTGATTACCTGATCAAATTTCCAACATAGAAATTACAGCAAACTAAATTTTTATTTACACACAACAGTAATCGATAAAATAAATAATGTTGAAACTTCATACATTTACTCTTTTATTAAATATTTCGGCCAAAGGCCTTCTTCAGTAAACGATTATTAAGACAACTTAACATAGCGTTTTCTTCTGTCGATCATAACGGAAGTAAATACAAAAATATAAATAAATGACGTAACGTTACCCGACGTGAACGTGACGTTACGCGCCAATACTCGGAAGTCGCTACATATTAGGAATTGTATGCTGTGTATATATTATTATATAGATATTATACATATATACCCACATATACATACATATATACACATACACATACATACATATACACATACATAGATATATATATATATGCACATACATAGATATATATATATAATAAAATAAATAACATATATTAAATAATGTTGACTGTTTAAATGTAAAATGACGTCATTTTTTCGACGAAATAACGTCATTATTCCAGCGGCGCAATAGGGGGCATTGTGTTTCACAAAAAAGCTCTTGTTTCTTTTTATGTTTTAAAAAAGACATTTTCTGTAGAATGGCTCTTAAATTTAGTCACTTCCATTATCAATGCATACAGGCACACATATTTAAATGAAAAAGAATAACAATAGTGGTGTCAATAGCCTCAATACACAACGAACACAGTATAAAACATGCAAACAAAGATGACATGATACAAAACATGATTATATTCATGTATTCAATTACATCAAATTAACAAACACTTGACAAATGTCATTTTATTACTCATACAACCATACAAGCATTGATGGAATTGCCTAAAATTCCTTATTTTTTATCACTGATCACATTTGTGAATTTAGGCTATATGATTGTGGAAAAAGAATATAATTTTGTGTGTGCGCACATGAAGCGCACACAAAGAGGTAAAACAAAACAATTAATTAGGGGTACAACTGACTTCCTGGATATCTTCTCACTGAAATAATGCAGTACGTGGTTTGGAAATGGAAAACCATTTTGTTGAAAAGCGGGTGTATTACGTTCTGGGTTTGGGCAAGCAGAACAGTGCAGGAATAAAACAACTTAACTTTTTCTGTAGAATGTTCACGAATAATCACTTTTGCACATTTGAAAGCTTCATGATTTTACTCAAGGACTGAATTTTTCATGTTTGTTGTTGACACTTTATTGAAGATGGGAAAGAATGTCTTTTCTCTTTATTGGGAGATGGTGTTGGTTTTAGCTCACCTAAGCACAATGTGCTAATGGTGAGCCTTTGTTGTCGCTTTTTGTCCGTCTTCCGTTGTGCGTCGTGCGGCGTCAACAGTTGCCTTGTTAACACTATAGAGGACACATTTATAGTATAATCGTCATGAAATTTGGTCAGATCATTTGTCTCTACGATATCTTGGACGAGTTCGAAAATGGTTACAGTTGCTTGAAAAACATTGCCGCCAGGGGGCGGGGCATTTTTCCTAATATGGCTATATATTTCCTATAGTAAAACATTGTAAACACTCTAGAGGCCACATTTATTGTCTGATTTTTATGAACGTTCGTCAGAAGATTTGTCCCAATGATATTTTGGACGAGTTGGAAAATGATTCTGGTTGGTTGAAAAACATGACCCCCAGGGGGCGGAGCATTTTTCGTTATATGACTAATAGTTAAACCTTATTAACACTCTATAGGCCACATTAATTGTCGAATCATCATGAAACGTGGTCAGAAGATTTGTCCCAATGATATCTTGGACGAGTTCGATTCTTCCAGTTGGCTGAAAAACATGACCACCAGCGGGCGGGGTATTTTTCCTTAAATGGCTATATATTGCTATTATAAAACATTGTTTACACTCTTCAAGCCACATCCTTTGTCCGGTCTTCATGAAACTTGGTCACAATATTTGTCCCAATGATATCTTGAAGGAGTTCGAAAATGGTTCAAGTTGCAAACCATATGGCGGGGCATTTTTCCAAATATGGCTTTATTTAAACCATGTTTACACCAAAGAGGCCAAATTTATGGTCCGATCTTCATCAAACTTGGCAGAACATACGTCTCAATGACATCTTTACTGAGTTCCAAAATGATTCTGGTCTGTTGAAAAACATGGCCACCAGGGGGCGAGGCCTTTCACCTTATATGGCTATAGTATAACCTTGTTTACACTCTAGAGGCCACATTTATTGTCCCATTTTCATGAATCTTACTCAGAAGATCTGTCTCAATAATATCTTTGACGAATCGGTTGAAAAACATGGCCGCTTTTTTCCTTATATGTCTATAGTAAAAACTTGTTTACACTCTAAAAATTACATTTATTGTCCAATCTTTATGAAACTTGGTCAGAACATTTGTGCTAATGCTTTCTTGGATGAGTTCGAAAATGGTTCCGGTTTCTTGAAAAATATGGCCTCATAGGGCGGGCACCTTTTTCTATGGCTTTATACTGCTTTAGTTAAACGTTGTTAACACTCTAAAGGCCACATTCATTGTCCGATCTTAATGAATCTGTGTCACAAGATCTGTCCCAATGATATTTTCGACGAGTTTGAAAATAGTTCTGGTTGGTTGAAAAACATGGCCGTCAGGGGGTGGGGGCTGGGCATTTTTCCTTATATGGCTAAAGTAAAAACTTGTTAACACTCTTCAAGTCACATTTATTGTCAAATCTTCATAATACTTAGTCAGAAATGTTGTTGTAACGCTATCTTGGATCAGTTAAATCATAGTTCCTGTCTGTTGAAAAACATAGCCGCCAGGGATCGGGGAATGTATCCTAATATGCTATTGTAAAAACCTTGTTAGCACTCTAAAAGTTACATTTATAGTTTACTCTGCATGAAACCTGGTCAGAAGATTTGATCTAATGATTACTGGGGCTGCATTGAGAATGTCAGTTCCTTTGTATTTCAGCTGAGCGACTTTAGGTCTTTCAGGCCCTCTAGTTTTTCATAAATATCCAGGATGTTTCCAGAAAATACACATCATAGCATAGCATCTAGAAGTGACAGTGCCATGGGAAGAGCGAATGGAGGAAGAACACGAGAGAAAGAAGGTCAAATACCAGCCACTACTTGATGCTTGCCAACGACAAGGATGAAAGAATTGAAACCTCCCTATGGAGGTTGACAGTCGGGGCTTCGCAGGGCATTCAGTCGTGAAGGCCTACAGAGTACTTGGCATCACTGGAATGGCACGGAGACGGGCAATATAAGATGTCTGCAGGCAAGCAGAATCAGCTTCAAAATGGTTATGGCAGATGAGAGAGCAGCAGTGAACAGCTAATCAGTGTCTGGTAAAGATTTTACTTGTCCTGTGACTTGTACTTAAATAAATCCTCTCAGGTATGTCAGACTAACCATTTAACAGATTTAAGCCATCTATATATATATACCGAAAGTGCTGGTAGAAAACACATTAAACGACAGTTCGCCTGTTAACTTTATATAGATCTTAATACGGGCTACATACCCTACCTAAGACAGGACTAATTATCGGGAACTGGCTACTTATTTCATTGCGCTCTCGCCGGTAAAATTGATGTTGACATATGATGTTCATTATGCGACCATTCTACTACGTCATAAGCGAGATACTAAGCAAGGAACTCATATTCTCATCTGGTAGCGAACAGTTATCAAAAAGAAATTAGCGGGGGCAACTTAATTACAGTTCATTAAGTCCAACCTGTGTTAGCGGTCACCTCTATTAAGCAAAAACCTGTCATAAGCAGGCATTATTTTGATATCCAAAATGACCTTTAATCGTGCAAATGCACCTCTATTAAGCAGCCACCTGCTGTAAGTGGTCAGTTCTGCTGCTTCCCATATGTGGTCGCTTAACACAGATTCAACTGTTTATGCATTGTTGTGTACACCCTGTATTAAATAATACGTGACACATTTAAGTCCATTTAAATTCTTGAAATACAGCACTTAAAGTAGTTATTCTAAAATTCGCATTTTAATGGATGTGTCACTTTGAATGTTTTGATCATGTGACTTAAAATCACATTATTTGGGACGGACTTCTTTCCGAGCCTAACACAGAGATGAATGTTATGTTACCATCGTGCAAGAGATTGCTTTAGAGAGCACATCGTTTAAAAATTATAACGTCATCAGATGTCAATAGTAGCGCGGTGTCGTATTACGTCAAAGTCGAATAAGTTTTACTCTTACTTACGTATGTAGATCATATCGTTTGATTATTTCTGATTAAACTTCTTTTCGCATTATGAATCTTGTTTTTAGCTATAATATTTTAATTGTAATTCGCTTTAAGATTTTTATCAAATTTAAACAAATTAACTTTTACTTTTGTGTGGGGCTATAGATGGGCTTAGACAACCAAGCTTTGTACACAATTCCCTCCTCTTATAACCTTATTCCTGCTTCTGACGATGATCTGAATGATAAACTCAATTGAACTATCTCTAAAGCTTTTTGATCAAGCAAGATATGTACTTTATACTTGATCTGGTTTCATTTTATCGTGTCTGGTTATTCTGAATCCAGAACTTATATTAATCAAATGTATAGCGAACATTGAATACACGATTGCATATTGGATATTTGAATTTTAGCGAATACCGAGCCAAAGGCGAATATCTAGCTTGGTATGTTGTATTCGAACTTGAACGAATATCATGCCAAGGTCGAATAATCATCTGTAAATTGGACACTTGAACTTAAGCGAATATCAGGCCATAGACGAATACATAGCTTTCTATCGGACATTCGAACTTGAGCAAATAGCAAGCTAAGTTCGAATATCATGCTGGGTATTGGGTATTCAAACTATTGCAAATATTAAGCCAAGGTCGTATACCCAGCTGGGTATTGCAGTGGAAGAAACTTCCTGTTCGGGAAACTAGGGAAATCTCCATATTGGTTTCCTGATCGGGAAACTCATGGACAAAATTTGCATTTTTATTCTCGATCGGGAAATAAACAGCAATTTTATGGTGGGTTCAGAAAATGGACTGGGAGAAAACTTTAATATACAAAAAATCTGTTTTCAACACTTCCTTTCTGTAGAGGACATACATACCAATTTTTTACCGGGCAAATTTTTTTAAGGGCCTGGTTGTCTTTTAATATAGTAACACAATTTGTATAATCTACGTAAACATGGTAAAATCAGTGGTTTTCGGAATTAGAAACCAAATTTCCCTACCGGGAAACTATCGGAATTGTCAGTTTCAGAGGTTTCCTGATTGGGAAAATAGTTTCCTAATCAGGAAAAAGTGCATATGTATCCAGTTATAAATGTATACAGGTTTTATTTCTAGACATAAACTCAAACATAGTATCAAAAGTTGAAGGTGGTCGTTTTACTTAACAATGTGGCACTAGCTCTATGCATTTATACTGGAAAATTCAGCCTAATCAGAAAATTGTCCCAACTAACATCAGAAAAGTACGAAAGCCCATTAGTACCACTGAAAAGTAAAAATAAACACACGATATATATGTGAAACGCTATGTCTCGATATATTTAGCCTTTGACCTTGAAGGATGACCTTGACCTTTCACCACTCAAAATGTGCAGCTCCATGAGATACACATCATGCCAAATATCAAGTTGCTATCCTCAATATCGCAAATGTGTACATTAAATGAGCGATTTTGACCCATATATATGACCTTTGACCTTGATGGATGATATTGACCTTGACCTTTTAGCACTGAAAATGTGCAGCTCCATGAGATACTCGTACATGCCAAATATGAAGTTGCTATCTTCAATATTGCAAAAGTTATGGCAAATGTTAAAGTTTGACGCAAACAAACAAACACATTAACAAACAAACGAACAAAACAACGAACCAACAGACAGGGCAAAAACAATATGTCCCCCACTATAGTGGTGGGGGACATAAAAATAGTTCGAAGTCGTATTAACGCAAATAAAGGTGAAACTACGATAACAAACACGTATTAACGCAAATAAAGGCTTAACTACGATAACAAACACGTAATAACGCAAACAAATGCAATATAACGCTAATAAACGCGTAATGACGCTAAAAAGGCGTAATAACGCCAAACTGAAAGGCGTAAAAACGCTTAAAAGGCGTAATAACGTTAGAACGCTAAAACTGGTGCTATAACGCCAAACTAAAAGGCGTACAAATGATAAAAAGGCGTAATAACGCAAACTTAAAGGCGTACAAACGCTTAAAAAGGCGTTATAACGCCAATTTCAAAAGCGTACAAACGCTTTAAACGTTGTTATAACGCCTTTGTACAATATAAAGTGATGGCATCTTTGAAGATATTAAATCAAACCAAAACGCTATGGATACAGTTGAGTTTATTGTTTTTGTAAAGACAAGTTATGTCCTTTCTAGAAATCGTCCCTGTAAGCCAGAATAGTCAAGAGACATTTGTACGGAATCCTGTTAGTACAATCCCATTTGAATGGGTTGATTTTATGCCTATTACTTAAAAGTACGACGATGCTGTTAGTGGAACCATCCACATAGGAAGGCGACAGTACGTCAAATGAAGTCAAATGATCACATGTACACGTTTAAGTCATTTTTTTTACTAATGACTGAGATATTCAAGTTTGCAAAGTGTTGCGTTAGAAGAGTATCCAAGTGTATGTTTACGACAGCTAATTCTATTAGGATTAAATCGTCTACATCGATATGTGAGACTAAATATTTTGACGTGAAAAAACCACTTTATTTAATGTGACGTGTCTTTCTTTTTTGCCCACTGATAATTAATTCAAATGTTTTTTATAATAATTATGATACCTTTGCAATGTATAAATATATGTCATATAATAGCTATGTTCCTGGATGAGTGATTTAGAAATATAAATAGTGTTTCTTTAATTGGGCGTTGCTCTTTTACATCGCGTTTAACGTAGATGACTTGCGATAATTTATGCAGCAGGAGCATTGAACACTAATTGAATACGGAAAACTCGTGGTGATTAATATTAATTTATGCACTTGGTGAAAGTAACAAACAAAACATATGCTTTGGTTAAATGGTCATTGACTGACCGTTTTTTAATACATAACAAAAGTTCAAAACATATATCAATATATACATCAATATACATACTTAAGACATCATGAGATACAACAATTGTGCTATTGGGTAAAATGTGGAGGTTTCTTAAGAAAATGGCCTGGAGTAGTTATAACAAAACAATTTATTTCCTGCAGGTAAGTGCTTATTTGTGAGGAGATAGGGGTTGGAGGTGGGTAAATCAAATTTTTTCTTTGTTCTCTTTTGTGAAGCGGCGTGGCATCTGAGTGCGTATAATTAAAGATCGTAACTCTTCGTGTGTTTCCGTCATTGTTTACCGGGAATAGAGCCAAGCTAATCCGAATTTTATATAGATAGGTTAAAGTCTCAATCGTGATACATCGGCTATCTCGGATTCCTCCGTAAATATGGTTACATGTCAAATGCATCAAGATACTAAAGTGCATACATTTACATGCTGAAAATGTGTTTGTTAAGTATCATCCCTCTAGCAAAACTACTATATATTAACGTGTTCCACAGTTTTACAGTCCTTTTTGCTAAATATGGGCCATAACTGTGCATACGTAAACATGATCCAAAATATCCAGACGCGCAAGTGCACATGTTGGTTAATATATGTTTATACAGTTTCATCGCTCAAGCAGCATTACGTATCGTATTACGAGTGACACAAGTTCAAATTTTATTTTACCTGAAAATGTGTCATCTCTGGTTATGTTGAACAAGAAATACATTTGAAAAACAAATATTTTGCGTAAATCTTGATTTCACAAATTTATGTTTAAACTGTACGTTTCTAAATAATTAAATCGATGACAAAGATGTAATTTTCGTGTTTTTTTCAGTTGTTAGATGCATTCATCACATACAAATAAACTTGTATCTTTTATGTCGGTTTATAAATGAAAAAAAGTCTAGCCATGATACTTAAGATTGAAAATTGAAATCAAGCTGTCTTACTAACTACAAACGTGCAAATGGGCAATCCTGATATGGATATTGCCTATGAACGGGTTGATCTTAAACGCAATACTCGATATTACTACGATGCAAACGCGCAATCACGATGATAGTAGCTTGATAACGAAAACGCGAAATTACGACAGTACGGTGACGATAAGGCGATAAAACTTCGTGTTGTCACCATCGTACTGTCGCATTGTTACCATCATAATGTCATTATATATTGCGTTTTCATTATCGTACTGTCGCGTTATCATTATCGCATTGCCGTGATATTGCGTTTTCATAATCGAACTGTCACGTTATCAACATCATTATGACGTGTTATCGCCATCGTACTGTCGCCTTCCGGTGTGGATGGTTACAATAACAGCATCGTCGCACTATCGAGTATTCCGTATAAAACCAATCCATTCATAGGGGATGACAATAAGTTGATTCTGTACACATATCGGTTGCCTTTGCTGGCTTTCAGGGACGATTTCCAGAAAGACTGAAATTGTCTTTACAAATTCAATAAACTAAAATGTACTCATAACGCTTTGATTTGAATTAATGTCTTCAAAGAAGCCATCACTTTATATAGTACACAAGGCGTTATTACGCCTTTTAAAAGCGTTTGTACGCCTTTGAAATTGGCGTTATTACGACTTTTTGAGCGCTTGTACGCCTTTTCGTTTGCGTTATTTAAGAAATAATATTTTTCTATCATGGTTTGTTGTCGAATAACCCACAGTAAGGAGTATAGATGCGTAGGAATTAATCACGAGTGCGAAGCACGAGTGATTTGATAACACGCATCTATACAACTTACTGTGGGTTATTCGACAACAAACCATCATAGAAAAATATTATTTCGATTCTAACACGATTCTGATTGATTTGGTTCAAGCTTTAGGACGTGAACTATATTTTTCAATACTCCGCCCTTCTTAGTACTGATTTGGTTCAAGCTTTAGGACGTGAACTATATTTTTCAATACTCCGCCCTTCTTAGTAATATTTTGCAAATGACGTCACTTTCATTGAAAACAACAATCGTAGAAACTTAATGACGTCCCGTTTATTGATGCTACTGAAAAGCTGACATGCTATAAATGTTTTCTGAATTACGTTTCCTAACAAATAACATTCTTTGTAGACGTGGTTATGCCACCTATCACCAAATATAAAATTTATTGTTTCATTACATTTATATACATGCTACATTAATTACATTTCTTTTAGAGCGGATTTTAGCACGTGCATTTTACTGCATTACTTACTTTATTTATTCGGAACTATTTTCGATTCATTAAGCTCCGCCCATAAGTTATTGAAGAATAACCCACACTTGATTTCCTTCTTTGTCTATAGAAAACAAGTCGCGTGCCGTGTTAGAATACGCCTTTTTTAGCATTTGTACGCGTTTTTATTTGCCGTTATTACGCCTTTTTAAGCGTTTGTACGCCTTTTAGTTTGCGTTATTATGCCTTTTTTAGCGTTTGTACGCCTTTTAGGTTGACGTTATAATGCCTTTTTGAGCGTTTGTACGCCTTTTACTTTGCCTTATTACGCCCTTTTTAGCGTATGTACGCCTTTAAGTTTGGCGTTATTACGACATTTTTAGCGTTTGTACGCCTTTAAGTTTGCGTTATTACGCCTTTTGTAGCTTTTGTACGCCTTTATTCCACACTATTATGCCTTTGTTTCGCGTTATTACACGTTTATTAGCGTTGTAATGCGTTTGTTTTTCGATATTACGTGTTTATTTGCATAGAAACGCCTTTTTTCGCGTTAATACGTTTTTGCACTCTTTTATTTAAAGCTTAAGAGGTACAAATAGGCTTTCGTAGAAAAGAGCAATTGTCAGTGCTAGATAAAGTCCACAAGCATGAACAGCAATTCAATCAATTCTGATAGTTTCCCGATCAGGAAATTTGGTTTCTAATTCGGGAAACCACTGATTTTAACATTTTTACGTAGATTATACAAAGTTCGCCACCTTATTGAAAGATTTAAAAAAATGTGCACGGTAAAAATTTAGATATATATTTCCTCTACAGAAAGGCGCTGTTAAATACAGATTTGTTTGTATATTAAAGTTTTCCCACAGCCCATTGTCTGAACCCACTATAAAATTGCTGTTTTATTTTCCGATCGGGAATAAAAATGCAAATTTTGTCTATGAGTTTCCCGATAGGAAACCAAAATGGGGATTCCCCTATTTTCCCGAAGTTTCTTCCACTGTATTGGGTAATTCGAACTTAAATGAATATCGATCCAAGTAATAATACCAAGCTAGGTATTGGAAATTCGAATATTAAGGTATCCCAGGCCCTGTCCCATCTGTTCCGAAAAAGCCTGTTCAACATTTGTTTCCCTTCCCTTACGTGACCTGCCATGTCGTAGTCTGTCCCAAGCTTTTTCTTACCTGCTAATCTCGCCCAGCATGCCGTGCGAAGCACGAGTGATTTGATAACACGCATCTATACAACTTACTGTGGGTTATTCGACAACAAACCATCATAGAAAAATATTATTTCGATTCTAACACGATTCTGATTGATTTGGTTCAAGCTTTAGGACGTAAACTATATTTTTCAATACTCCGCCCTTCTTAGTACTGATTTGGTTCAAGCTTTAGGACGTGAACTATATTTTCGATACTCCGCCCTTCTTAGTAATATTTTGCAAATGACGTCACTTTCATTGAAAACACCAATCGTAGAAACTTAATGACGTCACGTTTATTGATGCTACTGAAAAGCTGACATGCTATAAATGTTTTCTGAACTACGTTTCCTAACAAATAACATTCTTTGTAGACGTGGTTATGCCACTTATCACCAAATATAAAATTTATTGTTTCATTACATTTATATACATGCTACATTAATTACATTTCTTTTAGAGCGGATTTTAGCACGTGCATTTTACTGCAATACTTACTTTATTTATTCGGAACTATTTTCGAAACATTAAGCTCCGCCCATAAGATATTGAAGAATAACCCACACTTGATTTCCTTCTTTGTCTATAGAAAACAAGTCGCGTGCCGTGTTAGAATACGCCTTTTTTAGCATTTGTACGAGTTTTTATTTGGCGTTATTACGCCTTTTTAAGCGTTTGTACGCCTTTTAGTTTGCGTTATTATGCCTTCTTTAGCGTTTGTACGCCTTTTAGGTTGACGTTATAATGCCTTTTTGAGCGTTTGTACGCCTTTTACTTTGCCTTATTACGCCCCTTTTTAGCGTATGTACGCCTTTAAGTTTGGCGTTATTACGACATTTTTAGCGTTTGTACGCCTTTAAGTTTGCGTTATTACGCCTTTTGTAGCTTTTGTACGCCTTTATTCCACACTATTATGCCTTTGTTTCGCGTTATTACACTTTTATTAGCGTTATAATGCGTTTGTTTTTCGATATTACGTGTTTATTTGCATAGAAACGCCTTTTTTCGCGTTATTACGTTTTTGCACTCTTTTATTTAAAGCTTAAGTGGTACAAATAGGCTTTCGTAGAAAAGAGCAATTGTCAGTGCTAAATAAAGTCCACAAGCATGAACAGCAATTCAATCAATTCTGATAGTTTCCCGATCAGGAAATTTGGTTTCTAATTCGGGAAACCACTGATTTTAACATTTTTACGTAGATTATACAAAGTTCGCCACCTTATTGAAAGATTTAAAAAAATGTGCACGGTAAAAATTTAGATATATATTTCCTCTACAGAAAGGCGCTGTTAAATACAGATTTGTTTGTATATTAAAGTTTTCCCACAGCCCATTGTCTGAACCCACTATAAAATTGCTGTTTTATTTTCCGATCGGGAATAAAAATGCAAATTTTGTCTATGAGTTTCCCGATAGGAAACCAAAATGGGGATTCCCCTATTTTCCCGAACGGGAAGTTTCTTCCACTGTATTGGGTAATTCGAACTTAAATGAATATCGATCCAAGTAATAATACCAAGCTAGGTATTGGAAATTCGAATATTAAGGTATCCCAGGCCCTGTCCTATCTGTTCCGAAAAAGCCTGTTCAACATTTTTTTCCCTTCCCTTACGTGACCTGCCATGTCGTAGTCTGTCCCAAGCTTTTTCTTACCTGCTAATCTCGCCCAGCATGCCGTGATATGCTTTGTTCTTATCTAACTGCCGTGCCTTGACCAGCCCAGCCAAGACAAGTATTTCACTGTTTTGCAAAATCAGAAAACTCTCTAAATGAGAACTTTGGACCTTTATCAGATGTAAAAGGTTTAGGAGAATCGACTCTGCTTAAGGCAGCGCACCCGCATGTATTGGGCACCTTTCCAAATATAATATAATGTATAATTTTCTTAATCAGCATCATTTCACTGAACTACATGTAAATTTGTAGGTAGGCTTTGCTTGCTTTAAAAAATATACTGATTTTTTTTCAAAACCACCCCACGCTCGGCTTTTGTCCTGTTTATTTGAACCGCTGGGCTATATGAACGTTCAATAATTCATCCAGATTTCCAAATATGGGTATGCAGTTGGTGTGTAAAGATGCAGTAAAAGTGTTAAAAGTTTAAACAAGACGAAATACGTATTCTTCGAAGTAACCTACGAAGTAAGTTCGCTAAATTTCACTCAACGTATGATGATTTAATTTCAAACTATAATGTTTCTTTAAAATGGCATCTAACTAACTGAATTTCCTGGAGATGTTTTGAAGCGTGTTCGCAAATTAAAATATCTTAAAGAAAATGTTTATTTTAAACTTGTCAATTTAATTAACTCATTTTTATCAAACGGATGTGATGTTAACGTACTTTAAAACACATGCTTTTTGGTTTTCGATTCACTATATATTTCTTCTCTTAAAATTTTGAATTATTAATGGAATGACCATTTTATATGTTTGATTCTTAAATATTCAATCACCTAAGCTGATTTTATTAGTATTGCGATTGTACAATACCGCCCCTTAAATATTTTTATTTTTTATTTTACAGCACTGCCCCTGGATTTTTTTCACATCATCGTGTCATCGCTTCTCAATTGTGTCATACGAAACTCTTTCACTGTTCTTGGCTACATTGAATTTTTTGTTGTCATCGCTTCTATATTGCTTCGTACGACACACTTTCACTGTTTAAGTCTACATGCATAGGTCATCGGGTTTAAAGCGTTACATTTTACTATTATTTTCTCTCTGACGGGTGTTTCGTATTTGATTTTTTTTTTAAGTCACATAAACAACCAAGCTATGTAATATGGATCTTTTACACCCATTATTGCTGCTTCTTCCTGTATTTGCGCGATGATGATCTGAAATATTAACTTTATGATGCTATATTTTTTAATCTTTTCCCAAAAAGAAGGGACTTAGTTGACACTAGTTTGTAGTTTCATTTCATCGTTCCTCAAAAAGTTGCTCTGGTTTCTTTCCTACCATTGAGTAATTAAATGGTAATTAAATTGAATGGGTTTTAATTCCCTTTTATTATTGTTTAATTTGAGATACAATGCTATTAGGTTTAATTTTATTTACACTTATAAGTATCATGAGTATTGCTGGGCCAAGTGTGAGGTTGAGCGCTCTAAAACCGGTTTAAACCCCCAGTGTTTTGCATTGACCGTTCCAAGGCGGTGAACCCAGCTTTATTCTTATATATGTTTATGTTGTTTTGTAGTGTGCTGATTTGTACTGTTTAGGCAATTTGTCACTTGCCTTAAATAAAGGACCAACTAATTGTAGATAATGAGAATGCGATACTGCCCCAGCAGCTGAAGGTTCACTTCTTTATATTCTTTTACAGACATTTTTTTATAACTTGTTATCTATGGAAGAGCGCCATGAAATGTAAGTGGTTTCAGCCAAGAAGAAATTGGGTTGGTTAAAAACAAAGTGTCAAAAAATTCAAAATAATGTTATTTATGTAAAATTTTGAACTTAGTTTACCGGTATACAGCAAAAATACCAAGAAATAGACAGATTTACAGTTTACTTTTTGAAATAAAAATAAAAATGCAACATTCATGATTCGTATTTTCAGCTGTAAATCAACCAATTTAGCCATAAAGTTATTTTAATTTCAATGCAAACACATTACATGGCACATTTCGCCATGGACATTAAGGAATTGCATGCGGTAGTAGATGTTCTTTCGCATTCGGTCGGTTTTTATCGCACATTGGACAAGCAAGTGCATATTTTGTTATTTCTTCTGACATTTTTTGCCAAAACATACTATGTAGAGCGCAGAGTTTTTTTCTTGCAGCAAAAGGGGTGTCTTTTACCCGCCCTGATCAGCTTGTCGGGTGACTAGCAAACGCACGTTGAAGATACTACCATTTTGGAAAGATAATTCGTTCACTCTAAATCTAAAATGACTTTTTACGGCCTTAAAGTATTTTACCAGTTTGCGTTTCTCACCGTATTTGTTCTAATTTTGCATCACTGACCGGTATAATTGTTTCAATTACGCATGCCCGTGCGGGTCAGCGAGTAATACCTCTGTGTTGTGAATGACTACAACGTCAAAGGGTTGTAATAGTTGTTATTCGGAACTATCCGGTCTGGGTATTTCCGATATTTGAGCACGCGCGATAGGTACAAACAAGAGCTGGCTCGCATATTTTAAACGAGAGTGAATCAACAATTTCTCTTTTTTTTTATAGTATATACCACTCTTTTTCTCCTCAAATGTTCGTTATAGTTTATAAAAATACCACGAATAATCATTTTTCTTTAGATGAACTAATCGCAATCGTGTTTAATTTGTTAGAATTCTATGTAACACGATAATGCTGCATGTACATGTAAACAGCTTCGGTGACGTACATGTAACTATGTCATTGCATATAATGTGCGCAGGCCCGGGCATACAGTTTTAATGGAAGTTTGTAAATGAAGCTAACTTAGCATTAACTCTATCATATATAAATAGTATACTATTCAAACATATTTAAAATCATAAAGGCAAATACAAAACAACAAAAACCTAACTATCCTCAGTCAATTCGTAGTACTAGAACTAATAAATCGATCCATATCAGTTACATATTTATATGTGAATGGATATAGCTATATTGCTAGACAAATAAAACAAGAACATGGATTGTTTTTTCAGCAGAAATATTCAATAAGTCAAGCAGCTTTTATAGGTCCCTACATCACCATACAACTGACAATCTGCGCGACACACGAAGCGACACACGACATTTTATTATTCAAATGTCGCCTTTTTGTAGGCAGCCAAAAGGCGATATATCGTGGTAAATGTCGCGTGTCGCTTCCTGTGTTGCCCAAAATATAGTGTGTCGCTTCGTATATCGTTATTGTCAAAGGACGACACACGAAGCGACACACGATATTTTGGGCGACACACGAAGCGACACGCGACATTTTATTATTCAAATGTCGCCCCTTTTTATTCGAATGTCGTGTGTCGCGGTCTAATTTCAGACCGCGACACACGGCACACTAAGCGAAACACGACATTTTGGGCGACACACGAAGCGACTGTGTTGAAATGTCGCTATAATAATATCGCCTTTAAAGCTAAACGTGATATAGACCTGAAACTTGAAAAAGGTGAATGGCATAAAGATTCACCCCTTTGTGTCTGCCCGTTCGTTCGTTCGTGGTAAAAGCTAATAGTGATATTGAATTGAAACTTCATGTGCTGAAAGATATCATTGAGAAGTGCAGTGCAAAAGAACCATTAATCTTTTCTAGTTATTGCCCTGTTTATTTGTATTCATGGTTTTTTCTTGATTAATTGAAAACTGTTCGTGATATAGACTTTAAAATTAGAATGGGTGAAGGGCAATAAGAGTCACTTCTGTCCGTCCGTCCGCGGTGAAGGCTATTAGTGATATTAAATAGAAGCTTCATTGGCTTAATATATCATTGAGGAGGATGGCTGCAAAATAACCATTGCCATTTCTTGCATATTTTTTAGTAATTGCCCTTTGTAAAGGTTATTTTTGTGATCAGTGAAATAGACTTGAAACTTCATATGCAAAGATTTCCTTGAGAAGAAGTGCAGTGTAAAGGAACCAAGTTTTAATGCTTTGCTTGCCTTTTGTCTGGAGCATAACTTGAAGTTTTAAGTGATATTAACTTGTTACTCCATAGGCTGAAGGAAATCATTGAGAAAAAGTGCTGTATAAAAGAAAAATAACACTTCCTTGCACACTGTGTAATTACCCTTTGTAAGTTTTAATACTTGGATTCTGTCTGTAGCGTTACTTGGAAAGTATTACCCAATTTTGTGATACGTGTTCATCAGCGCGGCATCCGTGTCCTATGGACACATCTCGTTTAATTTAAAACTGTCTGAGACAACTTGGTTAGAACAGTTTTATATATGCAAACTGGATTGCGTTAACTGTGTTTAGTCACTGGTAATGCTCTAGACGACCAGTCCTATTTCTAGTCGCTAATCATTGGAAACTGTTGCTGTCCAATGGAAGTCTGTTTGCTTTTGCGTAACGAATTGCATCTGAACTTTATATGATACCTATATGATCAATAAAGATAGTGGAATGAATATAGGACTGTAGAAGCGAAACCGTTTTTGGTCATCAATGACTGATAACAACCACAAAATATTCAATGAAATCACGAACAATCAAGTTTTTAAAACAAATAAAAAACAAACATGTGTATGGAACAATCTATAACGCTCCACAAAATGTTTTTTACCCCTGCACAAGATGCACTTAAATGGTTTTAAAATGTTTGAGAATCAAACCAATTGCCTTTACTACACACATACCGGTATTAAATTATTATGATTTTACGCTTTTGTGTTCTTAAATGCATACAAACAGACATGATATGGTCGTTTTATAGTTTGTGGCTTATTAGTTTTACGGCTATCGATGACAAAATATCCGTCCACTTGAAAAATCTCTGCAGTGTCATCTCCAAAAACAACAGTGAGTACAGAGACAAGTTAAAGACCTATGGATTCGTACTATTGTTGCTTA
Organism: Dreissena polymorpha; assembly: GCF_020536995.1. Classification (NCBI taxonomy): domain Eukaryota; kingdom Metazoa; phylum Mollusca; class Bivalvia; order Myida; family Dreissenidae; genus Dreissena; species Dreissena polymorpha. The sequence continues at coordinate 106,310,483 of NC_068358.1, forward strand.
AAATATGCGCTGCAAGAAACATTTGAACTTTTTAATGTTTTTGAAAAGCGTAAACAAGAAACAAATACCCGTTCTGTCGTTATAGACACCATTTTATTCCGTTGAAGTACCACAACAATGTATCACGTGATCATAGACCCCTGACACTTGTCGTAAATATGCTCTCCTCATCATTGAAGTTAATGCACGTTTCTTATTGTTAATGCTTTTTTATTCCAAAAATGGTTTTACATTTGTAGTAATTAATACTTTACCCTCTTAGCGTCTTTAAATTTAATATGGTTAACACATATCTTTTACCTTATAGTTAATTTCTGTTGATTGGTAAGACATTAGTATAGCATTATTTAGGTATTTTATGCTATATTTATATATTTTTATTATTTTTGAAATCTTTCTGATCTATATGAATACACAACCAATCGGTACAATTTGGGTCTTAACAACCACAATATCGTCTCTCTTCTTCCAGCACTTGCACAAAGATGCTTTGACCTAAACAGAAGTAACTGGTATTTGTTCATTCTTACATTGCAGTGTGTCTCAGAAAGTTGTAACATTGAAATTGTTGCTCTGGTTATTTCTGAACATTGATTAATTGAATCTTAATTCGATTGAACACATGCGTTCACTTTTGTTTCCGTTGATTTTTATTTACGATCATATGGGGTTAATGTCTATTTACACTAATATGTTGTTTGAATATCGCTGTGCAAAGTGTGAGTTTCCAGTACCCACAAACTTGTTAACCTTTCCAAGGCATTGATCCCAGCTTTATTCAATGACTTTTGCATTTTTTGTGTGTTCTTTCGTAGTGTGCTGTGCTGTTTTGGCAATTGGTCACTTGCCATGTATTAAGGACTAAGCATGTTAATTGTTGAGAGTGCGACACATCTTGGGCAGCTGGAGTATTACTTCTTTATATTTAAAGAACAGTTTCTATTTGTATGCATTTCTAGCATTAGGACGCAGATGTCTCAAATGCATTTTTAATGTTCGTTCTTTTTTTAAAGTATGGTGCATTTGTACAAGGGTATAAACCTTGAGACCATCTGAAGTATTTTTACATTTAATTTTAGTACTTTCAATAAAACTCATACTGCGCTTTATCTTTCATTATTTTTCCACCATGTTAGCAGTTTAATTGTGGTCAAAATCTTAATTTGAAGTTCTATTTGAAAACCAGTGTACGGTTGACGTATGAACATATTTTCCTATGCCTATGCTCGTCTTAATAATATATACGTATAATGATTACAGTCATAATATTAACTAAAGCTCAACATACGTAGCAGCATCTCAACGCAAAATCTATCCGATGATCTGGTTACTTATTGTAATCGCACAGAATTGTGATGATTGTTTTTTAATCATATGAAATTCCTCTCAGCATAAACAGTTATGATATTTATTTAACATCTTTTTCTAGCTCTGATTATATTTTTGAGCTCCTATTCAATTATTCAATTACATGTACTTACAAGCGCTTTTGGGATGTTACATAGTATTCAGTCGAAAAGAGGAATAAACCTAAATGTTAGAAATTGAAGCCGTTAAAATAAAGATAGACCAACACCATGTTAAATACATGTGCAAAAACGTTTCCAAAAAGTAACTGTGGTCTGTAGTCTTGCGTAAAGCATTTTGTCGCTTTAAATAAATTACTTACAGTATTTGAAAATGTGCGAAGCTATCAAAATGGCACTAATAATATTATTTTAGAGCAATAGTACACCAATAGCAAGCCTTGTGTAATTAATTTTAACAGCATCGAACGGATTTTGAGGAAAGAATGTACAATTCGCTCAGTATTGAGAACAATGAATTGGACTTCTTAAGTGGTGAAACATTTTTCTTGAAATAGCTTAATGAGTAGCTGTTAATGTCACTTTGGTTTTTTCTCGGTTTCCCTTAAAGCCAATGGGACATTGACAAAATTTCATCAAAAGGATGTACATGAATAATACGATAATTATATTGACTCACTAGAACAAATGCCATTCAAACATTGACGACATAACCGTCGCACTCTTCTGTCTTACAAATTGGTGTTTATTTCCAGTTATGTAAACTGAAATCGGCACATTTTGTTTGTGTTTCTTTGGACGATGTGGGCATAAAAATCATACTTTCGAGTAGACTTCCACTTAATTGCTATAAATTATCACCAATCGAGAACGAAATTATGACACGCATGTTTTGTTTTTATGCTAAATTTTAATTTAAGTAACAGTGCATCATTATTTTATTTCCTGTCAAACAGCGATGTGGAGATTTGTGTAAAAAGTGAAAAGAAGTCTACATTTTCAGTAGCTGCATTTGATTTTTAATTATAAACCAATCGATATATCAATCAACCAACCATTAAATGAAACATTAACAAGTATGACACTCACGTGTGTCAAACATAAAAGAAAATTCGTCGGACGTTATCGCATTCTTCGTGGAAAACCGGAACATGCCGTGAGGTAAAATTTATTAATCTTTATCGTTAAACGGTTTTATCGGAACGCTCGTATGCACACTCGCTTATCACTAAGGCGACCCGGATTTGATTCCTGCTCCTGCCGCATGTGAGCTTTGTTTGTGGTCATCATACCGAACATGTGAATTTTCCTCCGGGTACCCCGCACCGCCCCCACAGCACAAGACGACATCAAAATATGTTTCATTTAAAGTTGCTGAAAATCTTTTAAACGTTAGCCCAACTTTCATGAGTCTACAATGAATAGATAGGAGAGCTGGGACTTGCGCTCGGTCCTCACAAAAGCTTAAACAAGTTGTTTGTTTCCACTAACCATATCCGTCTCTATTTTTTGCAACCGACCCTTTACAATTGTTTTGACGTTTCAAAATAGCTTGTGTATAGTATAAAACAATTGTCAAATAAAAACGTTAAGCCGACGTACATATTCTTTTTGGCAATATTAGTTGAAACAAAAAACTTTTATACACACGTACAGACACATCGGAACGTTTATTTCGTAAATTAATTTTTTAGTAGGAATGGCATCGAATACCAAAATTGCAAATCGAATAATTAAATTTTCCTTTAATCGAATATTTTATACTTAAAGACCAGATGACCTACGTAGCCTAGCATCACATTTTATGCTGATAACTAGAAAGTTGTGTTTGAGCATAATTATTAATCACTTTCAATTTTAATTTCATAAAACAAAATGCATATGTAGCTAAATGTAATTTCTAGCATTTTTAACAAACGTTACTTCATCCAAATATCAATGATAATAAATATTCTGTATTGAATGCTGAAAATTTTAATTACAACTAATATATATATATAAAGCTGTACTTCAAATCAGTCTTCTCGTAGTGCCAGTTATCATTACTTAGTATCAGTAATTATGACATCACACTGCCCAATCGACGTTTTGGGTATTTCTATGAACTTTAGATTATCAAGCATTTAGCAGTATTTGTGTGTGAATTGTTCATTATTAATTAGAGTGTACATTAGTGGGACATATCTGCATTCAAGTAAATATACACTATCTGAATGTAATGTATATTCATGAGTACTATATGCATTCACATAAAAATACGGCGGTACCATACCAATTATTTTGATCACAGTAGAGCATTCAGACGTGGAATTCATATTTTAACTTGAACTTTTCTATTTGTTAATATGTTAATGCGTTTTTGTTGTTGTCCATTTTAATGAAAGAATAGGCATTCAATATTATATATTGTTGTCTGATACAACAATAGATCCCTTTCACGTACAAATTGGTTGGAAAATGGAACATTTGTAGAGTTGTCTTTTATGCCACAACAATAAAGTTACCTGAATAAATGCAGAAAAGAAAAATTGTTTATGTAAAATGTAGAAATCTATAAAGAGCAATTATTCAAACATAACTCATTTACCCGGGGCCACATGTATAAATGCGCATCATATATTGTACTTAAGGCTGTTTATAGTTCCATAAAAACCGTTAGGTTGTTACTCAGAACTAGCGAAAAATGTATATGTATATGTATATTGCAGAAATATTTAAAGTACAATAAGTCAGACGAATACCATTGAACCGGAACGATAATACTTAATCCACATCTCCCCTTGGTAGTTAAGGATGTTTTATAGTTGAATAAAAAGGTTTCAATAGTTTCTGGAATTGATTCCGGACGGACCAACAGGCGAAATGACGAGGGAACGGATGGTCAAACCAGTGACTTGATGCGTCCTCTTGAGGAGCAAAAACTCACACATTTGAAATTATATTTTATTAATGTATTCGCATTACGGAACTATTATTATTAGTAACATATTATTTTAATATATGTTTTAAAAGGACATTGTGTAAACAATTCCAGCATAAGGGAGCATTTCATACACCGTTTTAGTTAGCAACATACCTTTTGGCTTATATATCATGCTTTTTTTTCTTCTTTGTTCTGATGAAGTTGTTGTTGCATCAATGTCACTATGGTACATGATAAGTATTGATGCAAAGCATCAAAGGGCGTCGGGAATTTCAGTGTAAAGGGCACTCAATGAAGTTACATGGAGCGAATTTTTTTCTACTTTAAATATTAATATATTGGCCGATTATTTTAAACAAAATAGAAAAAGATACTGGTATAACCATTATCTATGAGTGTGTGTTATAACCCCCAAATAACCATTATTTATGATGTTGTGTTATAACCCCCAAATAACCATTAGGCCACAACAAATTGACGATTTGTTCTACGGATTTTTGCTTCCCAAAAATGGAGCGAGCGAGCGAGCGAAATAAAGTAAATTTATTTTTATTCTATTTTTTGTTAAATCACAGGCGAGCGAAAAGCAAAAAATAAAAATACATATATTGTCTATGTACATTGATATATTTTGCCAAATAAATGCATGATATCTGCAAAATACCAGCACAAGATCATTTAGAAGTAATAATTGAGAATAAGCCCTTATCAAATGTTGTAAAAATAAATAAAAAAGTATCTAATAGCTGTTCTGCTTACTCACACGAGGTAGTGGTTACTCAAAGTGTACATGGTACATGTAGTTTTCATTATCAAAGTTATATAAGAAGCTCAGTTTGTTGTCAATGATGGTTTAATAACATGACTCATTAAATAATAAAATAAATATCAAGCATAAGCAGTGATTTTTCTTCGCGTCATGTTTAACAGCCTGTGCCTTTTTGATTGGGGATAACGTGCGATAAACCATGAAATTGGGAATATTGAATAATATATATTATATTATGATTTATATAGATAGCAGTATTCCAACTGTTAATAAGTGCATGTTTAACTGCTTTATAAAATGTATATTATAGAGTGCTAGGGCATAAAACTGCTTTATGATAAACCCAATAAACCCATTAATTTTATTTAAAAAATGAGACTTATTTTTGAAAATTTGGCGAGACTTTTAAATGAAAAAAGGTTACTCTTTGGGAAACAGCTTTTTTACAATTTTCAATTTGGACACAGTCTATAAGAGTCTGTAATTTGAGGCAAAAAACACTGATACGAAATATCTCAAATTTGTATTAGTTCTTAATCTAAATATCATAGGTTATGGTATTATACAATACTCGATTACTTTTGTTATGTTAGCACTGTTAAAATTAGAAATGAGAAGTTTAAGTTTTGTTAAGTAAAAAAAACATAACTTCCTAATGAAAGAAAAATAAGAAATAGGTAGTTAAAGTTTTGTATTTTATTATAAAAAAAGTCAATCAAATGCCAGTAAAGCTGTTGAGGTCCAGAAAGTGTCTTCACTTGTTTACTTATGTTAAATTCGTGTTTTAGTGGCATAATGTACACCTTTCACTTAGCCATCAACAGTTTGAACTAGTAGATAGGTGGCTCGTACAATTTATATTATACTCGACATTTTTGTCGAGTTGAACGGCGACACTCCTTTGCATGTTAATTTTTAATATTTTAACTTAATCAATACCAACAAGCTTATTGCAGATTTTTGACCAATCGAACGCATACCGGCGACATTTCACATCCTGATGTAGATACGGTTGAAATTATAAAATAACTCAAATCATATGTGAGCAATAACTTACTGCCCCGGGAGAAAATTAACATTTCCATTTTTGTCTTTTGCCGACATGACAAGACAGACTAACGCTGCCATTTGTTTTTACAGTTGCGCAGCAAATTTTTTGCTGCGGGCGCAAAATAAAAATAAAAATGTTTTTATTAAGTCTTAAGATTTGTAGGTGCGGCAAATCCATCGAACATTTAATCAATTTGTTGTGGCCTTATCTATGATTTTGTGTTGTAACTCCCAAATATTTCTTAGTTCATTTTATTTACATTGGTTTCATTTTTTTACTGGTATCCGTGTGCAGTTTTCATTAATGGAACAGAACTGTGTAGGTTTTAATAAATCTGCTTCATCTTGTAAGCGTAATTTCATATTTTTCTCAACTTCAAGGGGAGATGATTTTGAACTTATTCTTACGTTGCTCATTTACGATAGGGGTTGAGTACTCATTGATATGAAAACACTGTAAAAGTTTGAAAAAAAATTTGGAATGAAAACTGTAAATTGTACAAAGAAGCTGCATTTCACAATACTTTGAAATTCAGTAAAAGATCATAATAGATTTATTGCTCCGATATTCATCATTTTCAATAGGGTTCGAGTAATACTGATATCAAAACACTTAACAAGTTTGGAAAGATTCAGACGAAAGTTGTTAAATCTTTTAAACAAGTGGAAATTGTTTATTTTGTCAAATTTAATAGAAAAAATTCTGGACTTATTGTCCCGATGTTTCTCATTTTAAATGAGGTAAAAAATGGTCATTGATCTGAAGACACTGTAAGTTTGGAAAGAATCTGATGAAAAATGTTGAAATAATCACCTAACCAAGCAGTTTTTCACTCTGATTTTTAAATTCAAAGAGACATAATTCTGGACTTATGGTCCGATATAGCTCATATCGAGTTTGGGTCTTCATTGATAAAAAAAACTTGTGAAAGTTTGGGAACAATCGGATGAAAATTTTGGACTTCGAACAAGGATTTCAAAATTTATCAAATTCTAAGGAAGATAACTATGGATGTAATGGTCGGATAATGCTAAAGGGCCTATACCACCTGGATAGTAATACGTGTCGCGCTTCGCGCTTCGCGCTTCGCGCTCTATATTTGATTCTTAAAAAAATTACTCCGAGGAGTGCTTGACTCTTGGGAAACGGGTTGCTGGGACATAGCTCCTCCTTGATAAGCGGCTGCTTCCTTTATCGCAACTCATTGTTACAATCAATAATACGCGTTGCGCTTCGCACTCTATATGTGGTAGGGATGGGCCTATGATAGACAACCATAAAAATACATGGATAATAGATGTGTTGTTTGCATTTATTTGTTCATATAAAAACACGTGTATTTTTTATAAGATATTTAAGTGATGTAAGAAATTTTAATTGACGTTGTAACCACGTTGCATCCATTAATTTTATTAAAAATGTCCTACACAAATGCAGTACTTATTTACACTAATTTACACAAAAAATCACCACTATGCAAGATTTTCTTAAAACAAAAATATAAACATTGATCCGAAAAATAACTTCTCTTCCCATAAGCGAAAAAAATGCATAACATACTAGTCGCCGCCCCCCAGGGCGACGCCAATTAACTTCAACCTATCTGGACGCATTTTATTTTGATCATCAGACGCATGTTATTTTTCTCGTTAAATACAATGTATGATATATGGTCTATGACATAAGCATAAACTACATAATGACGCTTTAAAACAAAGATAACACTAAAATAGCCCAAGAACATTTCGCACATGTAAAACGAATTCAAAAGCTTAAATATATCTATGTTTTATCGAAACAGTGGCCGTTGAATTTTATTGTGTATACATTTTTGGCGTTGTGTTTGTTTGTCATTTGTACGCATTGCGATGAGTTTGGGAGATCACGTCCGTCGTTTTCTGAAGAAAATGTTGACGAATTAGCCACATACCCCAACTTTTTGAACAATTAATAATATGATATTTCTAATGGTTAATATGCACCATCTTAAATATTTGTTGCTACGTTTTAATAAAATATGCCGAACAGTCGAAGTGCTGATAATTTACATGCAATAAATACAATGATTTTATTTGAAAACATTTGTGATTGTAGATCTTTCATTGATTGAAATAAGAAGAAAGGAATATGAGTTCAGACATTTAGAGATAATACTGGTTTTATTACATGTTTAATGCATATATGTGAATGTCACGGAGAGAAGCTTAGAAGTTACAACCTTACTAATAAGGATAAAACAGACACTTAATATTATGAACAATAAATCATATTATCAATATCCTATTTATATAAAATAATCAACAATAAAACCTAGAAATACCACCTATACAAGGTAAACTGATTACCTCAATGCTTTATACTCGAGACAATTCTACCTAATGCTGGAAATGAACACCTGAGCAAACTATAATGGAACTAGTTTCGTTAATTGAATATATGCCTAACATGTGTGTTTCAAATCCTTTACAGATTAATAAAACGTTAGAAATTATTGCTAACTTAAGCATGTTGCAGTATTTTTGTCTAAAATTGTGCATTGTCTAAGAGTGTACATTTGTGGAAAACATGATGATTGAAAGCAATAGTTTGTATTACCTGTTTTGATTTTTGCTTAATTTTAATGTATATTCATGAATATTATATGCATTTTGCACAACAATACGGCGATACCATACACATTATTATGGACACGGTTGAACATTTAGACGTTCTTATCTTTGAAAATTCATAACAACCTGTGTTAGTAGCCACTTCTGTTTTCAAACACCTGTCATAAGCAAGCACAATTTTGATTTCCAACATGACCTCATATAGTGCAAATGCACCTCTATTAAGCAGCCACCTGCATTAATTGGTCAGATCTGCTGCTTCCCATAGATGGCTGCTTAATACAGGTTCAACTGTTTTTATAATTTTACTGTATTATTTGTTGATATGTCGATTTTTTTTGTCTTCTATTAATGAAATGTAAGGGGTGAAACTCAAGCTGCCTGACAGCATAGCACTCTAAAAATCAAAATCGCATAAGAATGAATATTAAATCGATTACATATGGTTTATAAAGAGATTCTATTTCGACGGCAAAACAAAGATGCGTTCACATATTTCGACGTAATGCTATTTCTTTAACAAATAAAAACATCAAACGTAGTAGAAGAAGCTTAAATTGTTTCCCTTCATATAATAAAGTGACAGTGCAGCATATTCGTTTTAATGAATCTAGAACACAACAATTATGAAATTGCATAAAAAATGGGAGAAACATTCATCATCACTAGAAAGTATTAAATAGTACCAATTATATCATTTTCGCGCAATCAATCTGAAAATGGATCAACAATAAGACTCAACCGACCAAATAATATATTTACATTAAACTATTGTGGTTATTTTATTATGGCATTGTCGTATTTATTTTGTTTAAATTTAAATAAAATAACTTTACCATTGAGAACAGTAATGCATGAATTTTTACTCAAAAGCAACATTAAGGTGCTATGATTGCTAACATTCAATGCGTGGCGGTTTCCGGTTTTGAAAAGAAAACTCTGTGTTTTTGGACAAGTCGAAATTTGAAATGTATTTCTTAAGCCTTAATCAACGAAACAGCGTTTTATAAACTGCACTATCAAAAGCGGCGTTCGGAAAACAATCTTTACAGGGTTAAACCCACAACATATATATTTAGTTTTGGAGAATTAATTCCACATATTTTAAATTTCGCCCTAAGCCTGGATTTCAGAACCATATACATATTTATTTTAAAAAAATCATGAAAAATTCATTTAACATTTTAAAACGTCTTAAAATGTATTAATATATTTGTAAGGTCGAACTGTATAAACGTACAAAGTTTCAAACCGTAATCGTCGACAGGTAATTAATAATTAATTACAAGAATTAAGTCGCCTTCGCCATAATGGTCGACTTAACTCTTCAAAATTGGATTTCGGCTTCGCCCAACGGTCGCGATAGTATATAAATAAATATATATATATATATATATATATATATATATATATATATATATATATATATATATATAAGACGTAAGACGTACTATTTATATATTTATATATATATATATAAAGCCCACTCAGCCTGCTCATCTCTCAGTCTGTTCAGGAGATACATAATGAGACCATAACATATTGAGTGATTTTATAGCGAACGTCATAGCCTCTGACCAGACTGCGCAAATGCACATGTTGAGTATAGGAAACGCTGGTCGAAACGCATAAGGCCCATTTTCGCATGACGCGGCTATGAAAGTGTGATTTAAATGTGTCGAAAGAAAACTGCGCTTAAATCAAACATTAACATACGATATATTTCGATAGTGAAGAAATACACTCATATTAAGGCATGTGAAGACACTTATGATGTGCAATCCCGTAGTATATTTTTATCTTCTTACGCTAATGTGTGGTTTGACACTGACAACACACATTTCATGCGGTGAATATGCAACTTATAAATGGAAAAAAAAACACACAATAGTTAAACCTTTGTTTTCATTTTATTTATTTATTTAGAAAGTAAATTGCAAACTTTATTTCAAAGTCAGCGACTATATTTTAAAAAGATATTTCTTGTTCTATTTAGTCGTTTTCGGTTTTAGCGATTATAAAGCATTTTTGAGGTTGTCTATAGTATACCTGTAGTAATTGGTGAACTCATGGTCAACGTTTTATAGATTGAGAACTGTGAATATAAACAAGCTTAACCTTCTACTATTGCGTCGTAAGCACCCGTAAATACAAAAGATCGCCGCTATAAAATTGAGAACAAAAGAAAATTTCCAAGAAATCCCCGCTGTAGAAGCATGAACGAGGTTACGAAACAGATCATTCGTGTTATATTTAATTGTTTGTTATATTCGGTTTAAGTGATTATGAAGCATTTTTGTTGTTGTCTATCGTATCCCTGATGTTATTGTTGAACTCATGTCCAACGTTTTATTAATTAAGAATATAAACAAGCATAATCTTAAACATTTGCGTTGTTTCCCCGAATCTATTAATAGCCTCAGACTAACAAGCGTAATCTTATACTATTGCGTTTTTATCATCCGTGCAATTGGACTCTCCCTTGTTTATCAGCAGCCGCATCTATTAATAGCCTCAGGTTACGAATGGGCTGAGCAAATAAACTACGTCACGTAGACGCACGGAAAGTAGACTATTTTAATCATTTATAAACAATCTTAATCATTCATAAAAAATCTCTTCCGCGACATGTATAATACAATCATTGTTTATTGATTCTTTTCTATATAAGCTCCGTTCGAAACTATTACATTTAACACGTTATTCATAAAATGTTTCCATTAGTGAATGAATATAGTTGGAGAACTCAAACCTGTTGCATAAAATATACTACTCTTTCTCGCGCGAATGTGGCAGGTAGTAGGCTCCCCGTAGATAAGCCGAACCGACTTGAAATTTTGAGTAACAACATAAGCTGGTCGCTACGCGACCAACTAATAAAACTGTTAAAAGCTGTTTTGTTTTTCATTAAATGAATCATAATTAAGTTAATACATTATGTCGTACCAACAGGGTGCCTCAAATTGCCTTAATTGCTTTTATTAAGCGACAACTGACATTAATGTGACACGATTTTTTTTGTTTTAATAATTTTACAAGCTTTTTTTGGTCAGAAAATGTAAGCCGAGGTCAGTGTCTGGTCGCGCATCAGCGTAGCTACGAGGTTGACAATAGTAACATACCACAATCAACATAAACAATAAGTGAAGAGTTATGCATGATAAAAATAGAGGCGCCTGCTTTAGGCTACTCAAAAGCACCCAAAAATTCCTGCATTTGTACCCATACAACCACGCCCTTTGCACACCTGTATACTGCCCTGCAAGCAACTTAAATGATCGTGTACTTTCCCAAATAGTTTCAAACAATTAAGTGAGTTCTGAACCTCATTTGCAATATAATGATTCTATACTGAGTCATCATTTGGGTCATACACACGTTTTGATTTAAAATCTCACGTAATACGATAATAACAAACAATGCAATTTGCTAATAATCATCACTATATTTCACCATTTGGGAAATATGCAATTAAACATAGTTGATCAATGCGTTTTCCGTTGTCTCATATATCTTTGCTTCAATGCATCATGCTGACTGTCAGGTACTATATGTTGTTAAATAAAGCAAATTTTTAATTTCGGTCTGTTGTATAAACTTTATTATTTTAACGATTACATTTAATTGTCTAGTTCTATTTATATATTGGTAGGCATGTCGCAAGCTGGTGGTCGTGGGCAAATTTCCGTTTTATTTCTAGCACAGCGATTCCAGTGGTTTAATTTAGTCATAAAATTGGAGCATCGCAAAGATTAAGCCAACTACGATCAAAGATAATGTCAACACAGCAATAAACACCACTCATTTTACGACTTGTTTATTTCAAAGCTATCTGCGTGAGATTCTGTCAAAAGTGCTTTCATGCAGTCTTCAATTCGTAGATTTGATAAAAATTGATAAAACGATCAATAACGTAGACAAGTTACCAATACTCAAGAACTCTTAACTGCGGGTGTATCTGTTGTTGCATTTTAAATTTAAATATGAGTCGTGTTCTGAGAAAACTGGGCATAATGCATGTGCGTAAAATGTCGTCCCAAATTAGCCTGTGCAGTCCGCTCAGGCTAATCAGGGACGACACTTTTCGTTTTCATGATATTTTTAGTTTCAAGGAAGTCCCTCCTTACCAAAAATGAAGTTTAGGCGGAAAGTGTCGTCCCTGATTAGCCTGTGCGGACTGCACAGGCTAATCTGGGACGACACTTCACGCACATGCATTAAGCCCAGTTTTTTCAGAACACGACTCATATATGAACTTATTACATGTTATGTATTTTGCAATTATTATTCAGCTTAACATAGCTTGCGATCTCTTTTTTAATGTAATTAAATGCTATGTAAAAATAAATGTACACAAACATTCGCTTTCTTAATTTAAAAGCAAAATATAATTTGAGGAGTAGAATGTAGAGCATATCCTCCATTTGACATGTTTTTATCAACAAATTAAACGTCGTGGAATACGGATGTAAATAAAAGGTTTTAATGTTTTCAATATGTACGCCTCTGATACAAAATGCAATATGATTAAATCTCGTATCCAGGATAAACATCATAAAAATATTAGTTGAGAGTTTATGGGCAGTTACCGGCTGATTAGAAAAAGTATTTTTAGCTAAAAATATGAGTCGTGTTCTGAGAAAACTGGGCATAATGCATGTGCGTAAAGTGTTGTCCCAGATTAGCGTGTGCAGTCCGCTCAGGCTAATTAGGGACGACACTTTCCGCCTTAATTGGATTTTTGCTAAGTAGAGACTTCATTTAAACGAAAAATGTCATAAAAGCGGAAAGAGTCGTCCCTGATTAGCCTGTGCGGGCTGCACACGCTAATCTGGGACAACACTTTACGCACATGCATTATGCCCAGTTTTATCAGAGCGCGACTAATAGTAACAAATTATACAGGCATTTTTCTGAAGACAAACATATGACCTTAATTGTCGATCAATATAAGTTGGACTTTAATACAAGTATGCGTTATATATAAGATATACGGCTGATTTAATTTTAAAATAAATTCTGTCTCAATTATGCTGACGGTACTCCACCGGTTTATGGTTTAGTTTGATGTACATACTTCGTTTGAACTTGGATACTGTCATGCAGAGAACGAAATTAAAATACGCTTATTTAAAGTTCGGCAACGTTTCATCAAATCTACGAATTTGACTAACGAACTGATGGGTAAAACGTACTCATTAAAATGAATAAGCTCATTCAAATTATTTCCACCAAATGGAACGATGTTGCGTGTACCATTTTTCAGCTACTAAAGATTTTTTGCTGGTGAATTTACTCAAAGATTTAATGTTGCAATAACTCGAAAGACTAAATACTGCAATAACTCGTGAGATACGAATAATATAATTATAAATCTTCGTATGCGATGAAAACGTAATTAATAATACATATGCTTGGTACAAGCATAACAATTTTACAGGAGGTCAAACAACTGGTGACTGTTAACAAATCCAATACTGTTGTGACTTATTGACGTTCGGTTGTATTAAAAACATTGCACACGCGCAGACAAAGGAGCAATATGAAGGTTAATGGCTTATGTGTTATTGATAGGATTTGTTTGCTCTACAGGATTCTTTTTTTTGCTTGAAAATGCCCAAAGCCTATTCATAGCCTTTACAAAATTATTTTATCGTTTTTAAATGATCATTATCTTGAAACAAAACAAAAGCAATTAATTTCTTAGTCAGGAGAGTTGTTTGTATTAATATGATGTAAACATGTCTATACATAAATTATTTAAATTTTCATCATGCCTCTTCGAACTATAACTGATTTATCATATCGTTGATTAAATGTTTCCTTCAAATCCATTGTCAACAATTTACAAATTAACTCATGAAAATCGAGAGACACGTTATATACATGTATATCGGTTTCTAAAAGCAACTATCCTAATAAAAAATGAAACAACAGCTTATGCGCGTCACTGAATTGTCATTTAAAAGTCAATCAATTATATGGAGACACACATGTCAAGACTCCACCACTCACGTACGTCACTAGCGTCAACATGGGCTACCTCTACAACAGGACACGCTTCGCTTGGTATTCAGTGCGTTTTTCAAACGACAAAACTACTCGGCAATTTAATGTCACTGTTTTTAATTGTGTATACAGCGATGTAAAATGGAATGTCCTAAAAACCCCGCATGGTTAAAAAACAACAACATTAATTTTACTCGTAAAAAAAGATCTAGAACATGGTCCGTTAATTGACATTAAGTTCTATTTAAGCAAACCCACATCAACATTCCTCGCGTAGACAAGTGGCTACAAGTCGTGAATAATGCGCAACTTTTCTTGACCCTATGATCCTCTTTTCCCCCACATCATTGCCATCTTTAATACTGTAATCAACCTCTTTGTCGTCTTTTTTGTGTTCGTTGCAAAACTCATCATTCGTAACATCGTCGTTATCGCCTGCATCACCGTCATCATCGTTTCGTCAACGTCAGGACCTCCATCATCATCCTCAACAGAACCGATTACGCTACCACCATGCGTATCATCGATTGATTTTTTACCGTGTTCTGATTTGTTTTTAGAAAATTCAATGCTTTCAAATGCAATTTTTAATATTATTGACAAGGTGACATCATGCAAAGTACTAAAAGATTTCGAACATTCTTGTATAGTGCCTGCATGTGTTAATTATTACCTGAAGTTATTAAAATTCGCAATTAATCACAAAATGTGACCTTTTATATTACAAACAATGCCGGAATTATAATTATAGATAGCATTTACGAATGGAGTCTGAACAGAGAATTGTTTTCAAGTATGAGAGAACATCACATGTACAACCAACCACTTGCGAAGGAACGTTTTCCTTAGTCACAGTAGATTCATGCTGCAAATGTCAGTAGACTGGCGTAGACCATTGGATAAAATGTCCTGTATCTCGATGGACCTCCATTTTAAATATATTAAATACTAAATTGGCTGAACTCCCTTTCTGTAATTGAATTGTATGTCCAACTTAATTACTTAAATAATACAATAAATGTTATTTTACTGAATTACTTAACATATTACACAAGTTATTGTAACTAGACTCTAGCGAACAAGATTGTGTACCCGGAAATTAAAAAGGCCTTAATGAATGCATAACTCTGCTTATCTTTTGATCTATGTTGCATGTTTGGGTCAATTGACCGGTTCATATTTATCTATGAACAATGTTGATATTTGATAAATTTTATTAAGATTATATAACTTCCATAGGTTACGTATTATCAAATAGCAGACGACATTTAACACTAATCTGTAGTTGTGAACTTTACACCGCAAATGATTCGTATTATGTACAACTAAAATAGTATGGTTTTATTTTTTATCATCATTGGACCTTAAAATATTGTATAACTTTTTTGTTCACATTTAATACGATATGTTGAAAATTTACCATAGCAAGTCAATTAATTATTTGTACTTTTCATTGACAGTTAAAATGGTATAGTAATAATTAATAAACGTACAAATATGTACTTTTATTTCATTAAATACTTTGTTTTCAGTGTAATATAATCATAACGAATATGTTAATCTGACACTATTGTGATGAAGCTTTGATTGTTTTCATAGGCCACATTTTGTTTTACTGACCAATCGCCTTGCCTTATTTATCTGAAATGGCTTTGCAGAATGATGACCAGCAATGTAACAAATTTCCGGTTTTATAATTTATTTGTGGACATTAATGCTTTTTGCTTATTTAAAGCATATGACAAAAAAGAGATCTGACACGCGTTTTCACATTATACCATGATTAATTAAACTTGTAGAATGTGTTAGTGCGCTTGCCATGTGTTCAATTATTGACAGAATTTCCGAACTTGTTTAACAAAATAAAAATAAAAAATTACTCGTGTCAGATACTTTACATCTTATTACGGTTAAAATTGTTATAAAATATACATTCATTTATTTATTGAGGGGCATAACAAGTTAGTTTACTAAAGTTAACTACCATAAACTGCCATGAAATAACCTTTAACTATGTATATGTTTTCCGTTAAATGATTTCTAAGCTTTCCGATGTTGGCCAGACTGTAGTGCTGGAAGCTCAAAATGTGAACCACATTTGCGCCTACAAAAGACTGCTTAAGTTTGACGTAGTACTGAGTTGACAATCAGACTTCTGTTTAACCAATAACATAATCCGACTAAAACATTTATTGAATCACCCATCCACAAAACCGTTTCAAATCCAAAATAACAACACCGTTTAATAAATATTTAATATTCTATAGCACATATAAAAAACACAATATCATAGAAAATAATTTCCCCAGTTTTAAGCGACCGATTCTACGGAAAAAGTTGCAATGTCACCACGAATTTCCGGAGAATTGTATGCACTTCCGTATCCGATATCAGACGACAAACTTCGTCCATAGTCACATTCTAGGTTACTTATTTTCTTTTCAACGACGTAATGTTCGTTCGAATGTGGCGGAATGTTTATATCTAGTTTTCCTGTAAGTTTTCTCACTACTTGAGAATCCTTCGGGTTTGCATTTTCATTGTTATTTATTATAACTGTCTCGTTCAACTCGTTCATACACTCCGTTGATAAACGTGGCTCAACTTTACGTGTTAAAGTATTGTCTTTTATAATGTCAAGTGAGGCATCCTTCATTATATCTGTTTCACGAGTGGTCACCGATTTTTTTCGCGAATTGAAAAAAACTGAAATCTGTCTCTTACTGTCCTTTTTCTGCTCAGTAGCTTCAATATTTGCTACTGTTTTCGGTTTAATAATCTTTTCTTTATGTTTCACGGAAAGTGCATAAATAAGCCTTTCTGTAAATAAGTAATCATCACGTCTGATGTAGGTAAAAGTATTTATGCACCGTTTGAGATCACGAGGTAGGCTATCTTCCGGTATGTCCTCCATCATGACAATAACAAGATGGCGCTTCTTTTCCATGATGCTTTGCCTAAATGCTTCTTGAAATTCATACAGACAATATTGACTTTTCAGAAAGTGGTTTGAAAGTAATATGATTGTGTGTCGGCTGGATTCGACACTTTTAGAAACATTGTCAAAAATTGTTTTCCCTGGCACAAAGTCTCTGTGATGCAGACAAAATTTAAATTTAATTGCGTTGGGTTTATCGTCTGGAGTTGATTCAAGATCTTCAAAAAGTTTCTCCACATGTTCTTCCTCATTGCTGCTGTAGCTGACAAATGCGTCATATTTCTTGGTGGAGTCGAAATTTGCTCTTGTCCTACATGGCACAATAATGTTAAACCTCGTGAACATTATGATAGTGATCTCTTGCCGGTATTTCAAAACCACAATCAGAATAATGCTGATGATGATAACGGAAACGCTAAGCACGATCACAGGTCCAACAAAATATTCCACTTCCGGTACACATACCTCTTCCTCAGTCAAGGTCATTAAATCTCGGCCCAGCAATTTGGAAGGGTTATCGCACTTGAGTCGACCGATATAAGAATAGTCCGTCAGGTTGGATATGGAAACATGGCGCCCTTCTTTGATATACCGGAGGAGCTCTCTGAACTTTTCAGAACAGTTGCAGCTTATCGGGTTATTCCTGATATCAATTAGCATCATTGGCATATCCCTGAATCTGTCGAGATCCTCTACGGTAATTGTTGTGATGTTATTGTATTGCAGATTTATGGTAGTCAGCTGATCAGGCCTAGTATGCAAAGGTATCTCAAACTTGTACAACTTTGAGATCTTGTTATGAGAGAGATCGAGGAGTTCCAATTTTGGAAATTTCGTAGACCATTGCAGGTGTTGATCTTGAAGAACATTGATATAGTTGTATGATACGTTATACACTCGAAGTTCCATAAACCTTGCCTTATCCGTAAGCAATTTCGTATGGTAGATGGAGCGACTGTAACTCAGTCCTTCTTCAAATTTAAGCAGTCTTTTGTAGGCGCAAATGTGGTTCACATTTTGAGCTTCCAGCACTAAAGTCTCGCCTACATCGGAAAGTTTAGACATCATTTGTTCGTCCGCGTCGTGTATGAACTCGTAGGAGGTGTTTCGGTCTGAGATATATTCGATTGTGTCTTCGTGAAAGCAGTCGAACTCTTTGCTGATATTTCGAACGTTTATGGTTATGTTTATAAACTTAGCAACGGATATCTGAATTACATTGTTCCGAATTTCCCAATACCTTAGCGTGTCGGGAATTTCATTGAGCACTGGACTATTGTATTCTGTGAAATAGTCCTCAATCACACAGTTTGTGACGATCATCTTGTACAATCGCGATGCCTTTATTGTCCATGGTATTGATATTATGCTCATTGACTCGCAATTTATGACTAGACCAAAGACGGTGTCGTTGTATCTATCAATCATCATTCTTAAATCGGTCAATTTCCAAACGCCAGAAAACAAATGTGTTACTGTACAATTAATAGTTATTAACGGAGTGCGAGGAGTGAAATAAGATTCAATAAAATCTCTGTCATATAGTGTGCAGAAGTCTTTCCACAGTGCTGGTAATTCGATTCTATTCGAACCGCTCGATCTATTCGAATCTCTTATTTCCGTATGATTATTACTATTCACGGCCCTTGAAGTCAGGTGCCTTGATACCGGCGCCAAGTTCACAGTTTGCGATTCAGTTTCGTTACGTGTCGGTCCGACTGTGAGGTCTCGCGTTGGTACCTCAACAAGTGTCGTTTTATCAACGTCATCAGAAACGTTTCTATTAATAATTTTGCTTATCGAAACATTATCACTTTCAGCTACCCCGATGTTGTCTAATTTTTGTCCATTAACGAACACAAACACAATAAACTGACACAGCAACATCAATAGCGTACACATCCCATTCATCACCATTTTAAGTATGAACGCTGTGCTATTTGTGTCAAGCGAGAGCGTAAACCGTAAGCTATACTCAACGAAAAAGATCACGTTGTCACAATATTGCCCGCGGCGAGCTAGTGTGACGTCGACGTGTAAACGTTTAAGACTCAGTGCGCTTAACGAAAATGATTCATTAGTTTAATTAGCAATTTATTGGGCAAATTATTCAATTGTGAAAGGAGTGTCCGTTTTTGTTGATTAATTGATATAAAATGTGTTGTTTATTTTCTATTCAATGCATTTTACCAACGAAAGAAAAAGAAAAATCTATGTTTAATTATTAACGATTCAAAAGCAAGTTAGAAAATTATCTTGAAAAGTTGCATGTTTATTTAGGTAAATATACATAATTCGAAATACTGTAATTTAGAGATTAGTCTAATATTTAGTGCATTTTTTATAAACTCGAAGATATACAAAAAGTCACAATTCATTTTCTTTAGGCAAACATATACTTAATAAACCTATAAATATTTTTTTTATAACGTTCATATTAAGTGGCGATAATTTACTACCGAACTAATGATAACGACAAATAACTCCACTGCAGATTTAACATGCAACTGGTTACACACATGTATCGAGTTTTCACACAGCTTAAATTCAGAAACCAAACAAATTGACGGTCTTTAAAAGAGCCTTTTCACGTTTTGGTAAATTGACAAAATGTAAAAACAATTGTGTCAAATTCGCAAATGCTCGTTGTAGTTATGATATTTGTGAAGAAACAGTTATACTGAATATTTACCATGCTCTAAAGTATCCATTACATGCATCTTTTGACGATTTAAAAACCTGAAAATTATAAAGCGTTGCAACGCGAAACAATTGAATAATATGGAGAGTTCTTTTTTTGTCATTATATTTTGTGATACTGCGAGAATTTCTTATATAAAGTATAAAAATCATCAATCATGATATGAGCACGGATGGCCGAGTGGTCTAAGCGATAGGCTTTTACTACAGGGTTAGTGGTTCGAACCCAGTTGAGGATTACTTTTTTATTTCTTTAATGTTATTCTTGTTTTGTTTGTTTAACTGGAGCTTTTTAAATCCAAGGTTTACATTTATCAATATAAAGCATTTAATGACAAACTGCAATACATGCCAAAATCTATGAAAAGGATCCTTTAACGTAAAAGATAAAACAAAATGTAGCAGCTAAAATTAAAAATTCACATGGATAACGGTCTTGTTAATAAGAAAAAAGTCATTGTTTCCAATCAAAATGATATCAATCTTCAATTACATGTGTTCGAATGAACAAGAATAATCGGACCCAACATTAGATGATGCTCGTCTGATAAACACATTTAAGTATTATATTCGGCCTTTTGATATATAACACATTTGTAAATTGATTCACTAACCTTTCAAAACGTTACGTGTTTCATTGTTTTGCTAGTGTCAACACCCAAATATTCAGAACAAATATCGAACAAGACTCCATGATAACCTGTTATTGTATAACATTTGTAACTAATGTAAAAACGTTCGTGTTTAATCAAAGTTAACAAGTTGTTTCTTGTGGGTTATTTTGGCGTTCGATTCCAAACGTAATAAAAGCGACCATAACGTTGTCTGTCTCAAACAAGTCTTTGATTAAACCCTTGCATTCTACAAGAGATTGAAATACGAAATACGCATGCGTATTAACGGAGAAAATAACAAAAACAGTAATACTGGAATATCAACTTTTTTTTACTCCACCAGGAAAACGAATTAACGTTGTAATGTTAAATATAGCCTGCGTGAAGGATTTATTTAACGTGTGCGATTTTACCACATGTGCAAGAATGTATTGCCCACGCTTTGTAACATATGTGGCGTTATTAAGCGTGTTACCACGTAGAATCCTGCTATAAGAATGCTTTGATGTTTCTATCTTACGAATAACGTACTGTGATAAAATGTAACATATTGCTATTTGATGCAACGCTTGCAATAAATAAAGTATCTACGTTATTTTTAGAGCATAGTATTTTTTTAAATCCATATGATCTTATGTTGTTTTGTGGCCATTATTCCAACAAATTATCAACATTATTAACGATTTTTTAAAGTAACAACGGATAAGCAGTTTAATAATCTTGATAAATGTGTCGTTATTCATACAATTCATAACGTGGCCTTTGTCTTAGACACAAACATAACGTTTAAAATTTAAGAAAACAGTTAAAATCATTGCTATATGTGGTTATATGTTCCTGACAAATTAAATAATTCCCACAGGTAAATAATAGGATAGTCACCGACACATTTATATGCGTTTACAATAGGGCCACGCTTGGTCTACTAATTTTTATTGTTGGCCCAACAACTTCCATTTAATGCTGATTCATAATTAATTGCAGTGTAACGGCCTTTTGCGTGGTGACATATATAATGCCTTGGACGCACAATGACGTACAAATTTATTGCGGTATAGTACTGTAAGACCGCCTGGTAATTTATGATACATGTTTTATTTCTGAGTCCAAAAGATAATTTTTGAACTAAATTTTGTTATCTTGTTCAAGCTTTTCATTATACGGAGTATGTTTCAGAATGACTTTACATAAGATGCTGCTATTTTGTTGGTTATCTAAGTAGTGTACCTTTAAAATGTAGCCGCCATCTATCACAAGTCAACTCTTCGGGGTGGTGTTGTGACAGAAACTTTCTTTTCTTTTCAATTTTTACCAACTTATACACGTCAATTAAATATGATACTATAACTAAAATATAAATTAATAGTTTACTAAAGTCCATAGTGGACATTGCGTACTTGAACATGAGGATACCTATATAAGACATTGGCTTTCATTTAAATCTTTTTCGAGCAAATGCATATGATAAATTAATGGTGGATGAAAATCTATGTAAACCATTTTTTTCGTTTGAAAGAAATATGTTTGAGTGAAAATCCCAACTATTTCTTTGGAGCCGAACCATTTATTTATGTGTAATAAAAATAGCAATATAAACTGCAGAAAAGGACCAAGATATGCTCGCAAGGCAAAAATAGCACGAAAGAAGAAATAAGCACCCATTGAATTGCATTTTGACGTTTACATTTATATGTACATTATACGCATTAACGCGTGTATATCACATTGTCTTTACAATTACCTGATGTGATATATTAAAGTATATGCGGCATTCAGAAGTGTGAAATCATAAAGATTTTAATCTTTGAGTTTTGACTCGAAAGCATTTCTTGGACATTCAATGTAGCAATTGGGTTCTTGTGCTAAACACATAAACTTATATAGTGTAGCACCTGTGCAAATGCATTTCTAAATTCTAATTAGATGATAATATTTTGGCAATGCTGTTGTCATTTATAATCTTGACCAGGCAGTATGAACTTCTCCATGAAGATAATCATCTGATTTAACATTTCACATAGGTGAAGCCCTTTGGTTAATGCGTGACGTGAATGTAATATAGTATGATATTTTATTTAGAAATCTGCCAATGCGAAAGATGTGTACAACATAAAACTAAAAAATATATTATGTTGGTAATAAAGTGATTAAGTGTTACTTTTCATCTTGACCGTTGCGGCTTTTTTATTTATTTCATCGGTGTGTCGTCGCCATTTTTTTCGGCCAGATATCGGCCACATTTCGAATGTTGTTTTGTTTTTTGTCTCAAGTTGTTTTCTTTTGTGGAGCAGAAACAGCAGCTTGATCCCAAAAACACGAGACTACGAAACCTTGAGTGACTTTATAGCGGACATGGTCCTGGCTGGCTGCGAAGGCTGGTCTGGAGATACTCTCGCCGCATTAGGTATAAGACCCCTTTTCGCATTCCGCGGCTAAAAATAAAGTAATCTAAGCCGTCATTCATTATTAAAGTTAGTTTATTGACTGGAATCCATATTACCGCGGTATGTTGACGTTCGCGCTGTCCTGTATTGAATCGGCAATGAAATGCAAGCAATCATGCGTACTTCAATTGGAGCTATGACGAAATTTATTTACGGAAAATAATTGTCAGTGAAAAAAAGTAGACTGTTCTTAATATCAAAATCAAACATTCACACACGCACCATTGTATTAATAAAACAACTCATAACTTAAGTCACGCAAGTCTTCATATATTCAAATCAACTTCATTTTCAGTTAAAACGTTTTCAGAAATGTTTTTAAACATAATATTTTAATTTGAATTCGTGTACACATGACTTCATAAACCTAACAAGCGCACTTATTTGATATTAAAGAGGACCTTTGTTACATGAAGGCAGGCTTCATACACACTATTACTTACACGTACTTTCATGGGTGAGAAGGGATGAAACTACGATGTTTGTTTAAAACATGTCCAGAGGAGCACGTTTGTCAAGAACACGAAACAAATAAGAAGCATCTTGTCCAGACAACCTGTGTCATATTTGACCTAGTTAAACTTCTAAGTGTGACATCGACCTTTGACATATGGACAAGGTCTTGTGTAAGAAAAGTTTTTCAATATGGCGAGCATTATGGCAAGTAATTTATCAATTTCCGGTTGACTGGTTTAACGACAAGTGCACTCAGTTACCTATAAACAGCACAACGCCCGCGGACTTCGCAATACACGAAGAACTTTTATTAATAAAACAGTATGTCAATAACGTAAGTAATAGTGTATTCATAATTTAGATCACAATGCAAGACCACGATAATATTTGTATGCTGTATAAAACACAGAAGAAAACAATGATTGCTAGAAATTGTATTATCGAAAATCATTCTTTTTCTTATTCATATACCGCTGCTGGAATTTACTGCGTTGGAAGTAAGTGTGCACATATCACACAATTGCACGCATTTAACAATGACGAGCAAGTGAATTGTCTGTGTATATGATGATATCGTTTTAAAGAAAACAATACAAATACAGGATTAATGAAATGCTTTTCTCATTCATATAGAAAAGGATATATATGTATAGTGAAACCTTTTTAAACAGAACCCTGCGCTGGTCTCGAATTATTACGTATCGCAACCTCTTTTTAAACTGAACGATGTCTTAAGCAAAAGCCAAAAAATTGTTTCGGACACCTTTATATGTAACATAGAATAAAATTACCCTTCCTACAATGTCATCGGATATTGCGACAGGTCCTCGGGCCATCATGTTGGCAGCGGGCCTATTTTAGACGCCCGACCCAGCTCTGTCGTGTGATTTTGTCTAATTACACATATAAATAGTAATAAATTGATGTCCCCAGCGGGCCTTTGTTCGTATCCGCCGGGCAAATATAATCATATCGGACCCGGGCCGATTTCTCATACCTGAAAATAATCCGACCGCGCGATTTTTACTGAAGAAAATGGCGTTTAATCTCAGTCTAAGTCAACGACGATAAATAAATTAAGCCCCAAGTCAAATAAAAAAAATCGAAAATAAACATAATTTAACGACGAAGTACGCACTAGGAATAATAAAAATATCATTTACATCTGAATCTGTGGATTATATTGATGGCACTTTTTTAGCTTTAATTTATCAAACAAAGTTTTGTAAAAGATAAGCTTACAATTGTAAGTTATATCTTGTCCTTAAACAACAAAATCACAACGTTATGCATTTCCATTTTGTTTATGTTTTTCAATCCATAAATATTAATTTAACTAAAACCAAACTATGTGTTGATACTTTTTTTTATTGAATTTAACCATTCTGACCAAAACACTATCTACGAAGTCAGATGAGTGATCATAGCTATTTATTTTATTCCTATTAAAATTTTAATTTATGCCAGACAAACACACAAACCGAAATATGTGTTGCATTCGTTCGTAGCTTTTAATAAAAGTCACCGAAAAAACATCAACCACGTCCGAAGTATTGTCCAATTAAATTAATATGGTATGTTTGATACGTCATGAATTGCGTTATAAGTAGAATTAAAACAAGAAATATCTTTAAACAGATATACGGCGTTCATGTTGTAATGTTTGCGACCAGTGAAAGGAGATGGAATGAAGCGACCATGTATTCTAATGAAGGAAATGAGTGATAATAAGATAATATATTTAAATGTTTTAACAAATAAAAATGAAAAACAAGAAGAGGTGAATTTGTATGTTTTATTGTCAATAAGTATTGTAATGACTAGGTTTTCATAATTGAACGAGTAATACATAAGTTTCAATAGGAAAAGTAAACATATTCGCCACTGAAATACTTTGAACATAATGTTGAAATGAAATAAAAAATAATGTGTAATAATTTGTACAGATGTTAGTAGAATGTTAACATAAAAGACTCAATATTGCAAGCATCAGAACAGAACTTTATATAAAAGATGAACACAACAAAGTACAAAGAAACATTTTTTCACGTATAAACGCAAATATGGATTATAATAAATCAAAGACAGATATATTTCCAACACCAATATATTTCCTTAGTATCGCGGGCTACCGCCCCCAAACTCTCGCTTTGTCGATAGTGGTAAACAACTGCGTACCGGTAAAGTGCAATCTAGGATGTTTTTATGTAGTGTTTAGTGTGGCCGCTACGGCATGTAAACAATAGATTATTTTAATTGAAGAGACATGTGATTAATGCTATACTGCTTCGTAAACTAAGGAGACACGTTTCGATGTAAAATTAAGAGGATGTTTTGTATCATGACAGTTTTTAATTTATTGTAATTTACATGTAATTTACAATATATTCACATTTCAGTTCAAATGATATGCATCCAATGTTTTAGTCTGGGAACCAGACTACCAATGTTTACGGGGATTTTTGTATTATAAGCAAATGCACAATTCGGGTTTATTCATTTCGGACCTATCATGAATCAAGGTCATCTAAGGCCAAAAGTGACGTTAAACAGCTACGCCGAATAAAAGTACAAACGAAAACAAAATCCTTCTTAGCCATATTACGAACGACGGGCCAAAGGCAATAGGGCGTTTATATCGGCAGTGGGCCGGTTATAGACGTCCACTCAGTCGTATGTTATTGTCTTATTAGGAAAAGCAGTGTTTAAGTAAATGTAAAATAATAGTTCATGCAGATTTGTTCATATATACAGAATGTTATATATACAAATACGAACAATTAAGCACAATGTATGTATCGTAATTACTCTAAGTCTTCGGACACTTTATTTTAGCAAAAATATTTGTTTTTCGTGACTATTATTTTTCGGACATACGGGTTTTCGTACATAATTAATGTCTCTAAAT
Source organism: Dreissena polymorpha (assembly GCF_020536995.1). Classification (NCBI taxonomy): domain Eukaryota; kingdom Metazoa; phylum Mollusca; class Bivalvia; order Myida; family Dreissenidae; genus Dreissena; species Dreissena polymorpha. The sequence goes on from NC_068358.1 coordinate 106,337,211, forward strand.
TTTCTGACAGTATATTTTACAGCGCTATTCTACAGACTTCGAAGTTCCCAAGGCTGATTAAAAAAATATCCTCGTGCTTCTATAGCGCCCCCTAGTGACAATAACATACTAAAGGGACAGTAATTTGTGTCCCATTCAGTAAATTCCCAACGCCGAAGATTATATGGCTTTTAGTATTTGATTCTATCATTTCAGGCAAGAGTTAGCAAAGCTGTGATATTGTATGTATTTCAAAGCAGAACAAGAAGAGTAAATCACAATACAATTATTGCACTTTGATTATTGCTTTTATTTCAATATAATTATAATTTTCGGACACCTTATTTTTTGTCTCTAAATTTTTGGACACCTGTAATTTTTGAATATTTTTTCGTATCTAAATTTGTGGACATGATAAATATATTTATTTTTAAGAGTCCGAAAACTTAGTATGTAATTACTTATTTAGTAGTAAATTAAATACGGAATACCGTAAGTGCCATTGTGGTTACACATTTAAATCCAGAGGCATCAATGCGATAGTGCGATAGTTCGATGGCGACAATGCGAGAATACGATGGCGACAATGCGATAGTACGATGGCGACAATGCGACATTACGATGGCGACAATGCGGTAGTACGATGGCGACAATGCGATAGTACGAAGGTGACAATGCGATAGTACGATGGCGACAATGCGATAGTACTATCACTATCGAATTGTCGCCCTCTGGATTTTAATGTGTAACCACGATGGTCCTTACGGTATTCCGTACTTAAAAAATGAACACTTTACTAGCTTGTTCATTTGTATTTATAGCGATTAATAAATAAATATTGCTGAGCAGGCTTATAAAAACAAAAGCGTAGCATGTAAATAAATCACTTTATACAAAATTACTGAAAACTGCCACCAACTGTTGTTTTTTTGCGAAAAAATAATCATTTTCACCATCATGGAAAATGCATATGCATTCCCTATATAAATGATGGAACATGGCTACAGTAACCGATACGCTTTAAATCAAATTTGGAGATTGCTGACATTACAGACAATTTTATGTGACATGTTATTGCAATCGAACATTTTGGTACGGACTAAATGAATACTGCAATTATAATCACGGCATATACACATTAACATTTCTTTGACACAGATAACATAAGTTTGGTATACTTCAGTCATACAACCAATGCAAAATTGCGGGTGTCTTTTGTGTACTTATATTGTTTTGTTACTAATAAATACTTACCTATTTTTTAAAAGTTATGTGTGTCTTTTACCGATTTTATTAGTGAGACAAACGACACGTCTGGTCCATACCTATTAACATACCGGTAATGCAAATGTACACCATTGACACACGGACAACCCAAATAAGACTCACATGACAAAAATAAATTAATCGATTGGGGGTCCTCGTCAATGGACACACATGTGCCATGTTAACAATTTTCTTAACTCAAATTTGGCGCGAAAGTTTATTTACAATTAGTTAAATGTTAATAAAAGTATCATGATAAGGTTGGAATTCCAATTGAGCAGGAATAAAAGGAATGACGTTTTTCATTCATTTTTTATTAAATTATTAATCATTTGTTGCGAACGAAAGCGACACACGTGCATCTTTCAGAGGTACAATAAAACGGATTTATCCATCATCTTCCATTCACAATATAACAAACAAAATTAATCGTTTCAATAATAGAAACAATTTCTGTACATTTTAGAGCGCTGGTTTAATACCGGGAAAAACGTTATGATCGGTGAAAATGGCTCGTGCTCGAGGAATTGAGATCTTGTTTTAAATAACGTGTTTAATAGACATGTTGGTCTTGGTTGTTAGTAAACATAGGCCATACATTCAGAAAATCGTGCAAAGTGGATAACTAACATTGACAATTTGTTGACGAATCAGTTCTTTATTCACCGAAAAGTTGTTAACAACTTTGTACACGGTTTGTACTCTATTTTAAGTTACATTTAATTATATTTCACTATATATATGACAATGTTGGCACAACAATATTATAAACAGCAGCTATCTCTTTAACTCATGTTATAATCATACTTTTTCAGTAAATAGTGAATGATCCTTTTTAAGGGCAACAAAAAGCCAGTACGAAGTTACAAAACGTACCAATGCTATGTTCTTTACTTTCCGACCACTACATAATTATCGAATTAACGCTTCCAGTTATATCTCGAGAGGTAAACTCTAGATTATTAACTGAGCTATAGACCCAAAATATTATTCTATGTATTCAATTTATATAGGATATTCAAACGACATGAATAGATTTGTGTTAAATAAAATTATTGGTTTCAATTGAAGCAAACTACAGTGTATACTTGCATATCAGCAGGATTTGAAAACGAGTAGCGCCGCCAGGGAGGACTTGCATTGGCCTGTGAAAATACCTGAAAAGGTAGGTATGATGTTATGGTAGTACTTGAAGAACTTCTAGAACTTCTTTTAGAACAAGTTCCAACACGACCTTTGCGTTCAGCTTCGTCGTCGGAAGGGTGCAACAATGTCTCTTTCAACAAGAGAAAAACCTTTAGCGACAGAGGTTTTAAGACTGTCGGACCACGCCTGTGGAATGAAATTCCCCAGGACATTCGGAAATAAAAAACAATCTAAATTTTTAAACGGAAACTGAAAACATAGTATTTCAGAGACTTCTACGCACTATTCTACACAATAATGTAAAAAACATTAGTATGTCTACACACGAAACATGACTGTGATTACATCTTTAGCTTTTAAATGATAAATACTATCATTTAAGTTTTAGATATAATAATAACTATTATACTATAAATATGATATAATATCTTAAATATAATATCTATTACAGGGAATAATCTAAAATTTACTATCTACGAGTCCCTTGAACTCGTAGATTTAAGACAAATGAGTCCCAGGCCAAAATTAATGAGTCCACCTTGAAAAAGAATGGGTCCCAAATTTTGAAATATACCAAGTAATGAAGAAAACGAGTCTTAATCACACTAGCTCAATATCTACTGTGAAACCATTATTATTCGTCAGACTTTAATTTTCATCTTTTTCGTCCTTCGACCGATGGACGAATTCAAGATCCTAACGAACAATCATGTCACATATTTGAAACAAATAAGACTGAATTACCGTAGGCATGAGGTATTTAAATCCAGCGTAATCCACGCATATACACAGGGCTCGAAATTAACACTCGCACACTCGCAAAATACGAGTAAAAAAGAGTGCAAGGTAATTGTTATAAGCCACTAGTATTTTTTGCAAGTAAAGAAATAGTGAAAAAAACGAATTATATTGCTAAATGCGTTCGACGGCATGAACGCTAAACCATAGGTCAATTTTTTGAACGTCCGAATACCATATGCGGAAGCGTGCACCTTGTTTGTAGACTGGTATACTTATAGTACAGATACCCGGATGGTATTGATACAAAGAACATGGAACAATCGACTATTCACACTCAAGTTAAATCCGGTTTTGACACAAAGGGGTGTACATTATACAGTGTACTGACAACTGACATTTCCTGACAAACGCGAATGCAATAAGGCTGTATCGAATGCGTCGACTTCGTTTAGGTAGAATAGTGTTGATTAGCGCTAATTGTTAACAACTTTATTACCCATTTTGTGTATTGTGTTTTTCAGGGGTGTTGCAGATTATACAGCCAACACGCGGCGAATCCGGATTAAAGACAATACTATTAAACGCAATTAAAATATGACGATGTGTGATCAACACCTGACTAAAATATATTCTGCGCTTTTATTACAAATTAATAAAGAACATATTGATTTGTGTTTGGTTGTTCGGTTTTAACTGCATCTACTATTTTTGTACATATACATAAAAACCCGTACCTTCGTTGTTTAAAACACTCGTTAACGGTTATTAAGTCCCACTTATCCGCGTCAATGACATAAAATAATAAGGGACAGTAACTATCACCTGAAATTACAGACTTGTTAATTGGCATATGCCAAACAAGGCCCACCTCCTGCAAGTGACTACCAAGTGTCACCCCCTTTCCCCAGCATGATTTTTTCGTAACCGCGTATTACATGTATTACAAACATTACAAACAAATCGGAGGCTTTCTTTTCAAAACCAGAAATGGATGAATTTAAGTGCTGACGAAATAGTCATTTTTTTTTAAAAGGGACGAAATTTCGTGCTGACGAAAATAAATGGTTTCACAGTATATTTTGCATTAAACTTTAAAAAATCTCAAAAACATGTTCAAACCAAAACAACAAATTCAGGTTTATCACTATCTTGTTTGCCTTCACATAGGCTATAACATTATCTGTTTCATAAATGTAACCTGTTACAACATTTCAACTTGATGCAAGTCAATTATAATATTATTGTTAACATCCGAATTGTGAACCTGATAATAGTATTGTTAATGTCCGAATTGCGAGCCGTTGACTTGTTTGTTTTGGATTAAGCTTCAACATCTTATTTCGGAGGCATTTTTCTGTATTATTTATGACTAAGTTCAAAAAGTGAAGGCAGGTTTTTATCCGGAGACTAGAAAATATCATAACACAATCTATTTAAAAGGTCGATTCTAATTGGTTCGTATTATACAGCAGCTGCTCGACTAGAGCCAATCAAAAGTATTGTTGCTGTCTTTAAGCCTCATTCGGTTAAACTCAGCGTTCCTCGCTACACTTTTGACTCATACCCAAGATGGTTCGTACTTATCGTGATTCGCGTATGCGTTAACGGATTCGTTTCAGCAATGCGTTCGAGTGGACGCACATATTTCAAAACTATGCGTCTATTTCGATATTTGTGCGTCATAGACGCGGGACGCGCATGTAGATTATTCCCTGCTATTATATATTCTTAAATATAATATTGTATAATATCTTTAATATAATATATTTTATATATCCTTTAATATAATATCATTTTTTTAATCTAAGTCATTGTCAATTGATTTTTAGAAATAATTATCTAATGTAAAAGGTTATTTGTTCTAGTTATATCAGTTGAACTTTGGTTTAATTATCCTGACGATCTTTAATTTTACAGAACTTTCATTTAACATCGCCAGTTGTTGAAATAAGTTTTACTAGTGTTAGTATTGTTATTAAGTGCTGTGTTGTATCATATGTCACTGTACAACGCCATTGAATATTTTTTATAGAAATAGGCGTTTAATCAAATACAAAGTTTCAAGTTTTACTTTAACAATATATGCTCGTGGGGACCAGATTATTTTTATTGTATATCAAACAGTAAGCATGAACATCGTTATATGGACGCTTTTGTTTTTTTATACAGCCTTTATATGTTCCTTTTTTTGTCCAATATTGCATTAGAGAAAATGATTTAAATTGTATACTAGTGATGCGTTTGTTTGGCAAATGTCATTTCCTACGTAAGAACAAATCGAAAGGTTTTTTGTATAATTCCTTTCATAGTACCCATGATTTAAAAATAAAACAGAATTGTATTTCCGCTTGCGTTGAATAATGGTACAGAGCAATCATACGGATATTGCCGATTAAATGACAAGGCACACGTGCTGTGGTGGCAAAATTGATGGTGTTATATGGTATAGAGAACTACCTCAAAGTGCATCACGATGAAACATGAATGCACTTGCTCGAAAATGTCACTGCATATGAAGGGACACGCTTCTATTTTTTTTTATTTAAATAATGTTGATGACAAATACACATAATGAAACTCGTTGGTTGGCCGTATTTTTATTAGCAAAACACTGTTAGCGAGTGTCGATACATTATTAGTCATTATAATAAACCATAAGAAAATTGTTGCTTTTTACAAAGCATGATTACCACCACGGCAAGAGAAGGAACTCATTTGTGGGCATATGTAATGAGCGGTTCGGGACATTGTTTGTTTTTTTCTTTTAACGTGTAAGGGCTATACTTAATATATATTTAAAAACAAAAGATACCGAACACTAGTACACGCGCAAATATTATGCTTAATTCATATATTAATACCAAAAATATCTGTACTAGCCCCTAGGTCTGAGTCTCAATGAAGAGAAAAGCTTGTCATGTACTGCTTCGTTAGACTCAACCAAAACACTTGCATTTGCTGATCACAAATTACTGACACATTGAATGATGGTTAAAAGCAGTTTTTGTATACAGGTTGTCCGTATATTTCAAGTAATGACACTGTTATATTTTCTGTTTAGCTTACAACTCAACTTAATCTGCAAAGTAACCACAGTAGGATTTATTGAACCAAACGGGACGGCGTGGTACATCAAAGGAAAAAAATATAGGAAATAATTATTTGCATGCTTTCAGTTCATTTTGATCGGTGTGCAAGTATTGTAATTTGTTTGACGCAACCATGTCTTCTTATTAACATGCTGTTATATCCGGGTTTATTGTTGCCATACACTTACGAGAAAACAATGATCTTGAATGCTTGAGATGACATTGGTGCAAATAAGTGAACCAGAAAAAGGAGTGATAAGAAACATCTTTCCACTAGTAAAATAATAGCTCTCCAGAACATAAGACGACAAAAGTGATCGTGAACCTAAAAAATAGTGCCCCCTTGTTTCGTATGCATACATGTTATATGCACATTACACATTGTCACATGGGTTCTAACGCGGACATTTTACATGCACACGATATTGTCTTACATGTCTTCTCAAGCAAACACGTCACATGCTCTCGATAAAGTGTAAAATGTATATGCACACAAGAACTCAAGCAGACAAGTAACATGCAAACGAAATCTCTTTCTCACGCAAAGATGTGACATTAACACAACATAGCACGCAGAGATGTTACATGCACACGACATCCCTTTATCACGCAGACATGCTACATGCACACCACATCTCAACTCACGCGGACATGTTACATGCACACGACATCTCTTTCTCACGCAGACATGTGACATGCACACAACATCCCTTTATCACGCAGACACGCAACATGCAGACCACATCTCATTCTCACGCGGACATGTTACATGCGCACAACATCTCTTTCTCACGAATACAAGCTACTTGCAAACGACATCTCTCCCTCTCGCGGACATGTTGCATACGACATCCCTTTCACATGCAGACTTGTTACATGCAAACGATATCCCTTTCTCACGCGGACATGCTGCATGCACACGACATCGCTTTCTCACGCATCATATAACATGCACATGCCATCGCATTCTAACGCAGACATGTAACATGCACACGACATTGTTTTTTTATGCACACATGTAATATACACACGACATCCCATGCAGACATGTTACATGAAAACGAAATCTAGGTTATTCATATCGACGTAACTGTCGAAAATTATCGTGTCTTAAAGACTGGTTCAACCATTTACTTATGTTCAATATCCGCAAAAAATTATCACTAAATTTATTAGCTATTTTTGGAAAGTGTTTACATCATTTTTGTTAAGTTCATTTTACATTTCAATTGCTGTTTTACAACCCGTTATTTAACTTAACATGAAGTGTTTGAACAACTCAGGTTCTGTTTTGGTTTATATGCTGAATTCGCATTACATGCCTTTGTCCACACAATATGACTACACAAATAATTACAAAATAAAATGCATCTCAGATTAAAAAATAATTTAATAAAAAAATAAATTAATAACTGGTTTACACAGTTATCGTTATCTACGATCAGCGCAAATAAACATAAAATGTGATGTTCTCATACACGCATGTTAGTGCTTTGCAGTTTGCATTTTATGTTTTCTCTACAAATGTTATTATATTTTGCATTTCTTATTTCTAAAGAGAGAAACTCTGTCTTAATTGTGTTCTATGATAATAATTATCAACACACTTAATTGTATTTTAACTTTTTAAAATCTGTTTTTACTTACGCTTAAATTTTCACTAAGGCCACTCCAAATTGATTTGTTGGTCTACGGACTTCATGAAAAAAAAGTTGAAGAGGCGAGCAAAAAAAATATAAAAAATATATTTTTTTTAAACAGGAATATTCTCGAGCGAGCAAAGAGCGAAGAATTAAAAATCACATTTCAATAGAAAAATATTGCATTATCAAGAGATACAGGTTTAAACAGCTATATACATTCAAATCAATTCATATACAAATAATTTATATCGACCTAATATTTTAAGGAGTAAGTTGCATAATATTATGCTTATGAAAAATCTAACGTCATGTTTCCCGATGTTGTTTGAAATTGAACATGCTTCAACGATATCTGCTGATAGTTGCATGTTCGAACGTAAACAAACACATTCAAATAAGTCACAGAACGTAGAAGATGTGTTTATATTTTTAAGGGTTGGCTGCAGCAACTTTTCCCCGCAATTTGTTAAAACGGTCGCGACAGCGAAACATGTACTGCTCGCGCAGGAAGCCATTTTTTCTGGTCATCTCAATCGAGTTTTTTAGCGTCTGCAGTTATCGATAAAAAAGGTTACGAAACACTATATTTGGCATTCGTATTCAGCGCCAAACTTGTTTCTGCTAGATCGCGTTTTGTTTCACAAATAAAAAAAACACATGCGCTATGGTTACAGATGGACACAAAAATGAGTGCGAGCGGTAATTTTTTTTCCATTTTGAAAAAATAGGTGCGGCAAATCCGACGACCAACAGATAAATTTGGAGTGGTCTAAGGTTTTTAAAAGCTTTTATCCAACATAGTAATTCAAAAGTGTTAACAAACGCATTATATGTGATATCTTTATCAAACGTAGGTTGTATTTAAAAATGTTGTAAATGTATCATTTTACACAAGAATTGAAGAGCATTCTCTGTACAGATAACAAAAACGTCCTTGCTCACCTAAGACGGCTGCATTTCATGTCTGTTTTTTGGGTAAAAGGTATGTACACAATGTGTTTATATCGACACCCGTTATATCAATGGTTGCTTTTGTTGTAGTTTTTTTCATCGATGCATTTTAATACATGACCTTTATAATGCATAGACGATCGTTAACTCTTATTCATTGATGACACAATAATTGTATGAAACTTCTCATATGTTTATCTTCTTTATTAAATTGCGGTCAGCCAACAGATCCATCAGTCTGATACACATGTCGAGGGCGTTTATTTTTCTATAGCCGCGTCAAGAACGTTGTCCTTAATAACAGAGAATAATTGTTCACTGATCGCTGAGCTCATTTCATTGTTCTAAAACAATGACAAACAACGTATCATATTATTGTCTCTGGGGATATGACCGTTACAATATTGGTTGTTAATCGTATCTTATGAATATCCTAACATTCAGAGTAAAACAGCCAACCGAATTGATACCAGTGCTTTAAAATTATATAGTGGTAAAAAGAGATTAACAATTTAAAGCATGTGCATTATTAGATTATACGTATTAAAAATATACCAGTATGTACTTGTTATGATTAAATTACTTTAGCTGAGTAAGATCTGTTAAAACAATGCAAGTTGAATGCATAAAGGAACTGTAAAGAAAATATTTTATTTTTAGGTACATGTGGGCACTAAAGTTATTTGAATGTAGAATACTGTAACAACATATTCATAATGTTTTTAGCAAACATTTCCTCATTGTTATTTATATAGGATCTGGCACGATTTGTCAAATCATACCATATTTTATAAAACGAGTTCAGGAATTTTGTTAGTAAGCGAGCCTTCACGAATTTCCTGGACGAGTTTAAGAAAATGTGGTATGATATGACAACGAGTGTCAGATCGTTTTTATCACATGCTTTTAAATCAGCAATTTCAATAAATCTTAACGCGAACATTATGATAAATCCCGAATGTTGTTTACATTTCGTGACGTTATTTGACGTTGCAACGTCATCTCAGCAAAATAACAAAATGCGATTGGTGAATAAACGAAAACTAAGCCAATGAAAACGCTTAAAAGGTATATTACACATGTGTAAGATATAGAGGAAATTGTTCATGTCAGTGTATGATCGTTTGTTATAATATGAAATAAGGCAAAGTCTCAAAGCGAGCTCGATTAATGTTTAATAGAAAAAAATAACAAAAAACTTTAATAAAGATGATATTTAAAGTAATATTATGGGCATTTTTCACTGTTGACTTGAGCTGAAAAGAATTAACAGATCAAAAGAAAAAGTTAAAATGTGGTAACTGACCAATTATCTATAACTCATCTTGCTACCAGTTGTTTATAAAAAAAATATTTTTTTTTATATTTTACATGACTCACCCAATCCTCTAAGCCGAAATGATCCGTAAAACAAAATTGTGTTTTGTGTCGTATGAACGAAACTGCAAGAAAACTACATTTAGACTCACATCGTACATCGAATCATTTCTGTCGTCAGTTGTCAAAACGAAAATACGGTGGATATTCAAATAGATTATTGTTCTCTTTCCGGGATATTGTTGTATTATGTTGATGCTGCATTAACAAATATAAGTGTATATGAAGTGAAAACATCAAAAATAAACAACGGTTGCGATAGACACCTTTATACTGTTAGATGCCCATAATATTACTTTAAATAAAATTATTATAGATATATATAGGCACTTCGTAACAGAAGAACGAGGAGTTCGTAAAGACTGGTAATTATATAGGCACTGGTATAAAAAAATATAAGGAAATTAACTTTTATTATTATGTTAATCAGAAATTAAACAACAAACGGGCCATATTAAAGGGTTTAATGTGACCTGATGAACAGAACTTTTAGCCAAAAACCCCGCCCCAAACAGATTGTCACACTATCAGTTGCCACCCTTGCAACCACAGGTTTACCTACGAAGGTCAGATCGGGATTCGAACCCAAATCCACCCATGAGCCATCTGATGATATTGATCATATGATATTGGCCTGGGTTGCTCAACCAATCAAGCTATCTGACCTTTTTAAAAAATATATAGGTAAACTGCAATGCTGTATAATAGCATGATTACCTAACTTAGGAAAATTTTACAAAGAATTACATTTAATTGATATTCTGTTATGATTTAGAACAGTATATTGTCAGTTCAAAAGCTCACATGAGTTAATGTTTGAAAAGCCCACAAAAGCTTCTGTTTGTAAAAATGATGCTTATTAATTTGCCGACTGTGTATAGTTGAGATAAAATCACCTTATTTTGCACATATCTGGTAAAATATATATGGTTCGAATATCAACTGCGGATAAGAGCAACAGAACAGTCCTTGTAAATAAATAACTCTAATATTTTAATAAGTAATTACCTTAATCATGAAGCGACCTATTCTTCGATAATTATGTATACCTGAAGAGAAGATATATCGAAGGTGAAAGTTGCGTAACACATGAAACTATAAACAAATTGTGCAGCAAACAAAGATTTGTATATATCATGGACATATATATTAATCTAGTATGTATGTCCTTGGCATTATCTCCTTAAAACACTAAACATCAACTAGCACCTACAATGTAAAAAATAAGAACAGCCAACTGTTGCTACCTTCTCAATTATAATTGTCACTGACATCAGCAATGATTTCTCCATGTTGCATACTGCACTTAGATTTCACAAGGGCTAGGCAGCATATTTGTTTTATTTTCCTATTTGAGCATTTAAAGTCAAAGTAATTTCAAATTACCATAATTGAAGAATAACTGCAAGGTAGGTCAGCGATAATTATGTCACCCACCAACACATGTTATTTAATACCCTAGATATAACACTTTGATAATTTTACACTTGTAAGTATATATTTTTAAGTACCAAAATAATAGGATTAAATTCATTTTTATATTCCTAACTACTGTTTAAAAGTCATTTTGGTTAGCGACTGTCACGTCACCCACCGTACTCAAGGTAGCGACTGTCAAGTCAGCCACCGTACTAAAGGTAGCGACTGTCTCTTCACCCACTACAAAGTTATTTATATCTTATTTGAATTTATGTTTTAAATATGGTTAATCACATTTGATCACATATTTTGATTACTTGAATCAATCACATTTTATAGTATCTATAAACATTGCACTATTTGTAGTAATTACCAAATAATTAATTTAGAATGTTCTTTACCAGAAAGGTTAGCTCAGATGTCAATAAGAGCACTATCTCCCTGACATTTAGATATTGTCAAAGGTAGCAATATTTGTTTGAATCATGCCATTTTGTGAGGCATAACAATTAAGCTCAATTCTTGTATTTTTTCAATAGAAGAGAATAGATATCTAGAATATAACAACTGATATATATTTTTTGATGAGATAATAAAGTTTGGTCATGTTGAAATGATACTCAAATGTGATTTACCACCTTTAAATTTAAATGTAATGCATGACTTAGACAGTGAAAGAAAAACACTATATGAAATGATTATGAAATCGAGTATTTGACTGTGCAGGTTGTTGTTTGAAAAAGTTTGGTACCTGAGTACATGCCGAACCAATCGTATTGTTTGTTCCTCATTGGCAATCGTACAATAAATAATAGCACTTACTTGTTTTGTCATCATTTTTAATAAGAAATGCGAGTAGCGGTCGGTGTTGACACTTGCTATGTACACACAAAACGATGACGTCATTCGTTACTTGGATAAATTTGGTGATGATGTCATCGAACGGGGAAGTCCCTGAATGAAGACAAATGTTTTACACGAAGAATGCTGATGCTTTATTCGAAATAAAGTTACAATAAACACAGAGAAGAATTTTAAAATATTTAAAAGCCGTAGATTTGATCATTTTTTCTATTTTATCATTATGATCAATCAGGAGACGCTAGTTACTTTCTTTGAACATTTCCAGTTCCGGTTTCGGATATTCCGGATATCCGGTTCCGTTGCGCGCGCAGATTCCAAACTTTTCAAAACAACAACCTGTGTAGATCTACAGTCCAATACACGTGTTAACGTAATGCGAGCTACTCGAGCCGCCTACGACGGCTCAGCGAGCTCGCTATAAACGAGTGATAATAGAAAACCACGAGTGAAAATATTACTTTTTCTATGATCACGAGTGCAATAACAAACGATCTAACACTGACATAAAAACAATTTCTGTTTCTTTTATGCCCCTTTTTCAAGAAAATAATTAACAGCTGTTTCCATTTTACTGAAAAGTTACCCTTTCTCGGAGTTTATCCCGTGGCGAGCCTCAATACATTTCAAAAACACAAAATGACGTCATTAGTGTGAAGAAATGACGTCAATATACAAGCGAAATTCTCCAGTTAAACTCTTTTACAATGTAAAAAAACGGTGAACAAGCATAAAAATAAAAATAAAATGTGTTGGATTCGGTGGAATGTCAAATTTAATTCACTCGTGATCATAGAATATATATATATAATTATATATGATAATCTAAAATTAGAAAAAGGAGTTCCGAAAATTTATTCTTTTCACCGGTGAAAATAACAATTTGATCTCTTCACTGCTGTTATTTCACTGCAGAAATGTCATATTTTATCATTAGGTATAAAAGAAAAAAATATTCGTAATGGTTATATTACATGGGAAACAGGGTATGGCATGTGATAAAATGGCATTAGTATTTTACTGTATAATGTATTGCTGTATATCATTATGTCCTAATTCAGAAACCGTCGCATAACCTACGCGGCTCAATATATCTTGATTTTCCCAAATCAGCCGCTGCCATTTTGAAAACCATTTGTGTACATTTCAAGAGGTTGAAATAATGTATTGGTCAAACCATCTCGTGCTCAATGGATTTCAGTGATTGCTCTTTATGTATTATGATATTTTTATTGTTGTATTTTCTATGCTTATGATGTATCGTGGAGTCATTACCGTCTGAAACATATTTTCAGACATTTGCATGTTGTTTACTCACCAAGAGCTCATGAAATCACTCAATATGGTGTACTATTTAGAAATGTTATTTTAATAAAAGTATGTAAATCTGTTACGGACATTTGTCTGGAAGATTCATATTTTTACTTTTACATGTATAAACTTGCAAGGTATTATCTTCATTATGGCCTCATCTCGAAAAGAGGCATATTCATTTAGATAAGTATAAGATATTCGAAATACTGTAATTTAGAGATTTTTGTTAATATTAAGTGCATGTTTTATACACTTTTAGATATATAAAACGTCACAACGCAAATGCTTAAAGCTAAAATATATATTTAATAAACCTATATATAGTACGTAATATAACGTGCATTCGTGCGTGTGATTTACATAAAATATCAACATGTATATCTTTATTAATTAGTACAGGGAGAAAAACAATTGTGTCGGTAGTTTAATGCTGAACTAGAACGGCAAATAAATCAACTGCAGAATTAATATGCACCTGGTTACAAACATGTATTGGGTGTTCACATAGCTTACATTCAGCTAAAATTCAGAAACCAAACGAATTAACAGTCTTTTAAGAACAAGATACAACCAAATGTAGCTACAAAATATAAATACACATTGATAACGGTCATGGATATAAGAAAAATAAGTTATTGTTTCATATCAAATCATATGCATGGCATGGACATTTTATGAATTATAATACGCATAATATGATCGATAATACAAGTGTTAACTCGTACACGTTGTTTTGTAAACGAATACATATGCAACACAGCATGTACATATAAAAAGAAAAAAATCATTTTGACACAAAATTGATAAACTGAAAATCGAGCTTTTCGGGTAAGACATGTTTCAATGAATAGCCAGTTTTGGGTGGAATTATATCAAAATAGCCAACTATATAAGTATTCATTCATTCGGACTTACTGGCGGGAAATTTCTCCAAGCAGTATATCATAATAAGCATATTGGTAAGTATTTCCACCTGTCGCGCGGATTACAAGGGTTATATTCCACGTTGGGGAGGCAAACGTAGTTGATGTGGGTAATGTACGGAATACCGTTAGAGCAATCGTGGTTACACATTAAAATCCAGAGGGCGACAATACGACAGTGCGATAGTACGATGGCGACAATGCGATTGTTCGATGGTGACAAAGCGATAGTACGATTGCGACAAAGCGACAACGCGATAGTTCGATGACGACAGTGCGATAGTATGATGACGACAGTGCGACAATACGATGTCGAAAGTGCGATAGTACGATGGCGACAATGCAACAGTTCGATAATACGATGGCGACAGAGCGACAATACGATAGTGACAGTGCGATAATACGATGGGGACAATGCGACAATGCGACAATGCGATAGTACGATAATACGATGACGACAGTGCGACACTACGATTGCGACAATGCGATAATACGATGACAACAGTGCGACAATACGATGGCGACAGTGCGATAGTACAATGGCGACAATGCGATAGTGCGATAATACAATGACGACAGTGCGACAATGCGATGGCGACAATGCGATGATACGATGGCGACAATACGATGCGACTATCGTACTGTCGCCATCATACTATCACGCTGTCGCATTGTCGCCATCGTACTATCGCATTGTCGCCATTGTACTATCGCATTGTCGCCATCGAACTATCGCATTGTCGCCCTCTGGATTTAAATGTGTACAACGATGGCATAACGGTATTCCGTAGGTATAGACTGCACAAAACACCGTATCGAGAGTGTTGTGCTATTGCCGACCCCCAAAAGTATCGAGGATGGTATTTAACTATTTATATCAATACAATAATAATAAACTGAGTAAAAAACCTACACAAATAACACAGAATTACAAGATGTCAGACGATTCGGACGACAATACAATATTCCAAAAAGAAGAAATGTATTAATTTCATCAATACATGAAATTCATTTTAAATGCAGAAAACAATTCGTGCAAAAAGAAATAATTGTAAACTCATCAGGTTTGAAGAATCAAAACTGTCTAGTTAAAGTGGTTAACATTCGACTAAAATTGCAATAATATTAAGGTAAAGATACGGTGGCATAGAGGAGACATTCTATCCTCTTTTTTTAAATTTGCACTCCTCTTTTTTCTATGGCCACGGGATAGAAAAAAGATTACAAAACTAACTAAAAGAGGAATGCAATTAAAAAAGAGCGTTCAGCAGTAAATAAAGGAGGGGTGCATTAAACAAAAGAGGCAAGAATTTTAGCTATCTCGAGGGAACGAGTTAGTAAGCCAATCAAATTCTGCGTAACATGTGTAAATATTCTTTTCGCATATATATAACTGGCCAAAGCGGGCTTTTACTGTGATGATTACTTCCCTTTGTATAAAGATCACCATGGAAAATCATATGGAACAATTTGATTGGTTGACTAAATCGTGGCCACGAGTTAGCTAAGTCGGGATCTCGAGATCTCGAAATTCTCTCCTCTTTTGTTTAATGCACCCTTCCTTTTTTACAGCACCGCTCTTTTTTAGATTGCACTCTTTTTTATTTAGTTTTGCACTCCTCTTTTTTCTACCTCGTGGCCACGACATAGCTAACTCGTTGCCACGAGTTACTAAGTCGTTGCTATTAGATAGAAAAAAGAGGAGTGCAATTTTAAAAAAGAGGAGTGAATGTCACCTCCATGCCACCTCTATGCCACCGTAGATAGGCGTCATAAATTGCGCAACATGTTTAATTACAATAGAAGTACCGATAGAATGTTTGGTAAAACAAGTCAATAAATGAACAAAACAGAATGATATGTTCCTTATAAATGATAAAAGTAGCATCCGGCAAAGCTATGCCGTATCTTATTTATAATGAAGAACATAAGTCCTATAGTGAATGAAATATACAAAATCATGCCGATTTCAACACGAATTTGATAAATACAACTACGAAAAATAAAGCAATAAACAATATTAATGTTAACTCAATATATATATGTGTCATAGGCTACAGAAATCAGTACAAACAAGGAAAAATTACATTTTCTTTTTTTGTCATTTTGTAAAAGATGAATGCAAGCATAAGTCAAATCCAAAATTTAAGGTTACTATCTATAATAGTTTTTGAGATATTGAGTTTTGAACACATGCACCCTTCATAGATCTTATAGCTAAATAATGGTTTTCTATATCAATTGACATTGACAACAATCTCTTTTGTAAAAACAGTATAAATGTATTTACCGTATAGCATTCACACATAGATTCAATGAATTAGCTACACTGACTGTGACCCTTTACATTTTATGTGCGAACAAAAGCAATCATTTGAATACAGCGGTTGCTATGGTAACGAATTTATATAAAATACATTAATTTCATTAAAATTGTTTAAATATCAGGAAAAAAACTAAATATTTACGTTTTTGTCAAATATATGATAACACTGCTTATAGTCAATGATCTTTATTTCAACATGGTGTTTATTGAATACATAGTAACACAAAGAATCTAAGAAAATAGGTCGAGTTAAAGTGCAACATGTTCTTTTTTTAGAAAAGATCCACATATTTTACATTGTATTGATTTCAATCCAATTACGACTTTGCACAACGTTCACATCAAATATGTTATTTAATAGTGCCATACGTATATGCTGGTAAAAATGTTAACGTACAGCCATTTTGCTGATGGTAAGCATGGTTATCATGGCAACAAATAGATAAAATATCAATTTTTACTGTTTTGAACAGCAAAAACACCTAATTTTATTAGTAAATCCTTTCCCATACATATCAAACATAAAAAAGAACAACATTATTTGACCAAACATTTTAACTACAATTTGTTTACGAAACCCACATTGTAAAACCGCCATAAATAAACATAAATAATAACAACATGTACTTCTAATTCAGAACAATTAAAGATGAACATGTATTATTTTTAAGGCATTTAAAGATACCTTGTATAAATCAGTTAAAATAAAAATAATACCATTATCATATAAATAGAATTAATTCCATCAACAAATAAGTAAATGCCAAAATAATGTTTCCATAGCAACCAACATTCTTATTTTACATGTAAATGGGTTTCGCAATCATGGGTATGATGAGCTTCAACAAAACTTATATATTACCACCTGTCATAATAAATGAACACACATGGACAGTGGTTTATTTATATGGCTAAATGTTTTGACAAACTTTATAAAACATGTTTCAAGACATGACATTTTACATTAATAGCATCGCATCATAAGTTTCAATTTAGAAAATACCATACCACAGGCCAATTTAATATTAACATTTTCACACTAGTAATTGTTGCTGAAAAGTTCACCAATGAACAATTTATATGGTAAACAATAACATATAACTTGGTAATCAAAACAAATAATCTAAGGCTATTTGACAAACAGGATCATACCTTAAAACAAACAAAGATATGACAGGGCACATGTGTATTGCAACTTCTGAGGTACACAGACAGTTTTAGTTTTTTTTACTTCGGCTTGGGATAGGTAGCTTGTCTACTGAGGTCTGATAAAAAACTGCCCTATTTCCTCATAAAGGTACCATTGTCAGGTGATACTGAGTCAAGGTCCTTTAATTCAGGCTGGGCAAGACTGGCTAGACATTGATGGTAAGAGGTCAGCACTCTTTAAAGTATAACAAACAGTGAGTTTCAACTGTAGATTTTTCACTTGTTTTACAAAATACCAAGCATGGTTTAACAGCATCAATGAGAAATTGTTGGTACTTTCAAATGTTCTGCAAGGGTATGAACAACTGGACAAGAAAAGTTTTCCAATCGTATAGGTGCACAGGCTTCTCCAAATCACCAATCATGTGCGGAACATTAAGTCCAGACCTTGAGGAGGTGGATACAGTCTCAGCAACAGCTTCGATGGTCTCTGCATCACAAAGTCTGGAAAAGTGTGAGGCATGAACATTGGTTAAATATTGCAGAGCTTTATTTCCTTCTTAGAGAATGGCAGTTTTTCAAACATTTGATAAGCTTGTGACTCAAATGTTCACAATTTAATTATTTAACTAAACTATTTTTCACAATTTAGAACAGTTCTTAACTCATTTTTTTCACAAAATTAGGGGCCAAAGGCCACTTCACAAAGTTCGGAAAAAGTCCATGTATTAAAAACATTTCTTATGAATACCGGAAGTAATAATTTTGCCAGTGCTCATTGCAATATGTATACTAATATTATCAGATGGTAAATCATTATCTCCTGATGAATATACCTACACTTTGACTTCCATAATCCAAAAAGCCAATCAGGCTAGAACTTGATGTGGCCGAAAATACCATCATCGAGTATCTCATTCGAGTGTGCAGCCCTAATTGAAAATGGAAAGAATATTAACATATCATTTTCACAATCTGTAAAAAAACTAATAAAACTTAAACACAAATATTATGTCTATTCTAAGTCCTTCTTATTTGTTAACCTAACAAAAATCATTCCCAAACATTTTTAACATCAAATATTCCATTGATTAATATGAAATCTATTTTAACATAATTATATGTAAATAAGGAGTGATTTTATTTGTTTTCCAAAATTTTATCCTTTAAGATGCAAAAATGGTACCAAGAGTTCATGCAATAACATTGTATGCATAAGTAAAAGTTCTTACCAACACTAACTCTCCACAATGCATACCAAAGTACACAGTTGTTCTTATTTTGTTCAGCAGTTGTCAAAGTAGAAAACTGCCTCTATCTCCCCTAGGCCATAGTGATGAAGCTAGTAATGCACATAGCTAACAACAGTGTTGGCGCCTTTCCCGGGTGATTCACCCTCATTTGCCAAGTAAAACACCTGTTTTCCTGCAAAAGAACAAGAAATGAAAATAAGAGCAAACTGACTATAATTGTTATTTGATACAGAAATATGTATTTCATATTTCACCTTAAATAATGACAGTCACACCAACACATTTTTGCATATTTAAGAACAATATGGGACATGTAACTGATCTAGAAATTAATAATCACACCTACCTGTACCTTCACAGCAAACACCAAAGACTTCACATTTTTTCGCAGTCTTGAAGTAGTTTGGTCCAACCTAAGATATATTTAAGTTTTTAAAACAATTGTCAAGATTGAAAAGATAAATATCTTTCACTTAACTTCATAGCAATATAACAAACTAATGCAATAATAATAATCATCATTAATTATTATCATTATAATTAAGTGTCTTAAGGAGTTTCGTTAAGTCTGAGCGTTATCAAGTGGGCTTTTATTACTAAATCCAATTCATCACGAGTAATGAAGCTCGTTGGTTGGCTACACTTTGCTTAGTAATACATTGTAAGCGAGTGTTGATACACTGTTAGCGAAAAGGTCACGTCAGTGAACTCGTTGCGTTAATAAAGAGAAACGCTTGACATGTCCTGCTTTTTTAAACTCAACCATAAAATCTTGAACTTGCTGATCACGAATTACTGACTTTTTTCGTAGAATGATGGTCCATAGCAGTATTTGTGTAACGTTTTTCCATAAATTTCATGTATTCACACTGTGAAATATTTCTTGTTTTATTTAAAACTCAACTGAACCTTTAAAGTCACAACAGTAAGATTTCTTGAACCAAAAGGGGACTGCGTGGTACAGCATATGATGCAAAGATATCAGAATTAATGTTTGAATGATTTCAGTCCACTGTGATGTGTGAGAATGTATTGTAGAATTGGTGGACGACTGGACGTAGCCATGTCTTATTAACCATCTGTGTATACCGTATTTTTGTTGACATACGCGTATGATAAGACAAATTATCTTAAATTCCTAAGATAACATTAGCGCAAATAAGTGAACAAAAGGAAGGAAAAGAATGATGTTTTTACTTGTAAATAGTTTGTTGAAAACCGCAACGATTATCGCAAACTTAATGTCTTTTGTCATCCCATGCGTGCATGTTATATGCACACTACATATTGTCGCATGTTTTCTATCACGAAATTTTACTTTCTCATAGTAATGAGTACATTTATCATTCTCTGTTCTCAAAATACAATTAAATTCTCATCACCATTATCAACCATATCTTCATCATTCTATCAACATCATTATCATTATCATACTTATAATAACCCAATGACAAAATAGGAGTGATTGTTTGTATTCCCACGATATTGTATCCCATGTTTTCGCAGGCTATCACCTTACATGATCTCGACATTGTGTTACATGTATATGCACACACTATCTCACCCAGACAATGTATGTGCACACAATATCTCACCCAGACAATGTATATGAACACAATATTTCACCCAGACAATGTATATGAAAACAATATCTCACCCAGACAATGTATATGCACACAATATCTCACCCAGACAATGTATATGCACACAATATCTCACTCAGACAATGTATATGCACACAATATCTCACCCAGACAATGTATGTGCACACAATATCTCACCCAGACAATGTATATGAACACAATATTTCACTCAGACAATGTATATGCACACAATATCTCACTCAGACAATTTATATGAACACAATATCTCACTCAGACAATGTATATGCACACAATATCTCACCAAGACAATGTATATGCACACAATATCTCACTCAGACAATGTATAAGCCCACGACATCCGATTCTCACGCAGACATGTTACATGGCCTCTACATCTCACACAGACATATAACATTAATATACATTAAATGAATATATAAAGAAGTAAACCTCCAGCTGCTCTAGCAGAATTTCATTCATGTTATGCATACGTTCGTGGTCCTTTAGTTATGGTAATTGACCAATTGCCAAAACAGTACGGCACATACACAACATCAACAGCATACACACATATTAGATTAAAGCTGGGGTCACAACCATGGAACGGTCAATGCAAAGCACTTGGGATTTTAAGTAATTGTTCATGCCGACGAAATTAAGATGATTATTACCCCCTATAACTGTATATAAACACCGTGTGTTAACGGTTTACTAATGTTCACTATCGGCAAGAAACTTACAGTCAAATAAATTGATTAATCTGGGATAGGGTTTTTTATGCTTTGTTATAGTCGTTTGAAACCACGTTATTCATCTAAACATATGTTTTATTACATCTTCACGTTCAGTTTTAGTTTATTGGCAAAATCAGCAGTGCTTGCCTTTGGCAACATGATAATAAAAACAAAGAACTACAAAACAATAAGCATTTCACACATAATCAAATGAATAAACGAACACGTAAAGTGAATAATGTGTTCACATTGTAATTGTTATCTACACGCAGCATAATAACTCAACAGCAAGTTTTTTTCGTATTAGCATTTTAAATAAACAAATTGTATTCTTCTTTATTGTCTAGTGTTATAATTGGCCATTATAGTTATGGACATGGCGACAGTGTACAAACAATTGTCAATTTTATTTTGTTATTCAACCTTTTACTTAAATAATATTTTATTGCATTTTCTTCCGTACACGCGTTAATACAAATATACATATGGTGCATAGTGCAAAGAGTGGGTATACTACAAATTGATGTTATCGAATGTGTAGAAAAATGCAAAAGGGTTGAGTCACAAGTTTTAACAACATTGTATTAACAAAAAGTAAGAGTTATTCACTGCTTTACACTACAAATGGTTAAGAGAAAAAAATGTAAACTTAGTTTAAAGAGAATGTTATAATATTACAATTAACTAAACAAAACATATATATACACATTAGAAGTGAAAAATAAATAAATAATTAATTAGTTACTTGCTCCACAACAAAGAATAAAAAAACAAAGTGCTCCACACAACCCAGCTCTACAAACGGCAATATAGCACATAATCTGCAGCGAAAGTGCTTGAACTATGTTGAATAAAATGGAACAAGAGAAACACATTGAAAATGTGTTTATATTCAAATATTTATATAAACTTGTTCGAAGTCTTAATATATCGTTGAACTTCCAAAAATAGCACATTGTTTTGGTTATCAGATAGTTCTGGGATACCGTTAACTATACTAGTTTGTTTGCATTCAGAGTGTGGTATGGACGAGTGTTGGTAAAAAGCACGATACGTTGTTCGGAGAAAAGAAGAAAGAAGAAATGATCTACGTCTTCGTCTTTCTGAGATCTATTGGACAAGTAGCTGGATATCCACGCAGTAATATTTAATAAAACCCCAAGTTCTTCCAGTTAATGTATAAGATCTTTGTGTCAAACCATGTCTAAGGCTTTACTTATGTGGCAATAAACGATACAGGTAGATTGTTTCACATCAAACGATTTACATATTTGGTTATACATGTCAATTAGTTGGTAAGCAGCAGAATAAACGTAGTTATTCAACCAGATAAGTGCTTTGCAGTATGTATATCATGTTGTATTTTATTCTAGCAATATAATTATATTACTCGGTTTCATTATCTAATGAGTAATCTCTAAGCATAAATCTTGTCAGTCAAAGCGTTTCTATAATTATCATGATTAACAGCTTCTATTTTATTTCCACTTTACAATATTGTTTAGAATATAATCATAATTTATATGCAAAATAATGATATAATAACATTTCTGGACATATTTTTTACTCGAAGTTTTTGATTGAGTTTGTGATGATGGTCTGTTGTGTTGACGTCGTCATGAAATATATAACTAAAGCCTAAAATGTCAATATGCTCTTTAAAAGCTTTTATTTAATATAAATTTACATAGAGTTAGTGAAACGTATAATATGCGATATTCTTATCGTACATAGATATATAATTAGAAAGTATTTACTAGTTTGATTGATTTACAATTATGCACTAGAATTATACAACCCTCTCTTTACAGATAACAGAAACATCCTGGTTCGCATAAGACGGCTGCATTTGATGTCGGTTTCGAATATAAGCTATTTGCAAAAACTGTTTATTTTAACACAGGTAACATTAATGGCTGTTTTTGTTGTTGTTTTTATGCAGTATTGCATCTAAATATTTGATATATGCTATGGTTGTAAGATCGTTAATTTTACTTTATCAACGACACAATTATTTGCTGAAATGTCTACTTTTGTTGCACCGTATTTATTAAATTGCGGTTAGCTAAAAGAACAAAGGTGTGATAAACATGTCAATGACGTCATGTATTATGAAATAGCGGCGTGAAGAAGATTGTCATCGATAAAGAGAATAATTGTTTAGGGATCCCTGAGCTCATTTGATTATTGTCAAACACAGTGTCATATCACTGTCTTTTGGGATTTGAACATCAGAATAGTGGGATTTAATCGAATTTTATGATTATCCAAAAAATCCCAGTAAAACAGCAAACTGAATTAATGCAAGTGCTTAAAACATAAATGGTAAAAAGAGTAGTAACAATTTAAAGATTGTGCATTACTAAATTATACGTATTTATAAAAAATTATGTACTTTTTCTGATTAATTTTTTTTAGCCGAGTAAAATGATAAACATTCAAGTTTAATGCATATAGCAACTGTAACGACAATATTTTATGTATAGTTATATTTGAACAAGAAAGTTGTTTGGATTTAGAATACTGTAAAAAAAACATTGATATCATTTTTGGAAAACGTTTTCTCATAAATATACTTTACTCGTGTTTAACTGTCGACTGAATTGATGTATTCAGTAATGTCATAATTTCAGGAACCATCACAAAACCTACTTGTCCCAATAATTATGTCTTGATATTTCTAAATCAGTCGTTGTCGTTCTGGAAACCATTTTTGTACATTTCCAGAGCTTGACATAATAGATTGGTCAAACTATATCATTCTCAAGGGATTTCAATTCTTGTTATTTCTGGATCATGGGAGTCCATTCGGCTGAACCATATATACTTATGATGGAATTTAAAAAATATGTTTTAACTATATCAAAAATATATTTATGTAATCTCTCACATGGTGTACCAATTATATAAATGTTATTTCAGTAAAATTATGTCAAAGAGAAAAGTAATGTACTTCAACATGTTTAAAATCGTTCAATTTGCCTTGTTTGCCAAACTGGTCCAATATAATTTCGAACGCATGTACGGGCAGTTAATACAAAAAACAGTTAACACATACACTACACTCGTTTAGAATTTCTTTGATATTCAACATTTGCCCGTTATCATTTTATTAAATTACACATTTTATTTTTATTGTAGGTTAATGCGTGCATGTAGACAGGTTCGGTGTTATATTGTTTTCAAAATAATTGTAAATGATTTTTTTATGACGTCGACTAGGCGCTTTCTGCATTATGAGAGGAAATGCCAGATTATCATATTTTTAAGAAACACAATTTAGAAAAATATTTCGCCAAATATGATTTATAAAAAAAATGAAATGAAATGTTGTTGATAAGATAAACATGATTTAATTCGTTGTTATCGTGTGAAATGTCTAAGCAATATTTATTAATAGTTTCTCGTATGTTAGAAGTTGATTCTTTTGGATGGAAGATATCCCGTTTAAATACCATAAATTCTTTTGCGATAAAATTAAAAGAAAACGCCTGGGATACCACTTGTCTTAAATAATCATCTTTTAAATCATGGTCGCACATACATTGTTTTATACACGTATTATTTATATTGTTCTCTTTCTGTGAGAAATTATGTTGTTAAGAAATGCAGAGTACAGGTTTGTGCCAAAAAAATTATGACGAAGAGATAGTCAAACAATCAAACGATTTAATTCATCTTAAAATAACCTTAAGTGATTTACAGAAATCAGTACAAACAAGGAAAAATTACATTTTCTTATTTTGTCATTTTGTAAAAGATGAATGCAAGCATAAGTCAAATCCAAAATTTAAGGTTACTATCTATAATAGTTTTTGAGATATTGAGTTTTGAACACATGCATCCTTCATAGATCTTATAGCTAAATAATGGTTTTCTATATCAATTGACATTGACAACAATCTCTTTTGTAAAAACAGTATAAATGTATTAACCGTATAGCATTCACACATAGATTCAATGCATTAGCTACACTGACTGTGACCCTTTACATTTTATGTGCGAACAAAAGCAATCATTTGAATACAGCGGTTGCTATGGTAACGAATTTATATAAAATACATTAATTTCATTAAAATTGTTTAAATATCAGGAAAAAAACTAAATATTTACGTTTTTGTCAAATATATGATAACACTGCTTATAGTCAATGATCTTTATTTCAACATGGTGTTTATTGAATACATAGTAACACAAAGAATCTAAGAAAATAGGTCGAGTTAAAGTGCAACATGTTCTTTTTTTAGAAAAGATCCACATATTTTACATTGTATTGATTTCAATCCAATTACGACTTTGCACAACGTTCACATCAAATATGTTATTTAATAGTGCCATACGAATATGCTGGTAAAAATGTTAACGTACAGCCATTTTGCTGATGGTAAGCATGGTTATCATGGCAACAAATAGATAAAATATCAATTTTTACTGTTTTGAACAGCAAAAACACCTAATTTTATTAGTTAATCCTTTCCCATACATATCAAACATAAAAAAGAACAACATTATTTGACCAAACATTTTAACTACAATTTGTTTACGAAACCCACATTGTAAAACCGCCATAAATAAACATAAATAATAACAACATGTACTTCTAATTCAGAACAATTAAAGATGAACATGTATTATTTTTAAGGCATTTAAAGATACCTTGTATAAATCAGTTAAAATAAACATAATACCATTATCATATAAATAGAATTAATTCCATCAACAAATAAGTAAATGCCAAAATAATGTTTCCATAGCAACCAACATTCTTATTTTACATGTAAATGGGTTTCGCAATCATGGGTATGATGAGCTTCAACAAAACTTATATATTACCACCTGTCATAATAAATGAACACACATGGACAGTGGTTTATTTATATGGCTAAATGTTTTGACAAACTTTATAAAACATGTTTCAAGACATGACATTTTACATTAATAGCATCGCATCATAAGTTTCAATTTAGAAAATACCATGCCACAGGCCAATTTAATATTAACATTTTCACACTAGTAATTGTTGCTGAAAAGTTCACCAATGAACAATTTATATGGTAAACAATAACATATAACTTGGTAATCAAAACAAATAATCTAAGGCTATTTGACAAACAGGATCATACCTTAAAACAAACAAAGATATGACAGGGCACATGTGTATTGCAACTTCTGAGTTACACAGACAGTTTTAGTTTTTTTTACTTCGGCTTGGGATAGGTAGCTTGTCTACTAAGGTCTGATAAAAAACTGCCCTATTTCCTCATAAAGGTACCATTGTCAGGTGATACTGAGTCAAGGTCCTTTAATTCAGGCTGGGCAAGACTGGCTAGACATTGATGGTAAGAGGTCAGCACTCTTTAAAGTATAACAAACAGTGAGTTTCAACTGTAGATTTTTCACTTGTTTTACAAAATACCAAGCATGGTTTACCAGCATCAATGAGGAATTGTTGGTACTTTCAAATGTTCTGCAAGGGTATGAACAACTGGACAAGAAAAGTTTTCCAATCGTATAGGTGCACAGGCTTCTCCAAATCACCAATCATGTGCGGAACATGAAGTCCAGACCTTGAGGAGGTGGATACAGTCTCAGCAACAGCTTCGATGGTCTCTGCATCACAAAGTCTGGAAAGGTGTGAGGCATGAACATTGGTTAAATATTGCAGAGCTTTATTTCCTTCTTAGAGAATGGCAGTTTTTCAAACATTTGATAAGCTTGTGACTCAAATGTTCACAATTTAACTATTTAACTAAACTATTTTTCACAATTTAGAACAGTTCTTAACTCATTTTTTTCACAAAATTAGGGGCCAAAGGCCACTTCACAAAGTTCGGAAAAAGTCCATGTATTAAAAACATTTCTTATGAATACCGGAAGTAATAATTTTGCCAGTGCTCATTGCAATATGTATACTAATATTATCAGATGGTAAATCATTATCTCCTGATGAATATACCTACACTTTGACTTCCATAATCCAAAAAGCCAATCAGGCTAGAACTTGATGTGGCCGAAAATACCATCATCGAGTATCTCATTCGAGTGTGCAGCCCTAATTGAAAATGGAAAGAATATTAACATATCATTTTCACAATCTGTAAAAAAACTAATAAAACTTAAACACAAATATTATGTCTATTCTAAGTCCTTCTTATTTGTTAACCTAACAAAAATCATTCCCAAACATTTTTAACATCAAATATTCCATTGATTAATATGAAATCTATTTTAACATAATTATATGTAAATAAGGAGTGATTTTATTTGTTTTCCAAAATTTTATCCTTTAAGATGCAAAAATGGTACCAAGAGTTCATGCAATAACATTGTATGCATAAGTAAAAGTTCTTACCAACACTAACTCTCCACAATGCATACCAAAGTACACAGTTGTTCTTATTTTGTTCAGCAGTTGTCAAAGTAGAAAACTGCCTCTATCTCCCCTAGGCCATAGTGATGAAGCTAGTAATGCACATAGCTAACAACAGTGTTGGCGCCTTTCCCGGGTGATTCACCCTCATTTGCCAAGTAAAACACCTGTTTTCCTGCAAAAGAACAAGAAATGAAAATAAGAGCAAACTGACTATAATTGTTATTTGATACAGAAATATGTATTTCATATTTCACCTTAAATAATGACAGTCACACCAACACATTTTTGCATATTTAAGAACAATATGGGACATGTAACTGATCTAGAAATTAATAATCACACCTACCTGTACCTTCACAGCAAACACCAAAGACTTCACATTTTTTCGCAGTCTTGAAGTAGTTTGGTCCAACCTAAGATATATTTAAGTTTTTAAAACAATTGTCAAGATTGAAAAGATAAATATCTTTCACTTAACTTCATAGCAATATAACAAACTAATGCAATAATAATAATCATCATTAATTATTATCATTATAATTAAGTGTCTTAAGGAGTTTCGTTAAGTCTGAGCGTTATCAAGTGGGCTTTTATTACTAAATCCAATTCATCACGAGTAATGAAGCTCGTTGGTTGGCTGCACTTTGCTTAGTAATACATTGTAAGCGAGTGTTGATACACTGTTAGCGAAAAGGTCACGTCAGTGAACTCGTTGCGTTAATAAAGAGAAACGCTTGACATGTCCTGCTTTTTTAAACTCAACCATAAAATCTTGAACTTGCTGATCACGAATTACTGACTTTTTTCGTAGAATGATGGTCCATAGCAGTATTTGTGTAACGTTTTTCCATAAATTTCATGTATTCACACTGTGATATATTTCTTGTTTTATTTAAAACTCAACTGAACCTTTAAAGTCACAACAGTAAGATTTCTTGAACCAAAAGGGGACTGCGTGGTACAGCATATGATGCAAAGATATCAGAATTAATGTTTGAATGATTTCAGTCCACTGTGATGTGTGAGAATGTATTGTAGAATTGGTGGACGACTGGACGTAGCCATGTCTTATTAACCATCTGTGTATACCGTATTTTTGTTGACATACGCGTATGATAAGACAAATTATCTTAAATTCCTAAGATAACATAAGCGCAAATAAGTGAACAAAAGGAAGGAAAAGAATGATGTTTTTACTTGTAAATAGTTTGTTGAAAACCGCAACGATTATCGCAAACTTAATGTCTTTTGTCATCCCATGCGTGCATGTTATATGCACACTACATATTGTCGCATGTTTTCTATCACGAAATTTTACTTTCTCATAGTAATGAGTACATTTATCATTCTCTGTTCTCAAAATACAATTAAATTCTCATCACCATTATCAACCATATCTTCATCATTCTATCAACATCATTATCATTATCATACTTATAATAACCCAATGACAAAATAGGAGTGATTGTTTGTATTCCCACGATATTGTATCCCATGTTTTCGCAGGCTATCACCTTACATGATCTCGACATTGTGTTACATGTATATGCACACAATATCTCACCCAGACAATGTATGTGCACACAATATCTCACCCAGACAATGTATATGAACACAATATTTCACCCAGACAATGTATATGAACACAATATCTCACCCAGACAATGTATATGCACACAATATCTCACTCAGACAATGTATATGCACACAATATCTCACCCAGACAATGTATGTGCACACAATATCTCACCCAGACAATGTATATGAACACAATATTTCACTCAGACAATGTATATGCACACAATATCTCACTCAGACAATTTATATGAACACAATATCTCACTCAGACAATGTATATGCACACAATATCTCACCAAGACAATGTATATGCACACAATATCTCACTCAGACAATGTATAAGCCCACGACATCCGATTCTCACGCAGACATGTTACATGGCCTCTACATCTCACACAGACATATTACATTAATATACATTAAATGAATATATAAAGAAGTAAACCTCCAGCTGCTCTAGCAGAATTTCATTCATGTTATGCATACGTTCGTGGTCCTTTAGTTATGGTAATTGACCAATTGCCAAAACAGTACGGCACATACACAACATCAACAGCATACACACATATTAGATTAAAGCTGGGGTCACAACCATGGAACGGTCAATGCAAAGCACTTGGGATTTTAAGTAATTGTTCATGCCGACGAAATTAAGATGATTATTACCCCCTATAACTGTATATAAACACCGTGTGTTAACGGTTTACTAATGTTCACTATCGGCAAGAAACTTACAGTCAAATAAATTGATTAATCTGGGATAGGGTTTTTTATGCTTTGTTATAGTCGTTTGAAACCACGTTATTCATCTAAACATATGTTTTATTACATCTTCACGTTCAGTTTTAGTTTATTGGCAAAATCAGCAGTGCTTGCCTTTGGCAACATGATAATAAAAACAAAGAACTACAAAACAATAAGCATTTCACACATAATCAAATGAATAAACGAACACGTAAAGTGAATAATGTGTTCACATTGTAATTGTTATCTACACGCAGCATAATAACTCAACAGCAAGTTTTTTTCGTATTAGCATTTTAAATAAACAAATTGTATTCTTCTTTATTGTCTAGTGTTATAATTGGCCATTATAGTTATGGACATGGCGACAGTGTACAAACAATTGTCAATTTTATTTTGTTATTCAACCTTTTACTTAAATAATATTTTATTGCATTTTCTTCCGTACACGCGTTAATACAAATATACATATGGTGCATAGTGCAAAGAGTGGGTATACTACAAATTGATGTTATCGAATGTGTAGAAAAATGCAAAAGGGTTGAGTCACAAGTTTTAACAACATTGTATTAACAAAAAGTAAGAGTTATTCACTGCTTTACACTACAAATGGTTAAGAGAAAAAAATGTAAACTTAGTTTAAAGAGAATGTTATAATATTACAATTAACTAAACAAAACATATATATACACATTAGAAGTGAAAAATAAATAAATAATTAATTAGTTACTTGCTCCACAACAAAGAATAAAAAAACAAAGTGCTCCACACAACCCAGCTCTACAAACGGCAATATAGCACATAATCTACAGCGAAAGTGCTTGAACTATGTTGAATAAAATGGAACAAGAGAAACACATTGAAAATGTGTTTATATTCAAATATTTATATAAACTTGTTCGAAGTCTTAATATATCGTTGAACTTCCAAAAATAGCACATTGTTTTGGTTATCAGATAGTTCTGGGATACCGTTAACTATACTAGTTTGTTTGCATTCAGAGTGTGGTATGGACGAGTGTTGGTAAAAAGCACGATACGTTGTTCGGAGAAAAGAAGAAAGAAGAAATGATCTACGTCTTCGTCTTTCTGAGATCTATTGGACAAGTAGCTGGATATCCACGCAGTAATATTTAATAAAACCCCAAGTTCTTCCAGTTAATGTATAAGATCTTTGTGTCAAACCATGTCTAAGGCTTTACTTATGTGGCAATAAACGATACAGGTAGATTGTTTCACATCAAACGATTTACATATTTGGTTATACATGTCAATTAGTTGGTAAGCAGCAGAATAAACGTAGTTATTCAACCAGATAAGTGCTTTGCAGTATGTATATCATGTTGTATTTTATTCTAGCAATATAATTATATTACTCGGTTTCATTATCTAATGAGTAATCTCTAAGCATAAATCTTGTCAGTCAAAGCGTTTCTATAATTATCATGATTAACAGCTTCTATTTTATTTCCACTTTACAATATTGTTTAGAATATAATCATAATTTATATGCAAAATAATGATATAATAACATTTCTGGACATATTTTTTACTCGAAGTTTTTGATTGAGTTTGTGATGATGG